>NW_011494896.1:2007567-2079553 GCF_000754665.1 Bison bison bison | reverse complement strand
GGCCAAGAAGCAGAAGCTGAGCAGCGACGAGAATAGCAACCCGGACCTCTCTGGAGACGAGAATGTGAGCGCAGCCCCCCAGGGCAGTCCGGACGGGACTTGGCCGTCAAAGTTTTCAGTTCTTTTTAAACTGGGCGCGGGGGCGGGCGGACGGCTGTGGTAAGGTGGGGTGGGGGGAGGGAGAGGTGTCACCGCTCTGCTGAGGAAAACGCGGGCGTGGAGGAGAAAATCGAACTCGTCTCTGAGGGGATTTTTTTGAGCTGGGGCGCCTAGAGCGAAAGGAAACTTCGCGAAGGAGAGTGTGGCTGGGGCCAGAGCGTGGTGGTGGAGGGTCGGAGGGGGTCTGCCCTGAGAGCGTTTTGCGTGGAGGGGGAGAGTTTGGGCCTTTGGGGGCAAAGTGCGGATCTGAGATTCCAGTAGTTTAAAAGGCAAGTTAGGGGTTGTTTTTTTTTTTCCTAAGACAGTTGGAAGGAGGGGCCAGCGTGTGTTACGGACTTTTAAAAAAGGGATTTAGGGATCGTGTCCTTAGACCCTTCCAGGCAGTCCACGATGGGAAGAGCAGATCTCGGACGTCTGGGACTTCGGTGACTCTTAAAGGGGCTTTTGTGTTTGCTCCTGTCTAGTTGGTGAAGGGTGCGCCTGACAGTCGGTCTCACTTCTGGAGGAGGAGAACTGCGAGAGTCGTCTCCAGAGTTGGAGGGGGAGCGACTCTTGAGGAAAGGATGAGAAGGGACAGTTAGTCTTTCGTCGGTTTTCACAAGGATAACGGGGACAACCTAGAAGACACTAGGCAACTGTGGTAAAGGTAGATGGCTTTAGGTGTAGGCTCGTGGTCTCGCATGTGTAAAGGTGCTCTGAAATCAGATTTTTAAACTTTTTTAAAATAGTCATAACTCTAGTCCGTCCCAACAGTTGACCCCACTTGTGTTTAGGTGAAACGCCAGTGATAACCGAATTGACGTTAATTTGCAGTTTCATGTTTTAAGTTTATATCCAATAAGTTCAGGAAAAAATGTCTCGAGGGTTCATTCAAAGGTGATACTCTAAAATGTGAACCCTCCGAGGGAATGTCTTCTGAAGTGTTATAGAAGGGTGGTGTAAGTTCTTTTTCTCAGTTTGCCTAGTTTTAAGAGTAAATGGTGTATCTTACACACCGACTGAAGCACATGTATGGCATGGTATCAAGACAAAATTTTCACTGAACAGATGGGAAGGAATTCTTTTTGCAGATAGAGGAAAGATATTTGGGGGGTTGTCAGTTTGTGGGATTTGGACTTGAAATATCTGAAAGGCTTAGTAGGTGTTGATTGTTACTTTAAATCTTTTTATTTTCCTGTTTGTGCTTTCCAGTTGTATATATTGGGATCTAACATTTTTGACCCTCTTCACTTAGGCCGTTGGAATCTGTTTTATTTCCACCTTCTCTTAAATTTTCTCTTGGCAGATTAGATTAGTGACTAGGAGCACAAACTGGATCCAGGTGTTAGGTTAAAATCCGCCACTCTACTGCTTTACCGGTTGCTTGATCTAGGTACTTTACCTAGTTTCCTTGGATTCTTATCTTAAAAATGGGGATAATAACAGTATTTACCTCATGGGATGTTTGTGAGGATTAAATGAGATAATATAGGTAAAGTGCTGAACCGAATGCCCCGTTCATAAATACCATGCAAGTGTTATTTAAATATTATTCCTTATTTTGTAATCATATTATCTAGACTTGTGTTTCTGGCCCTTCCAGATATTTATCAGGCAGAAATGTAATGAAGATGTCAATACCCAATTTAGACTGAGGAAAATTTCAGGGAACTAAATAAATTGAAAAGTTATTTTCTTTTTACAGACCCTTAAGAGGAATGTATTCTTTGATGCATACTGAAGCTATTCAGAGCTACATGGTTGGACTAAGCCTTTGTTTTGGTTCCTTCCTTTAGATGGCGACTTTTAACCTTTTCTCTGCCTTGGACACTTTTCCTGTGAAACTTCAGAGTAATATTTTCAAATGTATAAAATACAATATATAAGATTACAAACAAAATCAGTGATAAAATTATAAGGAAATTATAAAATTGTTTAAAACAAATTTCAGGTTTGTTTTAATAAAGTACGTCTTTATTACATTAAGTAACTAGACTTCACAATGACTGATAGTACTGATGGGTATAGACAGCTTTTGAGATCTGCAACAACTATAATGGAATATAAAAATTCATGATTTCCATTGCTGAGAAGGTTACAGCTACAGTAACATTAGCACATATACTGCCTGTATTATAATAGAAGGAAGTAATAGATTTCAGTTAAAAATGTAAAAATTAAGATGCAATCTTAAATTTACTTATGAATTTATTCAACTGCATAAGTTCACAGGCCCTCTGAATTCCATCCAGGGACCCAGATCTAGGACATAGGTTGAGAGAAGCAATAAAGGAAGGGAGTAGAGAACTTTGTATAAAAATGAATTCAGAAAAAGCTAATAAGGGCAGTGGTTTAACTCTTGAAGGAGCCAAATAATGACAGGAAGGCCAAAGGCAAGTGGAGGAAAGAATGTGGTTTTTGTAAGTTGGAGTTATGGTAATCTGAGCAGTTGATACTGTTAAAGTGAATCAAAGAACTGATAGGATGTTAAACTTTTAAAAAATTTAGATATAATTGACCAATAACATTATGTTGTTAGTTTTAGGTGCACAACATAATGATTCAGTATTTGCATTGCAGAATGATCAGCACAGTAAGAGTAGTTAATGTCGGACCTATTTTAAGTTCATTGTATGTGTATCTGCCATTTTATTAACTTTTTCATATAAGTGCAGCATAATTGGTTTCTGAAAGAATACTGATTGTTGCCTGGTAATAAGATCAGAAGGCTGAATCTGAAGACTTGACTTGCTTAAGGAAGCCGTGGCAAGATCAAGGGACAAATTACTATCCCCGTTTGCTTGTGGAGCAGATGAAGGTGGTAGTGCCATGTCTGTTATACAGTACCATTCTATACTTTGAGGAGGAGGAGTCAAGGTGGATATCAGCTTGTGCACATACTAGATGCTCAGGAAAGGTT
The DNA here is from genome assembly GCF_000754665.1 of Bison bison bison. NCBI lineage: Eukaryota > Metazoa > Chordata > Mammalia > Artiodactyla > Bovidae > Bison > Bison bison. The sequence continues at coordinate 2,076,495 of NW_011494896.1, read as the reverse complement.
TGAATTTGCAAATAAAATGAAAGCATTGTGAGTGTATTGCATTTCCATTTGATTCTGTCTTGATTTGACTATTTGAGGAGACGGGTAAATTAAATGGGTAAAAGGTGTGTGTGTAAATTAAATGGTTAAAAGGTGTGTGTGTGTAATGTTCTCCAGTTATTTACTATGTTTTGTGTGGCTTCTTGATTAGCAGTTGACTCTTTAGCCAGAGTGGAAAGAAGCTGGTGAATAAGTGTCTAACCATTGTATTGTTTCATTTCTCTAGTGTTAAAAGATAATTTTCAGAAACATTTTACTCACGTAAGGGAACTGGTCAAGTTTAAGTCACACAGTACAAACTATACAGATGAAAGGAATGTAGAGATGAAATTGCAAATGGAGACAAAAACTTTTCATCAGAATGAAAGGGAAGACATTTTGAACCTCTGCCTTTGGCTGTCCACAGTGTAAGAGATGTAAGATTGTTCAAAGGCATTGAAGCAGACTAGAATCTGATAACATGGAAGAAAAGTGCAGTAGACATGAAGTTTTCCAATGAAACACAGAATTGTTTTCTACACTAAATTTTAACTTTGTAAATTCAACTGAAAGGTAGAAAGAAATAGAGATTAAAAAGCAGTGATTTCGACCTAGGAACTGAATTCTATAAATATAGTTTTGTATTTTCTGTATCTAAAAGCTGATTGTGTTTACATTAAGTTACAATCTAGATATTTTTTGATATTCTAGTGGATTTTTAACTTTCTGTAATATCATAAAACTAACTTTAGAAAGCAATACTTTAAAAAATAGCTCCTAGGGCAATGGTTTCTAGTCTGTATTCTCATTGATGTTAGTGGGCACTCCATGAAAAAAGCTTCCTCTGGAATGAATTTAGTAACTACTGCCCTAAGGTGATACAGGTTTAAATAAATCTCTTTATTCCAGAGAGCACTTTGGAATGTGTAATTGGAAGAGGTAGTGAAATCCTCTTCTGAGAGTAGAGGACCATTAATATATCTTGTGGACTGGAGACAGGTTATAAATTAGGTGAAATTTTAAGGTTTATAGTCACTTCTGCATTTGGAAAGATTTTACTTTATAGTGAGCTTCTAGAGTTCTGAATCATGAGTATTTTAGAGCCATGAGTCAGATTTCACTGGTAAATAGCACATAATATGTAGAACCTAAAAAGGTTTCTAAATGGTTTAAGTGTTAAAAATAAGCAGAGTTTGAATGATAATCAGGATTTTCATCTAAAATAGGAAGTACTAACACACTGGCCTCAAACAGCCACCCACTACCATGCTCCAAACTGAGCAGCAAGCAGTCAAATAAACTATGAGGACATGTAGGTCAGTCAGATTTAGGAGTCACAGCTCTGGTTTTCAATCCCAGCAACCCTAACCAGCAAGACACCACCTTAGGCTCTCTAAGCAACACTTTCTTATCTGACAGTACCTTGTATGAAGAGCAGTAAAGATGAAGTGAGGCAATGTAATGTCATGGCTGGCACAAACCAGTGCTTTATTATTTAAAGGCAGTATTATTCTTACCATTAGCAACATCAGGATTAGTTTTTTGTTTAAATTTTTGCTGAAATAGCAAATATCCACAAATCTAATGCATTTGCGGGAATACATGTTTTCATTTCTTGCAGGGTTTATTACTTGTTTTACTTTGGTCAGCAGCTGTTCAGTTTGAAGTCATTTCCTAAGTACAGTGTACAGTATTGCTGTTTCATATAGTTTTTTCTGATTTGCTGCTTGTAGGATGATGCTGTCAGTATAGAAAGCGGTACCAACACAGAACGCCCTGATACACCTACAAATACGCCAAATGCACCTGGAAGGAAGAGTTGGGGGAAGGGAAAATGGAAATCAAAGAAATGCAAATATTCTTTCAAATGTGTAAATAGTCTCAAGGTATGTGGAGAAAGACACAATCTATGGGCTGAATGCAGGGTTTCAGGATTGCAGGTTTCTCAATGGCAAACATTTTATGCTCAAGGTTCTCTGTCAAGTTAAAAATATTTTAAAGTTATAATAGTTGGAAGTCAGTCTTTAAAAATTTAAGTCTTATTTGTAATTGTTTTCAAGAAAAAAGGTATAAATTAAAATTTGTTTTGCATAGTTAATATTTGGGAGAAATAATAGGTTGGAGTTATTTAGATTGCTGTTTTCAATAGTCTTTTTATTTTTAAAAAATATTTACTGATATTTAAGTGTCTTATATATTCATTTTCTGTTTTTTAAATTTGGGGATATTTTTCCTATACTGAGCAAAAATATACATTATAGTGTCTTGTGCATATGTTAGATTCTTTTTAAAATATCTAAATATCCTTTTAAAGTCTTTGAAAAGCATAAGAAGCTATGGCCATATGGAAATTATTTTCCTATCTAGGTAGCAAAATTCATTGCTGTGTGTGTCAAATTACACTCTTAAAAGGAGAGAAATTAATTTCAGTGTTTTTGTATGTGTGTTTTTTCTTCTAAAGCAAAGTGTCCCTTTGTAGTTTCATGTTAATATTTAGGTATATTAACCTATTTTTACATAGTATATTTGGAAAATGGTTTGAACTGTATTATTTTTATTAAATATTTCCAAAGCCTAAAACTGTGGCTTTTTAAAGGATAAGAAATGAAAGTTGTCAGACTTTAAAGTGCCTTAAAGTGAATGTGAAAGTTACTGTTAAACATCAGGAAATTGCCAGTAAAATCCTAAGGCTAAAAAATAACTTTATGAACAAAACTGAATACTTTTAGCAGAGGGAACTCTGCTCAGTACTCTGTGATAACCTAGATGGCAAAAGAGTTTGAAAAAGAATGGGTGTGGGGGGGTGTGTGTGTGTGTGTGGCTGAATCACGTTGCTGTGCACCTGAGACTGACACCACATTGTTAATCAGCTCTGCTCCAATTAAAAAACAAAAAACGGAATGCTTGTTTTTTATATACTTCCTTATAGTTACAGCCTACTGCCTCCCTGGCCCCCACTTTCAAGTGTTCTTGTTCATTATAAAACTTCTTAGGTGGTTTTTCTTTTAGGATCCAAATTCAAAGTAATTTAAAATTGTTTCTATAGAACTAATGGAGAGCAGTGATTTGAATGGAATCAATTTTCTTCACTTCACAAGAAGTCAACCAGAAAACGTTTAATGAGTACTGGAGAAACTGTATTAACTCTCAGGTTATTTGTTATTTCAGAAAAATAAATTGGGTCCTAAGAGATTAAATGCATTTGTCACAATTATCCATTATATTTTGACTCAAAAGCATGCCATTTGGGTTTAAGAAGATAGAGAGCAACTATTAAAGTATTTTCATTGATGAGTACTTGTTACCTAACCTCTTAAGTCTTTAATTATTACATAGTTTTATCATGCACCAGTATTTTAAAATGTGAAAACTGGACTAACATATCTTTTAAGTGTCGAAAGTCAGTTTATGTATGATAAAATTGCAGCTTGCATTTTGTGGAGGGGAAGGTTTTTAATGGGAATGATCAGTTTACTACCTTTTTGGTTTTTAAAATATATTGATTTTTCTTATTTCTTGGTTATTTTATAGGAAGATCATAATCAACCATTGTTTGGAGTTCAGTTTAACTGGCACAGTAAAGAAGGAGATCCATTAGTGTTTGCAACTGTAGGAAGCAACAGAGTGAGTGTTAAGGGGCTGTTTGGCATTTGGCTCATCAGTCTCTGGTATTAGTGTAACACTGAAGTGTAATGATTTTGAAGTAAACTTTGTGTAGCCAATTTGACAATATCATTCCTTTATGTAAAAATGAAACATTCTAGAAATTGTCAAAAATTAAAACTAATATTCATGACTGAAAATACATCTTTTTTCATATATACTCACAAAATTGTTCATGAAACAAGTCTCTATTTATATTTTGTCTTCATAAATATTGTTCTAAGTGGCTGAAAAAATTGACTTTGCTTTTTCCAAGTGACTGTGATAGTTGTTTGTAAACTTGGAGTAACAGGTCTGTGATTTCTTAAAAATAATAAATAAAATTAGTTGCTCTCTATAAATGCAAAGCATAAATCCAATGGATTTGTATAATAGTTACTGAAAATATTTTAATTATACACAGTAAACATTTGTTTTGAATTATTTTTATTTAAGGAAGCCAGAGTATCTTGAACTGAGAGAATGCATGGAAAAAAACCGTAGTAGACATGTTTTGATGTAAAATGTTATTTAACTTTTTAGTTGAACCTAGGGCTGAAAAAGTGGATTGCAAAGACTTATTTCCATTCACTTCTAAATGAATGGGAAAAAGGAAGATTCCTAGTGCTTACCGGGGAGTCTCAGGAGTCTGTTAAAATCATTTTGGAAAAGTTGTCTTCCTAATAATAAGTCTTTTAATTAACTTACATTCTGGTTATTCATTAATAATGTACTAGGAGTTAGGAATAACGGAGAAACAGATTGGTGTATTTGGAAATAGAAAGATGGGGGAAATTGACTTAACTGGTGTGGGTTGACAGTAAAGTCATTTGTTTTACCTTTAGCCCAAGAGGGGAAGGGAAGGAGGTGAATCTGGGAGCCATTCTGTAACTTTATTTAAACTGAGTGAAATTCAGTCTTACGCTTCTTTAATAATTGTGCTAAGCTTGTTAGAGAAATAAAAGACCATGATTTTGAATGCACTGTTTCCTATATTTATGTTTTTAGTGTTAGTATTCTGTTTTCAGTCAAAACCAACCTGGGAGTTGTCAGCTGAGTATTTTCCAAATGTCAGCATATTTCCAAGCTTTTTTCTTTTTATTTTCTGGAAGTTTGAAAATCTTACAAACATGCATGCATCTATTCCGGGCTAAATCCTTCCTATTCCTATTTTCCGAAAAGTAAAATTTGGCTTTAAATAATTCCCTGGAAGTCTTCAAAGAAGTTTTTATATATATATAACTTTATTATTGGCTCTGCTGGGTGTTTGTTGCTGTGTGGGCTTTTCTCTACGGCAAGCATAGATTACTCCCTAGTTGAGGTACACAGGATTCTTCCTGAGGTGGCTTCTCTTGTTGCGGAGCACAGGCTCTGGAACGTTAGGGCTTCAGTAGCTGTGACACGTGGGCTCAGCATTGTGGCTCCTAGGCTGTAGAGCATAGGCTCAGTAGTTGTGGCACACAGGCTTAGTTAGTTGCCCTACATTCAGAGAAGATGCGTTTATTGGTTGTAAAGTTCTGAAAATTTGAAACTCACTACTTAAGTTGATAACCTGGATAACAGCCCTTTTTTTATATTTAGCCAAATGTATGTTATGATATGTAGCTCGAAAACAGTGATTCAGAGGGAACGTGATGCAGTTCAAAGAAAAAAAATTAAGGTTATTTGTTTCTGAGAATTGGGAATATAATCCATTAATTGATTTGAATTCACTTTTAAGACATCACTATAAGCATACTTCACTAACTTTACCATCATTATTATTAATTGTCATGTTGGTGTAATTAGAATTAATACAACTTGTGCTTCAGAATGCCTCTTGTAATGTTGCAGGCTTTGTAACAAAAAGAATCCCTAGTTTAACTTAAAATGACATTGAATTATAGGTTATTGAATTATAAGAAAGTCTGCTATTTGGACCCCTTTTTTTTTTTTTTTAATCAAAATACTTTCTAAAGACATAACCTAGTTAATGTCCATATAAAGAATATGCTTTTAGAATATTAATGTAGAGATTATCTTATTAATAGGTGATTTAAAGGATTTTTATAGAGTTCTTACAGACTTATTAAAATTAGTAACAGTATTGCTAGCATGACTAAACTGTAAGAAAAATGGAAAGAGATTTTTAAAAATGTAGTATTACAGGGACTTCCTTAGCGAACCAGTGGTTAAGACTTTGCCTTCTAATGCAGAGGGTGCAAGTTCTATCCCTGGTTGGGGAGCTAAGATGCCACATGCTTTGGGGCCAAAAAACCAAAACATAAAACAAGCAATATTGTAAAAAAATTCAATAAAGACAATGGTCCACATCAAAAAGTGTTTAAAAAAATTTTAGTGTTACAGAGTAAGCCCTCTGTATCCTTGGGGTTCCACATCCACAGATTCAGCCAACTATGGATTGAGAACATTCAGAAAAGAAAATTCCAGAAAGTTCCAAAAAAGCAAAACTTGAATTTGCTTTGTGCTGGCACCTTTATTTGCATAGCATTTGCATTGTATTAGGAGAAGGCAATGGCAACCCACTCCAGTACTCTTGCCTGGAAAATCCCATGGACGGAGGAGCCTGGTAGGCTGCAGTCCATGGGGTCACTACAAATCGGATACGACTGAGCGTCTTCACTTTCACTTTTCAGTTTCATGCATTGGAGAAGGAAATGGCACCCCACTCCAGTGTTCTTGCCTGGAGAATCCCAGGGATGGGGAAGCCTCATGGGCTGCCGTCTATGGGGTCGCACAGAGTTGGACACAGCTGAAGCGACTTAGCAGCAGCAGCAGCAGCAGCAGTGCTCTAAAGATAAAGTATACTGGAGGATATGTGAGGTTATAGGCAAATACTATGCCATTTTATATGAGGAACTTGAGCCTTCTCAGATTTTGGTATCTGTGAGTGTCCTGGAACCTGTCCCCTTGGAGATACTGAGGGACAACTGTACATAATTGAGTAAAGTGAATATGTTATTAATTTTAGAAAATGATAAATGGAAAGGGCCACTGTACAACACAAAGTTAATATTTGATGAGCAATGTTCATGAGGCAAATTTTAGATTTTCTTTTATGTAATTAATAAATGCTCTAAAACTACCCAAAGACTTTAAAGAGGATAAGCCACAGGAATTCCCTGGAGGTCCAGTGGTTGGAACTCTGCAGTTTGACTGCCATGGGCCTAAGTTCAGTCTCTGGTCAGGGACTAAGTTCAGTCTCTGGTCAGGGAACTGGGATCTTGCAAGCCATATGGCACAATGGGAAAAAAAAAAGAGAATAAACCACAGTTTTAGGAAGTAGTTATACTTTACTGTGAGGTACTCAACTCTATTTACTTGGAAGAATTGGTCCAGTTATATGAATAAGTTGAAAACATTGGAAATAGAAACCATTATTATTACTACAGTGTTTAGTATACTCTGGAAAATGTGTAATGTATTAGAGTTTATAATGGTTTCCTTAAATTTAAAGGAGTTCTCCTTTTTTAATAGTTTTCTGTATTATTTAAGTTATTTAAAAAAAGTTTTTTTTGACTGTACTGCACAGTAAAATAAAGTATGTTCAAAAGCTGAAGAGTGTTTCTGTATTTGAGATAAACTTTGCTGTATTTTTGTTTTCATTAGGTTACCTTATATGAATGTCATTCACAAGGAGAAATCCGGTTGTTGCAGTCTTATGTGGATGCTGATGTATCCTTTCCTGGGTTTTTGGTATCATTGGCTAAAGAAATTGACTTTGAATAAGTACCCCAAAGCTTTTGTACCTTTCTTTCTTAACTTTATCCAATGCTATTCCTTCATTGTTACCCAAGAGATTCTTGGTATCTAGTTTTTCTGATCCCGCGAAGCCACTGTCAGGGTGGATATGAGGGCGGACAGTACAGGTGCCTAGAGATGAGTGCTGGAAATCCAGTAATAGAAAGTGATAGCAGAACGTAGGTAAAACTTGCTGTTTCTTTGACCTTGCTTAGATTTTTATCATTTCAGGGCAGGGATATTGGTGAATTTGGGTTGATCAGAAACTGTGCCTGACAGTCATATCAAGTATTTGGTCAGCAGAGCCTACAGGGAAAAAAAAGAAGCATGTTTGTTTAGGAAATGAAATATTGCAAAACATGGGTTTATAAAGAAAAAGAAAGCATTAAAAAGCCAAAGGATACAACAGTCAGAGCTTGGTGATAAGATTTCTTCCAGATCCATTTGAAAAACCTAGCAAGTAAGAAAAAGAACATTTTAGTCTTCCCTTAGGTGATAAGGAAGGAGGTGACCTTTGGCAGTATTGGGAAAATCTCACACAGGAAAAGGTGGAAAACTGAATAGTTAACTGATTTTTATCTAGAGGCATGTAGAGTTATTGAGATAGAGCCAGGGTCAGCAAATTACAGCCTGTGGAACTGGACACCTGGTTTTGTTTTTGTTGGTTTGTTTGTTTGTTTGTTAATTTTAATTATTTATTCTTAATACCAAAAACATTTTGTATTGGGGAATAGCCAATTAACAATGTTGTGTTAGTTTCAGGTGAACAGTGAGGGGACTCAGCCATGCACATACATATATCCATTCTCTCCCAAACCTCACTCTTCATCCAGGCTGGCACATAATGTTGAGCAGAGTTCCATGTGCTACACAAGGGTTTTAGTCGGTTATGCATCTTAAATACAGCAGTGTATACATAATCTTCCCAAAGTCCTTGACTATCCCTTCCTCCGGAAATCTGTTTTTGTAGATAAATTTGGGGGAGGATACAACTTATGCCTATTCATTTACATGTTGGCCATGGCTGCTTTCAAAAGACAGGTAAATAGTTGTGCAAACAGCAAAATAGTAATCAAAATTGAGTGGAAAGATTGGGTTTGTTTCATCACTTGGTATAGATTTTAGACCTAAAATCTTCATTGTTTCAACCCTGATGGTATAAAGAAAAATGGGAACTTCTTATTTGGACATTATTGTGATCATTGATGTGTTTCCTTTTCAAAAACAAATTATATTTCTTAACTGGAATTTCTTAGGCTGATGAAAACTTTTACACTTGTGCGTGGACATATGATAGCAATACAAGCCATCCCCTGCTGGCTGTTGCTGGATCTAGAGGCATAATTAGGATAATTAATCCCATAACAATGCAGTGCATAAAGGTGGGTTTTCTTGTTAAATTGTAGATCTGCTTTTTTTGTATGCACACCTGTGAAAACTTGCCATGTTGAATTTAAAACGGAGTCAATTTCTGTGCAGTTTTTAATTTGGTTTGTACTTTGCCTGTTGCTTCCTTTAAACAAGTCTTTTGAGACCTTTGTCACATTTGGGTAATGCAAATTAAGGAATAAATGGGAAATTTTTATCATTTGCACTGTTTTCTGTTAAAATCATTTCTGTTCTTTTGCTTTATCCTGAGAAGCTCTAAATGAACAATAACGAAAGAGTGAGCTCATTTTTCAAGAACCCCTAAATAGGAGTATGGAGTCAAGGATACTTTGTAAAGAATTAAAAAGTGAAGCCTTGGAAGAAATTTTACAAATCACTTTAACCCTGGGGGCACATTAGAATCACCTGAGAATCTTTTAAATCCTTGCTGTGCCTCAGAATATCTGCAAATGGGACTTGAACATCTTTTACTTTTCCTTCAAGCTAGGTAATTTTAATATGCAGCCAAGGTTGAGAACCACTACTTCAAGTGAAATTATTTTTCCATTCATTTAAGATTAATGAAAATGAATTTATTGACTTTTATATGAAAGTTGAAGTATCTTGAATTTATTATAGCACTATGTTGGCCATGGAAATGCTATCAATGAGCTGAAATTCCACCCAAGAGATCCAAATCTTCTCCTGTCAGTAAGTAAAGGTAAGAGAAATAAATATTTCCTTGTATAGTTGTATTTATTTGGCAGTGAGTTGGGTTTTGTTTTTTTTGTTTTGTTTGACTTCGGGACAAACTAATCTAAGGGAAAATTCCAAATTTAAAAAGAAGTTTTAGAAAAATCTTGGGCTACATTAGCATCCCCAAACCAAGAACTGGAGAATGGGACCATGAAATACACTGTTCCTGTAAGATGTAGATAAAATAATTGACACTGAGGATTAGGTGTGTGTTACCCTTATTTACCATATTGCATTATGATAGTTCTAGAACTTTATCCTCAATGGAATTATCATAGTAAACTATTAATTTTAATGGCAGATCACTGAAGATGAAACATCTTTAATAGTTTGAAGGTAGTCTAGCAAATCATCTGATGCTTTCCAACCATGTAATAAGAAATAGTGTATCTGAAAATCCATAATGCTTTTTTTTGCCTCCCTTTCTCTCTCTAAAGCTTCTATTTTATAAAAGATTCCCTACAGGATTCCTTAAAATGCTGTTATCCAGCGTAAGCTCTTCTAAGTTATCCAGTGTAAGCTCTTCCTTGTTTTCCTTCCTTACAAAGAGAAAGCATTGTCTTGCTCTGTATGCCTCTGTTGGCTTATAAGTTTATTTTGGGTTCAGAAGGCCTCTGAATCATTCTTAATCATTTCTGAGCTCTCTAAAGTGATTTGAGTTGTTCTTATTTCTACATTTTGTTTTTTATTGCCCTTTCTCTCTTCATATTTCTACATTATTATTCTAGTCAAATGTTTTCTTTTCTTAACAGCTATCACACCTATAACCTAATCCCCATATTAAAAGATATCCTCAAATTAAAACTCTTAAATGAAAAAAATTTGTGTGATATTTCAACTATCAAGGCTTGTTTGGAAATAGACACCTAAGAAGAGAGCTGATAACTTTTTCTCTTCTGTTAATAACAGTAACTGGGCTTAGATATTCTTTTACAAGTAACATAGACCATAATGCCTTACTTGTTCTTAATATCACAGTTTCTTAATCTTGCTCTTCCCCCATTGTGTTAGAGCATTTTTTCAAACAGCTTTTCAAAATGAACAGGAATTTTTCTACAAGTAAAACTCTCAAGAAAGGAAAAGACAACTTACAGGGAAAAAAAAATATGCAAAGTGTGTATCTAATAAGGGACTTAAATCAAGAGGTCATACAGTTCAGTAATAAAAAGACAACCAAATTAAAAGCAAACAAAGGCTTTTTAAGTAGACATCTTTCCAAAGAATAGGCAAGAATGTCCAATAAGCACATGGAAAAGCACTCATTGTTAATCATTCAGTTCAGTTCAGTCGCTCAGTTGTATCCTACTCTTTGCGACTCCATGAATCACAGCACGCCAGGCTTCCCTGTCCATCACCAACTCCCAGAGTTCACCCAAACTCACGTCCATTGAGTTGGTGATGCCATCCAGTCATCTCATCCTGTGTCATCCCCTTTTCCTCCTGCCCCCAATCCCTCCCAGCATCAGTCTTTTCCAGTGAGTCAACTCTTCGCATGAGGTGGCCAAAGTACTGGAGTTTCAGCTTTAGCATCATTCCTTCCAAAGAACACCCAGGGTTGATCTCCTTTAGAATGGACTGGTTGGATCTCCTTGCAGTCCAAGGGACTCTCAAGAGTTAGTCATTAGGGAAATGCAAATCAAAAATACAGTGAGATACCACTTCACACCTTCTAGGATGACTGCAGTCAAAAAGACAGTAAAATATGGAACCCCTTCATCCATTGTTGGTGGGAATGTAAAATGTGTAAGCACACTGAAAAATAATCTGGCAGTTCCTTAAAAAACTAAACATAGAATTACACTCTTAGGTACATGTATCTTCAAGAGAAATGTAAATGTCTGCACAAAAACTTGGATGCAGATTGAAATCATTGCTACAAAAAGAAGTCATTTTTGTAGCAATGTTTATTTCCACTACTAACAATATATTTTATAATATGTTAATATTACACAATATAGACATTGTTTCAAACTCTGCTTGGTATTTATGAATATTGCTTTCTATTTATTTTGCTGATGTTCAGTGGAAACTGAGATTGCTCAGATTACAGAATTTTTGAAAGGTCCATAATACTCTGTATGTGTATGGTTCAATCGTATTTTTAGATTTACTATAGAGATCTTATAAATCTACTTTGTTCTCTTCAATTTGTAAATGTGGGTATGGTGGAGGGAAAAACTAGTACCCTTGAAAGTTTGAACTCATACCTAGTTAAATCTACAAGTAATATAAATATTTTAAGTTCCTATATGATATGGATTCCTTCTTAGTCATTACTGTGAATGAGTTAAGTCCAGACTTTGGTAGTTTTTTCTTTAAAGACATATTAAATGTCCACAGTAAATGAATGATAAAAGTTTGTTATTTTTTTGTGTCTGTACTAGATCATGCTTTACGATTATGGAATATCCAGACGGACACTCTGGTGGCAATATTTGGAGGTGTAGAAGGGCACAGAGATGAAGTTCTAAGTGCTGTAAGTTGAAAGCTGCAGGGCAGTGGCCTTCAGGCTACAAAGCTGTGAGCACTCCTGATAAGAAAGCGTGTGGTTTGTTTCACGTAGCTTGGCAGGCAGGTATTTCATTTACTGTGACAGACAAGGTTTTAACTTAAAGATGAAGAAATAAAGCAAGTAGGCTCTTTGTGTTTTATCTGTACTCTTGCACATGTTTTACCAGCGCCTGGATTCTCATGAAAGAATTCTGTGAACTTGTTCTTTTCCTTTTGTAATCTAAAATCATGAAGTGACCTTTTGTTGTTTCTCAGTTATTAAAGGAAAAGGTTAACCTACTTGGCAATTAAGAAATTTTTTCACCTTTTATTTGAAGTTGAAATATAACTTACTCATTTCTAGGAGGCATTGTTCACACTGACTTTTAGATAACTTCCCTTTGATGGCATGGTGTTGTCTTTATGCTTTGTATTACAATCTGTTGATCTGTTGTAGTGATATTAAGTGTTTTTAGTTAAGTTTCAGATTCTGTGTTTAGGTTTATTTACGTTCTGTGTGTAGCTTACTTATTTAGTAGTCTTACAGCTCTTCAGTTTTTGTTTTTGTTTTTTTAACTATTTTAAAAGGGCATTATATTTTGAAGCACGTGATATTTTAATTGGAGGTACTAAATATTCCTATATGCTTTCGTGAGAATCATACCTATCTTAAAGGATTTTCTAGAACTTGCAGAACTCCATCTGGCTTTATGTGTGAAAAAACAAAGACTACTGTCCTTTCTTAAAAACTAAATGAGAGCTTCTGGCTCTAGAGGTGTCTTGTTGCTATTGACAGTGAGGTTATTAGGAAAAGTAGCAGCTGCCAGACTTCTGAATTCAATAAACACCAAACCTGAAGCTCTCAGGCTTTTGTACAACTGTGTTCATGATTGATTCAAAGGTTGGATTAACATAGAATATCTAGATTAATGAGGAAAGTACTCTCCTTAAATAGAACTCTCTACTGTTATTTCTTAACATGAAAGTAGGGGATAGATTGTATCTCTTTTGTACCAATAGGAGTTCACTGCTAGAAGGATTGATGTGTGAGATTGTCATTGACCATGTACCATGTGCTAAAGTAAATATCTCTGAGCCTCAGTGTCTGATCTGTGAGATGAGGTGGAATAAGGTTGTTACAATAGATGATCTGTTAGGAGCTCATTAAAAATTAGTAAACAGCAAATGAGGAAATGTTGCTTCCTTTTTAAGACATATTTTTCTTTATTCATTTAAAAAGTGAACTCTAAAACCAAGGTACCTGACTTATCTAAGTGTTTTGGCTTAGATGTACAAATAAATTTCAGTTGTTTAAAGGACTCCTAATTTCACATGCAGATACCAGTTTCATTGCTTCATCTGGGTTGGACAAAGAAAAATAACAACCATTCAGGTTTTTTTGTCATAGAATAATTGTTTTACCTCAGCATTAGATTCACCTTCAAAATCAAACAAAGGAAATATTTGGCTAAAGATAATTGAATAGATAAAACTAAATTAAAAGAGTTTACTTCTTACCTGCCATATTGCATAAGCTCATATATTGTGGTGATAACAAGTCAGTTAAAACTAAATCTTGAAAGTGGTAAAAACTTTGTGACTTATGGCCTGTATATATGAAACACAAAATGTTAGTGTTGTGGTTTGAAATACAATTTTCACAATACTGGACATGAGGTGAAAATCAGCATAATTTGGGGAAATAATTTACATATTTAAGCTTTTCTGTTTTATATACAGGATTATGATCTTTTGGGTGAAAAAATAATGTCTTGTGGTATGGATCACTCTCTTAAACTTTGGAGGATCAATTCAAAGAGAATGATGAATGCGATTAAGGAATCTTATGATTATAACCCAAATAAAACTAACAGGTAACAACTGTAGTATTTAAAACAATGTGCTATCTCATGCCTTTGAATAGTGTTTTACTTTTTCAAAAATTATTATATAAGTCTCCAGTATGGAGTTGAGAACCCCCTCTTTTAATAACGTTAAGGTATAATTTATATGCCATAAAACTTATTAAATTTAAATGAAAGCCTTTATTTTTATCTAATTATGTTGGTGGCTCATTTTTCAAAATCCCTTTCAGTTATATTTTTCTCTTAATTTAGTAGCCCATTTCACATATTTTATTTAGGTATGCATGTGCTAATGTTATTAGCACTGCTTGTCAACACTGTAAATTCTAATTAAAGACAGTCATAATTTTTTCAGTGGGTTTCTTAGCTTTAATTCATGATAAATGCTTTCCTTTAAATGATACTCACTTCACTAAACAGAAAATTCAAAAGCAGGAGCTTTGTTCTAAGGGACTACATGTGGAAACTTTTCAGTTTTCTTATTTTTGAAAAACCTCAGTTCTTAATTAATTTACTGTCTTTTTCAGAATCTTATCAAGCTGTTAACGCTTTCACTATGACTATCCTATGTTTGTAAATGTTAACTTTATTTGCTCTTTTCATTTTAGCAGTTAATTCCCTGGTTATCGACCCACATTATGAGTAGATTGTTAGTTGAATTTGTAACCATAAGTAAATATTTTAATACAGTGACATCAAATCTCAGGCCTCTTAAGAATTGGCACAGCTTTTAAATTCTGTTTTAAAACATCAGGGGTTAGTACAATATTAAATTTATGTTTTTATATTTTCTAGAGCTTTGGAATAAATAGAAGTTGTTGTATTTTACAGCTTACAGAAAGTAACAGTGAATTATGGTGGTCTTCTTGAAAGAGGTTAACCATAGATTATAATACATATTTGGCTAAAAAGCAATTAATAAAGCTAAAAAGCAATTAATAGTAGTTAAGAATTTATATCAAGTCATTAATAACATTTTAATGTTTTAATAAAGAAAAGATCTGGGAGTTTCCTGGTGGCCGAGGGGTTAGGATTCCAGACTTTCACTGCTGTGGCCCTAGTTCAGTCCCTGGCTGGGGAACTGAGATCCTGTGAGCCACCCAAAAAAGGTAAAAAAAAAAGATCCCACAATTTGAATTGGAAAATGTATTTGAAATGATTGAGCCCAACGTCCTTTTTATGTATGAGGGAAAAGCCAAAGAGAAGACTTGTGCCCAAGATATAACTAATTCATGGCATGTGATACTTCTTCAGTTACTTCACTTTAAAAACTGAATCACTTACTAGATTAGAAATGTTAGGTATACATTTAATTAACTGAAGAATTGATAGCAACTTCTCTAGCTTACAGTTTTGTCACAAACATCTTTAAGGAAAAATTGTGCCATATTTTACTATTCTAAGTACAGGAAAAGTTCTAACTAATAAATGTCAAATTCCTGTCAGATGTCATCTTCAGAAATTGTTGTTCTAGGCAGGATTCGCACCTAACTTTATCTTTACCAGACTTTGAAATGTGTCATTGTTTCTGAAAGATGACTATCTTTTGAAATAAGGTAGGTGTGTTAACTTTCATAGACCATTGTTAATATGAAAGGATTGAGTTGGTAGCTTAGCATCTTCTATGAGAAATTTTCAACTCTAAGCAGATGTCTTTTGTTATTGGTTAAGATAACCAGAATTGAAATAACTGATTTTGGTCTATATATAGTAAGGCAGAAAGTTGCAGTTATTATAAATGAAATTTCATAGGATGAATACAAAATTCAGTTGCGAGCTAATAATGGAGTAAAATGTAGAAACAAAAACGGAATGAGATTTTAGTTGCCAGTAAACAGATCAGAAGGTATTTAGTTTTATAGGAACATAGACGAACTAATACTCATCTGTTTTTCTTTTCAGAGTTTTATAAATCCTAAAAGGAAAATTAGCTTCTGCTACACATTTTTCTCTTAACTTTTGATGTTTCTATTTCAGGCCATTTATTTCTCAGAAAATTCATTTTCCTGACTTTTCTACCAGAGACATACATAGAAATTATGTCGATTGTGTACGATGGTTAGGTGATTTGATACTTTCCAAGGTATGGTAACTGCTGTTAAGGTGTATTTCCATTGTTGTGTGAGTTGGAACTCTGCAGGGAGCACAGTTTTTTATGCAGTTGATAAATTGTGTAACAGATGGGAAATGGCTTTTTTTTTTTAAATCTCATGATACTTTGAAAATTCAGAAACTTATTTTAGGCATAAAACATCCTGATGAACTATAATTTGTGCTCCAGTAAGAAAAAAAAAAATGTTAACTTGCAAGATGATATTCTCTGATATCCAGTGTTACTGTAAAATTACCAATATCTAAAGCCAGTAGTAGGGTTTTTTTTTTGGTTTTTGTTTTGAATGTTTGTGTCCATTTTAGTGAACTTACATGTACAAAAACAAACAGATGGAGTTGGCTCATGGGCTCTAGTTTGCCAGCCCCTGCTCTAGTATGTTGATATATATTTTTTCTACTGATAATTTAGGAAAGTTGGTGGTGATGTCATCTGAACATTTAGGATTGTCAGATTTGAACAAATTGCTATCCAGTTTCTTCTTGGTATAGGTTTCAGGGCATTTCACTTTTTCTTGGGTAGAGCCTGATTATTTATTTTTTCCTTACCAATGAGGGTAAAGAAAAAATTTTACTTTTTTATTTTTTAACCTTTGATTTTGAAATTAAATCCACAGGAAGTTTCAGAGACAGTTTAGAGAGGTTTCACATTGTCCTTCACCCAGTTTCTCCCATTGGTTACATCTTATATATACAGTATAGTATCAAATCCAGGAAATTGACATTATAAGTGTATGTGTATGTGTAGTTGTATGTTATTTTATCACATGTGATTTTTGTCATTTTAAGAATGTTTCTGTATGGGACCTTTTAAGATTATTTTTCACTCAGTATAATGCCATCCAGGTTGTGTATATCATAGGTCTCCCTTTTAGTTGCTAAATAGTACCCCATGGTATGGATGTACCACAGTTTATTTAACCTTATTCATCTATTGTAGGACATTTTGGTCCTTTCCAGTTTTTGGCCTGTTACAAATAAAGCCGCTATTGAACAGTCGTGTGTAGGTTTTTGTGTGGACTTACGTAAGTTTTCACTTCTCTGGGATAAATGCCTAGAAGGGCAATTGCTGGGTCATGGTTACGTTTGTTTAGTTTTTTAAGAACCTGCCAAACTATTTTCCAGAGTGGCCGTGCCATTTTACATTCCCACCAGCAATGTATGAAAGATGCAGTGTCTTCGAATCTTCGCCAGCATTTGGTATTGTCACTATTTTTTATTCTAGCTGTTCTGATAGGTGTGTAGTGATACATCATCATGGTCTTAATTTACATTTCCCTGATGGTTAGTGGTGTTGAACATCTTTTTTATGTGCTTATTTGCCATCCATATATCCTTTCAATGATGTCTCTTCATATCTTCTGCTCATTTTCTAATTGGATTTGTTTTGTTTTTTTTACTGTTGAGTTTTGAAAGTTCTTCATATATTCTAAATCCTATGACAGATAAGTAGTTTGCAAATTTTCTCTTCCAGTCTGTAGCTTGTCTTTTCATTCTCTTAGCAGGGTCTTCTGCTGAGCAAATATTTGCAGTTTTGATAAAGTTTATTTTTTTTAATTATTTTTTTATGGATAATGCTTTTGCTATTATTTTGAAACGCTCTTCACTAAGCCCTGGATCCTAAAGATTTTCCCCTGTGTTTCCTTCAAAAGTTTTTATAATGTTTTATATTAAATTTATGGTCCATTTTAAGTTAGTTTTTGTATGACATTTAGGTAGAAAGTTCATTTTTGCCTATAGTTTATCCAGTTGTTCCAGTACCATTTGTTGAAAGCCTGTCTTTCCTCCTTTGGATTGCTTTTGCACTTTTTTCAAAATTGTTTGGCCATGCTTGTATCTGGCTGTTGCTGGTTATTCTATTCTGTTCCCTCTACCAGCACTACATACACAGGCTTGATTATTCTAGCTCTGTAATAAGTCTTGGAATTGGTAGAGTGATTTCATCCACTTTATTCTTTTTCAAAATTATTTTTGTCTAGTTCCTTTGCCTTTCTATATAAGGTCTAGAATTATCTTGTCTACATTTACTGAAAATCTTGCTGGAATTTCTTTGAGGGTAAGGAACATTTTAATTGGAGTTGTGTTAAACCTGTGTATCAATTTGGTGGTGAATTAATATCTACTCTGCTTAGTTTTCTTGTCCTTGGCTGATACATCTGTTCATTTATTTAGACCTTCTTGGATTTTTTATTATCAGCATTTTGTAGGTGTTTTTAAGTATAATTTTTTTTATTTTGTTTTTTGGGTGTGGTGGGGTTTTTTGCTGCACAGGCTTTCTCTGGTTGTGGCGAGTGAGGGCTGCTCTCTAGTTGTGGTGTGTGGACTTCTCGTTGCAGTGGCTTCTCTTGTTGCAGAGGACAGGCTCAATAATGCAGTGCATGGGCTAAGCTCTGTGGCATGTGGGATCTTCCTCGATCAGGGATCGAACCCATGTCTCCTGCATTGGCAGATGGATTCTTCACCACTGAGCCACCAGGGAATCCCCCAGCATTTTGTAGTTTTGAGCATGCAAGTCCTGTACCTACTTTGTTAGATGTATACCTTAAGTATTTCTCTTTTTTGAGTGACTATAATAAATGGTATTTCTGATTTCCATCTCTTTGTGTTCATCGCTAATATATAGAAATAAATTTATTTTTGTGTATTAATCTTGAGTCCTATCTATTTTAACTACTTATAGTTCAAGAAGGGTGGTTTGAGGGGTTTTTTTTTTTGGCTAATTACTTGGGATTTTCTACATAAATCATTTCATCTCTAAATAAGGACAGTTTTTGTATATTCCTTTCTGAACTGAATTTTTAAAGAACTTTCCACTTCTTGTCTCATTTAACTGACATGATTCTGGCACTACATTGAATAGCAGTGTTAACTCATTAATGACTGGGGAATTTTTGCAGAAACTAACCCCTGTGGCTGGTGATATTTATTTTGACTGGTCAAAAATTAGTTCTGTTATTTCACTAACACTGTACAGGTACCTGTGGTCAGTTACACCTTACATACCTATAATTCCTCCAATTTTTGTGAAATGTTGTCTTCAATCCACTCTTCTGTAGAAGTACAGGAGCAGTCTCCAGCACTGTTGCATTTTCACTTTGTATCAGAATCTATCACTAAGATTTTTTGTTGGTCTGATATTCACATCATCTGAATTAGAACTATATTCTGGAAGAACTATCATCTTCTGAGACACTAGTATATATGTCACTTAGACATAGAACGTATCCGCATAAAATTCACTGAAAAATTCTTCCTCAAAATTTCATGACATGTCACTTCTGAAAATTTTATGTTTATAATATACACAGAGTTGGAACAAAATGTAAGTGTTAATGACAGTCATAAGTTGTATGATGAACCCTTGGTGCAGTTTAAGCTCTAACAGCTTCACATGGTGATATTGATTGTATCACTCTAAAAACATTGATAACATCTCCAGTCAATAGCATTCAGGTAACAAAAGATATATTAATATGTCTCTGGTCAGTAATGTGTTAAGAGCAGACTTCCTAGGCTTGTTTCTGATGTTAAAGGGGTGAAGAATTCAGTCTTTTGCAATTACACATATCAGCTGTATGATTCTTTTTTAGTACTTATTTTTGGGCTGTGTCAGGTCTTAGTAGCGGCACTTGGGACCTTCGTCACCTCATTCAGGATCTTTCCTTGTACCACATAGGTTCTTGGTTGTGGTGCACGGGCATAGTTGCCCTGCGGCATGTGGGATTTTAGTTCCCCCCACCAGTGATCAAACCACTGTCCCCTCTATTGCCAGACACTCTAGACCACCATGGAAGTCCTAGCTGTATGATTTTTGTAGATGTTCTATATCCACTTGAGAGTTGTTCTTTTTCCTAATTTTTTCAGAGTTTTATCATGAATAGGTGTTGAAGTTTGTCAAATGCTTTTTCAGCATCAATTGATATGATCATTGTTTTTTCTATTTTAGCCTATTAATGCAATGAAATAAGTTTACTTGGTCATGCTGTATAATTCTTTTTATATGTTGCTGAATTCTGTTTGTTAATATTTTGTTAAGAATTTTATGTGTATTAATGATATATAATATTGGTCTGAAGTTTTGTTAGTTGTCTTTGTCTGGTTTTGATATCAATAATACTGGCATTAGGGCCTAAAAATTTTTGAGGAGGAATTTAAAAATTAAAAACTTGATCTCCTTAAAAGTGAAAAGGTTGTTCAAATGAAGTTTCATATTGGGTGAGTTGTGGTAGTTTGTGCTATTTCAGGAATTGATCCATCCCATCTAATAGAAAATTTATGTGTAGAGAGCTGTTTGAGTATTCCCTTATTATCCTTTTGATATCTGCAAGGTCTTTAGTGATAGCCCCTGTTTCATTCCTGAAATCAGTAATTTATGTCTTCTTCTCTTCTGTCAATCTTTTTAGGAGTTTGTCAAAATTATTTTGTTACCTCCTGTCTCCCTTTTTTTAGTTTCCTATGAGTGTATTTTGTTTTTCTGTTTGCTAGTTTTGGGAGCTTAGATTATTTAGTCAAGACTTTTCTAATGTAAGCTTTTGGTGCTATAAATTTCCCAGTCAGCATATGCAGTGTGCTATTTAGTTTTTGGTAGTGGTTTAGTCACTAAGTCATGTCCGACTCTTTGCGACCCCATGGACTGTATGTAGCCTGCCAGGGTCCTCTGTCCATAGGATTTTCCAGGCAAGAGTACTGGAGTGGGTTGCCATTCTCTTCTTCAGGGGATCTTCCCAACCCAGGGATCAAACCTGGGTCTCCTGCAGTGCAGGCAGATTCTTTACTGACTAAGCTACTAGGGAAGCCCATTTAGTTTTTAGGTGTTGGAAAATTTTCATTATCTTTCTCTTACTGATTCTAGTTTGATTCCATTTTGGTCAGTCGGTATATATTCTTTATGATTTTGATTCTTTAAAATTTTTCAGATTTGTTTTATGACCCTGTTTTGGGTATGTTCCATGGGAGCTTGAAAAGAACGTGTTCTATCGTTGGGTGGAGTGTTGTGTAAATGTCAGCTAGATCCTATTGGTTGCTGCTGCTGCTAAGTCGCTTCAGTCCTGTCCGACTCTGTGCGGACCCCATAGATGGCAGCCCAACAGGCTTCCCCGTCCCTGGGATTCTCTAGGCAAGAACAATGGAGTGGGTTGCCATTTCCTTCTCCAAGATCCTATTGGTTGAGTGTGGTTGAATTCTTCTGTTTCTTTGTTGATGTCTGTCTGCTCTTAAGTGCTGAAGTCTTTAACTATAATCATGAATTTTTCCCTTTCTCCTTCAGTTCTGTGACATATTGCAAGTCTGTTGGTTAGCATATACACATTTAGTATTGCTTTTTCTTGGTAGCTTGACCCTTTTATCATTGTGGAAGGTCCATCTCTATCTCTGGTAGATTTTTTTGCTTTGATGTCTCCTTTTATCTTGTAGTATAGCCGTTCTTTCTTTCCTTTAATTAATGCTTACATGGTATATCTATTTCAAACCCTTTACCTTTAATCTACGTGTATTCTTACATTTGAAGTGAGTTTCTTACAACATACAGTTGGGTCATACTGTTTTTTAATTCACTTTGAGAAACTGTTTTAGCTTGTAAATTTAGACTGTTTATATTTGAGCCTTAAACTTACCAATTGTTACATTGTCTGGCATTTACTTTTTTTTTCATTTCTCTGGGTTTTCTCCCCTAAATTCCTATAGGTTATATGCACATATTTTAAAATTCCAATTTGATTTATCTGTACTACCTCTGAGTGTATTTCTTTGTGTAGCTTGTTTTGTTTTTATGTTTGCTCTGAGAGTTGCAATATATGTATGTGATCATCAGTATATCAGCATTTTACCACTTCAAATGCAGTATAGGAAGCTTATCTCCCACTTTGTCCTGCACTTATAATTGTTTTAAATATTTCCTTTACAATTGAGAACTTTGTTAAATAATATTATAATTTTTGCTTGAACCATCAAGCAGAATTTAAAAACTTGAAGAAAAGGAGAATTTTGTGTTTACTCGTTTTGCTTTTTCTGTTGTTCATTCCTCCTTTCTAATATTCCAAGATTCCTTCTTTTATCATTTCCTTTCTGTTCGTAGAACATTCTGTAGCTATTGATTTAGAATGTTGACAGATTCTTTTAGTTTTTCTTAGTTTAGGGATGTCCTCATTTCCGGTTTATTCGTGAAGTGTATAGAGGATTCAGTAAATCCCACAGTTCTTTCTTTAAACATTTGAACACTGTTGTTCCCCCTCTTTCTGGTCTCTGTCATTTGTAATGAGACATCTGCCACCATTGGAATTGGTTTTTCCTTATAGCTTAGGTATTCTTTCTGACTTAACTGCTTTGGGGATTTTTTTTTTCCTTTATTTTTAGTTTTCAGAAGTTTGACTGTGCTCAGCTTGATATTGATGTCTTTGAGGGATTCATTTACTGTCTTGAATCTTGGATCTGTAGGTCTTTAGGGGACATAATTCATCCCAAATATGGGGATTTTTCAGCCATTACTCAAATTCTTTTTTATCCCCCTTTTCTCCCCGCTCTCCTCTAATGATACTTTAGATTTTTTGTTTGGTCCCTGAGACTCTGTCATTTAATAAGTCTGTTTTTCTTTTTTCAGTTGGTAACTTCTTTGTTCAAGTCTTGTTCAAATTGGGTAATTTCTATGTTCTAACTTTAAATTTACTGACTCTCATCTCTCTTCTGCTGGTGAGCCCTTCAGTTGTTCTTTGATTATAGTATTTTTAGTTCTGAAATTTCCACATGGTTCTTACCTTTTCTTTTCTTTGCTGAGACTGTATTCTAAGTGTGTTTGTAATTTCTTATTGAACCATTTTTTTTTTTCCAGATTTTGAACTTTTAATTTTGTATTAGGGTGAAGCATTTTTAAGATCAGTTCAGTCACTCAGTCGTGTCCGACTCTTTGCTTTAAAATCCTTGTCAGATAGTTCTAACATCTGTGTCATCTCATTGTTTGTGTCTCTTGTTATCATTTCTCATTAAAGTTGAGATTTTACATTTCTTGGTATGAAAAATGAATTTTGATGGAGATATGGATAATTTGGGTACTGTTAGGAAACTTGGGCTCTTATTTAGCTCTCTTACAGCAGGCTTCGTTTGATAAATTTTCAGCTGTAAAGTGAATGCTGCTTCATGATTGGCAGGTGGCAGGGGACATTCCCCACTTGGTTGACTTAGTGGTGATGTCTCTTTTCTAAGGGGCAAGAGTTTAGGCTTTTCACGGGGACTCTGCTGACACCGCCCTAGCAGGGAGGGGTTTGGAGCCCGTATGACTGCTCCCTGGGTGGTCTCAGCTGACACTGTGGTAGGTGGTTGTGAACATCCTGGCGCTCTGCTCAGTTCAGTCAGTCAGTTCAGTTGCTCAGTCGTATCCGACTCTTTGCAACCCATGGACTGCAACACGCCAGGCCTCCCTGTCCATCACCAGTTCTCTGAGCTCACTCAAACTCATGTCCATTGAGTCAGTGATGCCATCCAACCATCTCACCCTCTGTTGTCCACTTCTCTTGACACGCTGCTGCTGCTGCTGCTGCTAAGTCGCTTCAGTCGTGTCCGACTCTGTGTGACCCCATAGATGGCAGCCCAACAGGCTTCCCCGTCCCTGGGATTCTCCAGGCAAGAACACTGGAGTGGGTTGCCATTTCCTTCTCCAGTGCATGAAAGTGAAAAGTGAAAGTGAAGTCGCTCAGTCGTGTCCAACTCTAGCGACCCCATGGACTGCAGCCTACCAGGCTCCTCCGTCCATGGGATTTTCTAGACTCTTTGCTACCTTGCCTCTAATACAACCCCAGCCAGAGAGGAGGAGGAGTCACGTCATTACCATGAGGAGTAGGGAGGAGTCAGCAGGGTATTATGTACTTGAAGTGTTTAGTTACCACCTGTGAGAAGGGATCCCCACTGGGACTGTGCTGGTTGGGATGTGGGCGGGTCCACAGTTTTTTCTGTGGTATTGTTTACCTGAAAATTTTCTCTTATGCTGAGTTGCCACTTTACTGATCCTTTGGAGAGAGTAGGCTTTGGGGGGCTTTGTTTTGTCTTTAGCTTTGTTGAGTCACTACCTTCTCTAGCATGTAGTCTGGGATACAGAAAGGAGGCAAAACCAAGGAACTCAGTGTCCCTCATGTCCCAGGGTCCTTAACCAGTCTGCCTCCTCCCTGCCCTTCAGACTTTTAAGTTGTATTTAGTGAGATGAATAGGGAAAAGTACCTCTCCTTCATTGGTTGCTGGAAGCAGATGTAAAAAGGCAGTAGGTCTAAAATTTCTGCTCTTAGAACTTAATCAGATGATAGGAAAAGATATCTGCATTTTAGCTAAGAGGCTGAACTGAGTATTGGTGGTCTCAAATCTGGCTCCACATCAGAACTACTGGGAGGACATTGTAAAAACAGATTCCTAAGCTTCGTCCCCATGTATTCTACATCTGGCACAAGGACCTGCGGATTTGTAATTGTTAGAAACTCTGGATGACTTTCAAGTACAGCCATCCATTAGTGTGGGTAGACTCTTTTTACCTCCCTATGCTTTAGCTCTCTGTGAGGGGACTCTACTGACTAAGGGTCCTTTACCAGTACAGTCAGTAAGAAGCACTTGAAGAGCTATGTTACAGTTCTGCTGCTTTGGCCTCCTCTCTCAGAAATTGTGATTCAGTGGGGTTGGGACCAAGATGTGTTTTAAAGAAAGCTCTACAGGCTGTCAATCCAACTGTGCACTTAAAAGAGTCACCAGACTGGGTGCTCTCTAAGGTACTTTACAATAAAGAACTTGTATAATGGATCTGTAACCCTGGGATTTTATATAATCTAAAAAGGGCAGAGAAGAAAAAAACATGTTCTTCACTCCCTAATCTCCCTATGACCCCGCTGTTAAACCATTGAAATGCCAGTGAACCCCACAGGGCTACCATATGTGGTTGTGTGGAATGTGTCCTGTAAAATACCAGTAAGCACCCTTCACCTCCACCAGGATTTCTCAGTCCTGGGTCTGAGATAATGAGGTCAGACAGTTCTTTTTTGTGGGAGGAGCTGTTCTCTACATGCAGTTTTCAGCATTCTCTGGCCTCTGTTAACTGGAAGCCAGAGACATTGCCAAGGATTCCTTAACTGGCAAACCACTAGCCTACACAGTAATATAAATAGCGCCCTCTGTGTTGCATTTTCTTCTCCCATTGTATTCTCCACCACTCGCTACTAAAGTAGAATGTATGTAAAGATTTCACTGTTGGAGGACAGAGAAGGTGTAACTCAGCCCATTTCACTCCCATCCCCTTACCAGTGTTGGGATATTGAATCACTGCTTTTATTGCCTTTTGTATAATCCGATCTGTAAGGCCCCTTCTATGAATTCATTAGCTTTCC
Organism: Bison bison bison; assembly: GCF_000754665.1. Classification (NCBI taxonomy): domain Eukaryota; kingdom Metazoa; phylum Chordata; class Mammalia; order Artiodactyla; family Bovidae; genus Bison; species Bison bison. The sequence goes on along the minus strand of NW_011494896.1, from coordinate 2,051,156 downwards.
TACAACATCTATTGAGTACCTACCATGTAGTACAGATACTGCAGACGAAGGATTAATAGTTAACTGTATAAAGGGAACCACAGGAGATTGGAACTGCAGGAAATTAGAAGTGAAATAGAGAAAGATGGAATTAGCAGGGGTCATATTGAAGAACCGTGTATTCTAATATGTTTGTAACTTTATCTTTGCTATAAAATACTTAAGTCTCTGTATGCTGAAGTAGTTAAGGCTGAAACTTGGTTTGGAAGAGAAGTTGTGACTTCAAAAATGAATATTCTAGATAGTGTAATGCTTTTGTATTGTTAAAATCTGTTGATAATCTGTAAGTGTAGATACTGATTCTTGCAAATACAAATGAATATGTTTATCATTGGACTCAGTTGAGGGATAACCAGGTTTAAAGAGCTATGAATTCTGAAATGATAGTTGAGAAAAGCTTTGTTTGTAATGTTTAAAATTCAGTTCTACAATTAACATTTCTTTTTTATCTTGTGTCTTTTTTTTAAGTCTTGTGAAAATGCCATTGTATGCTGGAAACCTGGCAAAATGGAAGATGATATAGATAAAATTAAACCCAGTGAGTCTAATGTGACTATTCTTGGGCGATTTGATTACAGCCAGTGTGACATTTGGTACATGAGGTTTTCTATGGATTTCTGGCAAAAGGTAGCAACATATTTTACATTTTGAAAGTATTTGACTTAAAACCATGCAATTTTAGTTTTCTCTGAGTGCATCTGTGTTCTCTTTCCTCTTTAAGTGTAATCTACCTTGATTTTTTTGTATTGTTTGCTTTGGCCTTTGATGTTATTTATTCTCCCCTTGTGGCTCTGCACACCATCTGCAGTGCTTATTATAGATGAAATTGACAGGTGTCAATGGTGGCAGTTAGGTGTTTACTTTCCATAACATCTGTTAGTAAGATTTAATGTTTTGGTGATTGGAATTTTCATCTTCTTATATAGAAAACCAGTATGGAAGATAGAGACAAAATATTAGTTATCTAAAATTTTACAGAAGTTTGGTATTATAATTTTATGGTAACAAATTACTTGGTTATTTCTTGCTATATGAAAGCTTTGGAAATTTTCTGTGGCTTTTATTATAGTTCTTTAGAGCAGAATGAAGAATATATGCTAATTGTGTACATTGTATAGTTCTTCAAAAATTTGCAAAATGGTTTAATTTATTCAGGACACCTTTGTGAAGTATTAGTTGCTCTTATCTTCATTTACAAATCAGAAATATAAGATGCAAAGAAATAACCAAGAGCATTGCCACAGGGTGGAGCTGAGATGTTTCTGCAATAAGAAAGATATCTTAGGATTGCTTGAAATCTTTATAGCTTATATTAATAATTTGATAGGTTTTTGTTTTGTTTTTGATGGGTTTTTAAAATATGTTTATACAGATGCTCGCATTGGGCAATCAGGTTGGCAAACTTTATGTTTGGGATTTAGAAGTAGAAGATCCTCATAAAGCCAAGTAAGTATTTAGAAATTCCTCTTCATAATTTCTGACTTTTCCTTCAGAGTGTTGTCACTATAGAGTAAGTAATTGATACTTACAATGCCATCCTTAACATCATTTGTAACATTTACATTCTCAGCATATTGTAAAGTATTTCTTTTTTATTCTAATAATAATTGTTTTTCCTGAGTACTTTGGTAGTAAGTTACATTCACTGGTTTTAAGTTTGATACTGACAGCATTGTGTGTGTGTGATATTTAACCTGTTGTCATGTTTTCTCCCTAGATGCACAACGCTGACTCATCACAAATGCGGGGCTGCTATTCGACAAACCAGTTTCAGCAGGGACAGCAGCATTCTTATAGCTGTTTGTGATGATGCCAGCATTTGGCGCTGGGACCGACTGCGATAAAGTACTTTTCCCAATCAAAATTAGCGTGTGTTTTCTGTGTACAATAGAACTAATGTATCCTGCTAGTAAGGGCACATAGAGCATTTAGAGTTGTCTTTCAGCATTCAATCAGGCTGAGCTGAATGTAGTGATGTTTACATTGTTTACACTCTTTGTACTGTCTCCTGCTCAGACTCTACTGCTTTTAATAAAAATTTATTTTTGTAAAGCTGTGTGTTACTTTAGTTTGTTTTATTCATTGTGATGCAGTGTTGAAAGTAATAAAATTACACCTTATCTTTTTTCAGTGATGATGATTGTTTTATTTGCCTAATGGAAAAAGTTATAAAACATAGTGATTAAGTATAAGCTCTGGAACTAAACTGAATTTTAATCTTGGCTCTGCCATTAACTGACGTTGGATAATTAAAAGGATCACGTGATTTAATACATGAGAAGCAATTTGAACAGAATTTGACTCACCAAACCCTTAGCTTTATTGGAAATTGTATTCCTGTGGTTTTATATTTCTTAATGATTTGTTCTATACTAACTTTGTAATAAGCAGTCTATAAGAGTTATATAATATTTTATCTTTACAGTTAGGAAACATTGCCATTTGATTTACAACTTCGTCATTAGTAATCTTAGTGGAAATATCATCACAGCAAGGGAGGAGAGGACACAGCAGCTTAAATGCAGTGGGTTGAAAAATGAAGGAAATGGAGAATGTGTTTGTATAGTGAGTTCTTGTCCCCTTTTCTAGAAGAGTATTGGTTAAAACAAACAAGCAAATTGATATCATAGGGTTGAAATACTTAGTGATTTTTGTCCCAAACATAGGGTACTTTGGTTATATTTACGGAAAAGAATAGAATTAAAATACAAAGCAAGAATAGGATTAAAATACAAAGGCCATAAAAATTCTCCAAAGAGGACCAAGATGACATACGGAGCATTTAACCAGAAGCAGAAGAAAACCTGAGCAATCATACAGATAAGGTAGAAGGTGAAATGAAGGGAACAGGGTACAATACAAAAGAATGAATTTTGTCCAGCCCAGTACAGAAGTACTGTACAGTCCAGTACAGGAGTCTTTGTCTACATCTCTGATTATTTCCTTAGGCTCATTTGTCAGAATTAATAGGTGAAAGGGCATTTTTGTTAAGGAACCAAGTTCATTTGCTCCAACAGTGTAGGTTTCTGAACTCATGAACCTTTTCTATAAATACATTTCTATGAATATACCACTATTTAATATCTTCTGGACATGGTAATTGCTTTTTACTATTTGCTGTTACATTTATTAACAGCCCAGTGTAGAATTCTTTGTCTACTCTGATTATTTCCTTAGGCTCATTTGTCAGAATTAATAGGTGAAAGGGCATTTTTGTTAAGGAACCAAATTCATTTGCTCCAACAGCGTAGGTTAGTGCTTCCTGAGGTTTTTGTTTTTAGTTCCTTTGTATATCTCTGTAGATGAGAGGTCAGCTAACTTTTTTCTGACCTCTGTAACAGCCAGATGTAAATATTTTAGTACAGTCTCCATGACGTGTACTCAGCTCTGCTGCTGTAGCATGAATGCAGCCTTAGACATTACATAAACGAGGCTCACTGGTGCCAGAAACACTAGTTAACAGAAATAGGCAGTGGGCCATATTCAGCTCACAAGCCATTCATTGTTATGGATGTTAGCTATTAAAACAAGAAACCTCAACGAGGCCCCTAAGGTTGCTAAAAATTGAGGTTAACTAGCTTATGATCAAAGATCACCAGACAGAAAATGAAACAAGCTGCTGTGACAGTTTAAACAATTTGCAATATACTGAGACCACTAAAGATTTCAGAATTATCAGAATACAAAGTCACATTTAAAATCAAATTCTTGTGTCCTCTTCCTTATTTTCCATCAGTTTACCTACTTGGTTTGTTGTATTTCTCCCACTAGGATGTGGACTTTCTGAGAGTAGATGGGTTTTTTTCCCCTCTGTTTCATTTCACTGGTATAACTGCAGTACTTATAACTTGCATTTGGTGGGTGCTCAATAAATACTTGTTAAATGAATGAACATTTAAATAAAAGATGCAGTCACAAAAATAAGCCGTAAGAGACTCCCAAGATGGAACAAGAGGAATTGAAAAGTAGAATTTTCTGAAAATGAAAAGTATGATTATTGAGATAAACTCAGTGGATGGGTTAGACAGTAGATTAGACACAACTGGAATAGAGATAAATTAACTGAAAGCCTAATTACTTAGAATGTGGTGTAGTAGAGAATCAAAATGGGGAATACAGAGTTAAAACTGTAGAGGATAAAATGAAAAGATCTAATGACACTTTTAACTGGAGATCCAGGGGAAAAAAAATGAAGGATAAGTAATAATTTGAGATTATTCTTTTACTTGCTTCCAAATCCTGCAAGCCAGGCTTCAGCAGTACATGAACCGTGAACTTCCAGATGTTCAAGCTGGTTTTAGAAAAGGCAGAGGAACCAGAAATCAAATTGCCAACATCTGCTGGATCATCGAAAAAGCAAGAGAGTTCCAGAAAAACATCTATTTCTGCTTTATTGACTGTGCCAAAGCCTTTGACTGTGTGGATCACAATAAGCTGTGGAAGATGAAATCTTCAAGAGATGGGAATACCAGACCACCTGACCTACCTCTTGAAAAACCTGTATGCAGGTCAGGAAGCAACAGTTAGAACTGGACATGGAACAACAGACTGGTTCCAAATAGGGAGAGGAGTACGTCAAGGCTGTATATCGTCACCCTGCTTATTTAGCTTATATGCAGAGTACATCATGAGAAACACTGGGCTGGAAGAAGCACAAGCTGGAATCAAGATTGCCGGGAGAAATATCAACAACCTGAGATATGCAGATGACACCACCCTTATGGCAGAAAGTGAAGAGGAACTAAAAAGCCTCTTGGTGAAAGAGGAGAGTGAAAAAGTTGGCTTAAAGCTCAACATTCAGAAAACGAAGATCATGGCATCTGGTTCCATCACTTCATGGCAAATAGATGGGGAAACAGTGTCAGACTTTATTTTTTGGGGCTCCAAAATCACTGCAGATGATGATTGCAGCCATGAAACTAAAAGAGGCTTACTCCTTGGAAGGAAAGTTATGACCAACCTAGACAGCATATTCAAAAGCAGAGACATTACTTTGCCAGCAAAGGTCCGTCTAGTCAAGGCTATGGTTTTTCCTGTGGTCATGTATGGATGTGAGAGTTGGACTGTGAAGAAAGCTGAGCGCCAAAGAATTGATGCTTTTGAACTGTGGTGTTGGAGAAGACTCTTGAGAGTCCCTTGGACTGCAAGGAGATCCAACCAGTCCATTCTAAAGGAGATCAGTCCTGGGTGTTCTTTGGAAGAAATGATGATAAAGCTGAAACTCCAGTATTTTGGCCACCTCGTGCGAAGAGTTGACTCATTGGAAAAGACTGATTCTGGGAGGGATTGGGGGCAGGAGGAGAAGGGGACGACAGAGGATGAGATGGTTGGATGGCATCACCAACTCGATGGATGTGAGTTTGAGTGAACTCTGGGAGTTGGTGATGGACAGGGAGGCCTGGTGTGCTGCAATTCATGGGGTCGCAAAGAGTTGGGCACAACTGAGCAACTGAACTGAAATGATGATACCTAAGTGCCAAGTGGGCATGTATGATAGAAAAGGAGAGCGCTGTTGGTCCCAACAGCTTCCATACCATCATGTCTCCTGCTTCTACTGCAGTCGTAGCCACTAATGTGCCATCTGCTGAAGTTTCTACCAGACCTGGAACTTCACCCCTATCTGTATCCACGTCCTGAGAAAAGGCTTCCACAGTTAATTTCAAGCTGGATGAGCAGCCAACTGATGCCATATCCCTATTGTAGTTTTTTGGGGTGAGGCAAGGTGCTCACTAGGACAGGTGAGCCTTCTGCAGCATAATTTGAACGACAGGAAGACGAAGTCCCTGTGTGGTTTTGTTTCTTGAACAATGGGATCCAAGGACTGGCATTCCTACACTATGCATCTACCCAGGGCTAGATGCTTGATCTAAACTCCCTCTTTTGTCATTCGCCTCAGGTAGTCAGTCCAACAGTATGAAGAGCCACAAATTCTCCCTTTAATTCCACATTGTGGAGCCCATTTTCTTGCTCAATTACAACTACACTTCCAATAGCAAGGGAAGGTGCACATTTAGCTCACCTGGACCTCCAATCCAAAAAGGAACAAGAAACCCTGTTCAGCGGTGGTGTTAAGCACTGACACTCTCCATGCATGCCAACATTATGCTCACTGCCCCGAGGGAGCCAAGGTCATGACACACGCGTGGGTAAGGGACACGTGATTCTTGTCTATGGAGATCAGAACGAAGTCTTCCCCGAGCCCATTGTGCTTTGGAATCTGTTGTGCTTTGTGGGCCTCACATACCCAGCTCTTTGAAAAGAAATGTGGAATAATCCAAGAGGGACAGCATGCTATTGATCTTGTTTCTAGTCCTGAAGGCAGGGTCAGCTACATAATTTGCAGGGCCTAGTGCAAAATGAAAATGCAAGCCTCTTGTTTAAGCAGCAGGAAAAATGTAAGATGCTGAAATTCTAAGCTTTTCCCCTTCTGTGATTTCTTAACTTGTATTTTTAAAATTTTCAGTGCCACTCCAAGTTAAACTTCTATCAACACAAATTTTATTATTCATCTTTATATTATATAGCAACAGTTTTAAGTGCAAACAAAAGCATTTAACTCCTTTGTGGAATCATTGAAATTACACAATTGGTATTTTGTAGCTCATGCATTCATGTGTATTTACTAGTGCAGTGGGAATGTTGGGCAAAAGTAACTCAGCTTTTTATTTCACTTCTTGGTACAATATATTCTACCAACATGCCCTGTGTTTGATGTACTGATGTGTAAGGACAAACTGAAAGGAAGATAAACTGTTGATTGCCCTATCTCCATTTTCTTCAACGTCATAAACTGTGGTGCAAGTAGTTGGCTAATAAGGGCTTCCCAGGTGGTGCAGCGGTAAAGAATCTGCATGACAATGCAGGAGACTCTATCAAGAGAGTCTTGAGTCTCTCTTGAGTTGCAGGTGCAACCCCTCAGTCGGGAAGATCCCCTGAAGAAGGAAATGGCAACCCATTCCTGTATTCTAGCCTGGAAAATTCCATGGACAGAGGAACCTGGAGGGCTACACTTCATGGGGTCGTAAAGAATCAGATGCAACTGAGCACACGGTTGGCTAATGTGAGGAACTGATAAGCAAGAATAGGGTTTCTTGGTTGTTTGACTTTCCTAAAATGTCTTATCTTTGTTGAAAACAAATGTCAAGATGGGACAACAGAGCATCATGCTAAGCATCTTCCTGATCTCAGTCTTCTGCACGACTGCATTGGTCACACGCTCGTGAAGCTGACCCTGCCGGGGGCTGACCTGAAACCCCATGCCTCCCTTTTCCCAGCAGCTCCACATGGTACTGACATCTCTGTTGACAGGTTCTCATTTCTTTTACGAACTATTCAGTCTTGTTACCAGTCTCTTTCTGTTGGTGTCTTTGGTCCACTTAAATAAAATGAATAGGACAGTTATCCATGTCCCTGTGGTCCCACATTTGCCCCAAAGAAAAGCAATTGTGTTTCTTTTAGCAGTAGGAAATCGGGGAGAAGCTGGGAACCATACTGTACTCTGTGGGGAGGAGACCAGAGTCCCAAGAAACGGGTTAAAAAAGGACTAGGTGTATCATTCTACTACCAAGTAATGATTATAAAGGTGGTTTTTTTTGTTGTTTGTTTGTTTTTTTAAGCAAATGCCTGAGAAGGGCAGAGGTCTAAAGAATTAATGGTCACCTTGTCCAACATTCTTAAAGAATTAAAGTGTTCACTTGAGGCAAAGGGGACAGTCATTCTGCTTAATCTCATCTTCAAACTAGGATGAGGTAATCTAGGATGTAATTTTTGAACCTAAAAAAAAATATGCTACCCACAGTGAGACACAGCCTATATATAGTATATCCCAATCACACACACATATAAGTTCCATGAGTCAATCACACAAAAGTTCCATTAAATGATACACTTTACATGTATTCTGAAATTTTCTTTTTTTCTTGTAATTTTGTTGAGACTCACTACATTGATTAACCAGCTCGATAATGGATCTCAGTCCACAGTTTGAAACACACTGATCTAGAGGAAATGAGTCTAGACGGCTTTTACAAAGGAGACTGGGAGCAGAACTCACATTTTACAAGCAAAAGTAAAAAAATACTACATGGTCTCTTTAACCACTGAACGTATCTCTAACCCTGTAAAGTTTCTAATTTCGCCTACTTTCATTTATCACCTGTGGGTTTCCCCTGTTGTCATTTTGGAATTGAGCTGGTGGATTTCTGAAGAGATTCTTGGTATTTTGTGGTTAGTTTCTGATGTAGACCAAGACTTCAGATGTAAAAGCAGACTCATTTCACCGTCCTCACTTCAGTCACCCCAGGCTGATGCGAAATGTGTTGGGTGGGCCAAAAAGTTCATGTGGGTTTTTAAGCCACATGGAGAAACCCGAATGAACGTTTTTGGCTAACCTGATAACAAGTTGGTTGATTTCTGTGACATTTTTGTGTGATGAGTTGAGGGAGTGTGCATTTGTGTTTAATTCTAAAACTAATCATGGGTTGTCAGAAAATCCTTGTGAGAAATGTCTAACACTGTATTGGCCATTATTTGATTTTTTTGGATGCAAAATCACTTTTAAAAAATTATTTATTTTTAGCTACGCTGGGTCTTTGTTGCTGCATACAAGCGTTCTCTAGTTGCGGCAAGCGGGAGCTACTCTTGGTTGCGTTGCGAGGGCTTATTGCAGTGGCTTCTCCTGGTGGAGCCCAGGCTCTAGGCTGTCAGCCTTTGGTAGCTTCGGTACCCGGGCTCAGTAGTTGCCCTCCAGGCTCTAGAGCACAGGCTCAGTAGTTAACCGTGCACAGGCTTAGCTGCTCTGCAGCACGTGGAATATTCCCAGACCACGGATGGAACCCATGTCCCCTGCATTGGCAGGCGAATTCTTAACCACTGGACCACCAGGGAAGTCCACAACGTCACTTTTTAAACTGCTAAAATTTTGCATAAAAAAATATTTATCTTTCTGAAAGACTAATTGCAAAGCAAGGTTTCATAATCCCAGCTCTGAGTAGCTTACCTATGTCACTGCATTGTTTGCCTCAAGTCCCAGAATAAAGCTGGTTGCCACAGTGGTTGTTAACTCTTGCAAGTCAAAACCCTTTGTGAAGCACCCTCTAAAATAATAATTTATTACCTTTGCCTTAAAGTGTGAACTCCTAGTAGACAGGAGAGAATCACTTATGAATAACTTAATTGGCCAGGTGTGCAAAGCATTTCATTAATCAGGTCACTGTATTAACTTGTGCCCTGCGATGGTTGCCACATGCTGGTCTGTGGAAAGAGTGTGTGCACCAGACTCATTACAGAGTATATGACTTATCTCTGAGTCTCAACTTGAGAGAGTCAAATTCAGTATTTAAAAAAAAGAACAACTCACCCAGGTGATCCTGATACACAGATTGTGCTTACCTTAAGCCAGCCCCCCACAACTTTCCATAGTCATCTGAAACTTTCTCATGTGGCTAACCAGTACCTCCCAGACGCGTGTTCAGGGTTACTGGTGGGAATGGAGGGGAATTGTTAACAGTTCTGCTGTCTGCCGAGTCACCTCTGTGTCTGGGATTTAGCACTGTTTCTGTCCCAGGTCTCAGACTGGGACCTGACTCGGCTTCCTGCTAGGACTCCCCTCTTTCTATAGCCTTTCTCTCTAGCCTTATGGGCCACAGCCAAGATCAGGACATCCAAGAAAGCAGCTGTAAATAGGCTGGAGGTTGGCAGGGACAGTTCAAGGCCCCACGTAGATGGGTCTCTCTCTTCTCCGGGGCCAGGGTCCCCACTTAGCCAATGCCCTTTCTCTTTTTCTTCTGGTGGCCTTGAAAGGCTTGGGCAGAGGCTTTCCAGGAAGTCAAGTTGTTTTCTGCATTCGATTAAATGTTTATAAAGAATTTCTACCTTCCTGAGTCACTGCCTCTCTTCTACTTCCCTTCATATTATCTCTTGTTGAAGCTCTCATTTTAGCATCCCACAGAAATGCATGCACTGTTGTGTTTCCCTATGTTATGAAATCAGTGCTAGAGAAAGAGCTATTGAAACACACAAGTGTTTCCTTAGTTTTTGAATCTCAATCTCAACACACTGGCTCATAGTAGACATTCAACAAAATTCGAAATGAATGAAAAATGAGCTAAACTTCTCTGGTGATCCAGTGGTAGAGAATCCACCTACCAATGCAGGGCACAGGGGTTTGATCTCTGGTCCAGGAAGACTCCACATGTCATGGGACAACTAAGCCTGTGAGCCACAAATACTGAGCCTATGCACTGCAAGTAATGGAGCTAGTTCACTGAGAGCCCCTGTTTCTAAACCAGAGAAGCCACTGCAATGAGAAGCCCACGTACCACAGCTGGAGGGTGGCCCCCCTCACGCCAAGAAAGACCCAGTGCAGCCAAAAAATAAGAAGTAAAAAAATGTTTAATGTTGAAAGAAAAACCAAAACCCAAGAAAAATGAGCTAAGAAATCTTTGCTTAAGTGAATTTCTAATGGGTTTCAGGCATATGGGCTACAAACACACACACTCACAAACACACACTCAGTTTATGAACAGAGACATGAACACCACTAAGCCTTTGTAAAGCTGTCCTGGGAAAAAAAAAAAAAAAGATTTGTGCATCACTGGCCTTAATATTCTTAACCCCTAGCACATACAATGCCTGGCTTCTATTTTCTTTAGCAATGTTTTCCAAATTTTAACATGCATCAGAATCATCGGGAAGGTTTGGTAAATCCCACATTGCTGAGCCCCATCCCAGAGTGTCTTATTCGGTAGGTTTGGGGTGGGGGCCAGAGAGTTTGCATTTTTAAAAGGATCATGAGTCTGTTGATGCTGTTGGCCCAGGGACCACACTTTGAAAACCACTGAATTTTCCATCATAGTAGCTGTACTATTAGTTGAGTACTGACCATCTTATTCCCTACCATGTACTATGCTAAGTTCCTTATATGAATTATTTTACTTACCATTCAACAACTTCATGAAGAATAAATTATTGTCCCAATTTTACAAATGAGGAATCGGAGGAGTAATGTTGTTAAATACTTTGCCGCAGTGTTGTAAGTGGCAGGCAGGGCTGAGATGTGAACTCATTTCTAACTCCAGGGCCCCTGGTTATAGGCATGATGACAGACAACATAGTTTATGTGTTTTAAGTAAATATCCGACAATGTGCAGACCAGTAATTCCTCAGACGGATGCCAAGTCATATCTACCCCTGGACAGCTACCAAACACCAGCTCTACTGGAGCAAGGGGCCTGATCACCCTTGTTCCTTTTTTCCTTTTTTATATCTAGAGCCTAGAAACAAACTCTCCCATTCTAAGTGCACAATAAATCGATACGTGTTTAAAAATTAGTGCATATTTAAAGCATCTAGTTCTGGCAAAAAAATCCTTTTCTGAATAAAGGAGGAACATGTTCACCTGTACAGACTGAGTGTTCAGATTCTTGAGTAGTGGTGGTAGGCATTTACTTTACTCCAGCATTAAGACCTCTGAATGGGCTTCCCTGGTGGCTCAGTGGTGAAGAATCTGCCTGAGTGCAGGGAACACGGGTTTGATTCCTGGTCTGGAAAGATCCCACATACCATGAGACAGTTAAGCCCACACACCACAACTACTGAGCCGGGACTCTATAGCCTGACAGCCACAGCTACTGAAGCCCACGTGCCTAGAGCCTGTGCTCTGCAACAAGAGAAACCACTGGAATGAGTTGCGGTGAGCCGCACTAAAGAGGAGCCCCTGCTCACTGCAACTGGAGAAGGCCCGCATGTCGCCACAAAGACCCAGCACAGCCATAAAATAAATACATTTAAAAAGAAATTGTCATTTAAGAAAAAAAAAAAAAAAAGACCTCTGAACTAGAAAGCTCTAGTATGTATAAGATTACACGGGTTGGTGTTTCTCAAAGGGCAGTTCCCAGACCAGCAGCATTAGCATCACTTGGGAACTTGCCTAGGGGCTGCCAGACTTAGCAATAAGATACAGGATGCCAAATTAATTTTGAATTTCAGATAAAACAATAAATAATGCAATACTTAGCAACAAGCGTGTGTGTGTTCAGTTTCTTGGTCATGTCCGACTCTGTGACCCCCACGGACTGTACAGACCACCAGGCTCCCCTGTCCCTGGGATTCTCCAGGCAAGAATACTGGAGTGTGTTGCCATTTCCTCCTCCAGGGGATCTTCCGTACCCAGGGATGGAACCCGCGTCTCTTGAGTCTCCTGCGTTGGCAGGTGGGTTCTCTACTACTGCGCCTCCTAGGAAGCCCCACTTACAACATACTTATAATTAAAAGTTATTCACGATTTATCTGAAATTCACATTAAAGATATTGGCAACTCTTAACTGGTTAGAAATTAAAATTGTCTAACTCCAGACCTGCTGAATCAAGTCTGGAAGCCCATCCATCAGTGTTTGAACAAACCCTACAGTTGATTCTGTCAAACTTGAGAGTGAAAACCACTGCTTAGTTGACCTAAAGCAGGCTCAGCCGAATCTGGCCAGCAGTCCTTGGGGTCAAGTTTTCAGGACACAGCCACACCCTTCATTTTACTTATTTTACTTACTGTCTTATGTATATACTTTTAAGTTCCCTGCCCTCTGGGAACTTATATTCTAGTTGTGGGTGGTTGTGTTAATTCTATCCTCAGCTTTAATTAACAACGAAGTCAGCTAAAATTGGATTAAACAATAAAGGAATGTATTATCTTGCATAACCAGAAGCACAGAAGGAGGGTGTTCTCTGGGGCTGCTTGGTTCCACGAGTCTTGGTGTTACAAGGGCATGTCAGCACAAAGACCTTCCAGCTCAGGAAGCCCAAAACATTTGCTACCTGGCCTTTTACAGAAAAACATTTATTTGACCTTGACCTATTTATTGACCTTGTCAATTTTTCAGTTGACAGAAGCATGTCCTCAGCCTTCTCTAACAGGTGCTGGAAGCTGGGACAGCACAGATGCTGAGGTTCTGAATTTATGGAAAAGTCCCTTCTAAGCTCCCACGCAGGCATTGCTGTGGTCTTTAGCTCCTAGTGGGGAAGCTGGCAGAAGAGGGGTGAGTGAGCAGATAAAGGAGAGTGCCTAGTGCCAGAACACCTGGCTGTGTGCACCCTCTGCTGGAGAGTTGGCAGAATATTCTGGAACACAGACCATCTCAACAAACGTGCAGAGAATCTACTATCGCATGGTACTGGGGAGCAAACAGTCCTTTTCCTGAAGGGTTCACAGCAGGAATAGTCAGGCTTGGGGACTTCCCTGGTGGTCCAGTGGCTACGCTCCCAATGCAAAGTGCTCGGGTTCGATCCCTGGTCAGGGAACTAGATCCCACATGCTGTGACTAAAGAGATTGCTTGTGCCACAACTAAGACCCAGCACAGCCAAACAAATAAGTAAATATTCAAAAGTATAGTCTCCCTAATTAGATCTTTATGACATCTAATCAAGTGTCAAATGCAGACATACTCAGTGATTATCAATATACTTCCATTCGTTCAGCAAATGAGATGCTTCAGTTCAGTTCAGTGGCTCAGTCGTGTCTGACTCTTTGTGACCCCATGAACTGCAGCACACCAGGCCTCCCTGTCCATCACCAACTCCCGGAGTCCACCCAAACCCTTGTCCATTGAGTTGGTGATGCCACCCAGCCATCTCATCCTCTGTCATCCCCTTCTCCTCCTGCCCTCAATCTTTCCCAGCATCAGGGTCTTTTCAAATGAGTCAGTTCTTCACATCAGATGGCCAAAGTATTGGAGTTTCAGATTCAACATCAGTCTTTCCAAAGAACACCCAGGACTGATCTCCTTTAGGATGGACTGGTTGGATCTCCTTGCTGTCCAAGGGATTCTCAAGAGTCTTCTCCAACACCACAGTTCAAAAGCATCAATTCTTCGGCATGTACTAGAGGGTAGATGCTGAGCTTGTCACCAGAGATACAGCAGCAGGCAAACCAGACACGTGCTCTGCCCTTTTGGAGCTTATATCCTAGTGAGAGTTATGTTCATTAGAACATCAGCTGTAACAACAAAGTTATTTTTATCTCTTTACTCTGCCTTCTTGATTGTGTTTTTTTCTCAGATTGTTCTCAGGTTGTTTCAAGATGATTGCTCCAACTCCAGGTGTCATTTTCAGATATATCAAACAGAGAGAGAAAGTGACCAACTTTTCGTGTGACTTTCTTAAGACCAAGAAATCTTTCTCAAAAGCTCGCAGCAGACTTCCTCTCAGGTGTCGCTGACCAGAATTGGGTTATAGGATTGACCCTAAAACAGTCACTGCCAAAGGAATGGAAATTTGTCAATTAGATTAAGCAGGGTCTTCTTCTGGGGCTCCTGAGTCTTACAGAGGAGGGGTTCCTGAACCAAACTGTGGTTAACAAGGAAGAAGGGGGGAAATGGATGTTAAACAGATAACTACCAGTATTCATTATAGGGAAGGAAAATTAATCAATAAAAGGTGATTACAGATAGTGACAGAACTCCATGGAAGTTACCTTTTGCTGCATAACAAAACATCTCAAATTTATTTATCTTATGATTCTGTTTGGGCTGAGCTCAGCTGAGTGATTCTTCTGGTCTTGACAGGGTTCACTCCTGTGTCTGATGAGCTTCAAGTCAGGTAGCTCTGCTCCTGGGGTTTGACTGGTTGTTGGCTAAGGTAATGAGGCCAGATGTCTCTTGTTATCCAGTGAGCTATCCTTGGGCTGTTCCTGCAGCAGACTGACAAAGTTCCAAGAACTAGAGCATCCGCTTGCAAATATTTTTGAGGTGTGGGCATGGAAAGGGCATAACATCACTTCTGTTGTATTCTTTTGCTCAGATCAAGTAAGAAGGCTAAGAGGGTAAACAGACGGACTCTGTCTCTGGAAAGTCATACTGCACGATCATGGACACAGGAAGAGGAACAATTTGTGCTATTTTTGCAATCTACTTGGTTTGGGAAGATCCGCTGGAGGAGGGCATGGCAACCCACTCCAGCGTACTCGCCTGGCGAGTCCCATGGTCAGAGGAGCCTGGCAGGCTACAGTCCACGGCGCTGCAAAGAGTCAGACACAACTGAAGTGACTTAGCATGTACAGATTCACAGGTGAGAAGATGAGTAACAGCAGAAAGCCATTCAGATCTCCCTTCAGGACAGAACTATCACGTGGAAAGTTTTAAACCACCAATATATCTTTTTCTGAGCTGAACTTCTTGTACCATATGATTGGTATTAATGATTTGTTTTAGGCATCACAAGTTCAGAGGCTGTGAGGCTGTTACTGAAAACAATAATGTTAAAGAGGTAGAGGCTCACGGAATATTCACTGATGGTAATTTTAAAGATTATACAGTCCACTTCCTTTTCTCACTTTTATAAAATCAGATTTTGTTATTAATATAATATAGGCATATATACAATTTTAAAAAATCAAATATGGTAAAAACGTTTTTAAGCAAAATACTGTGGTTTTCTGCGCATGATCTATTCCCCAGAAGCAAGCACTTTCAACATTCTTAGCTGTTTCTTCTTCTACTTACCCTGTACCTATATGCAATTGTTGTTCTATCCTGATTCTTTCATTAGTTTTGGCATATTTTGACTATGTTAGAAGAGGATTTTAGCTATCCACACGTCCTTTCTTTTTCTCTCATCTTTCTAAAAAATAAATTTACTTTATAAAGCATAATTGATTTACAATGCTGTGCTAATTTCTGTTGTATAGTAAAGTGATTCATATTCATATTATTTTTCCATTGTTCTCCTATCTTCTTAACGTTGTCTAGTTAACCCACATTTGGAGTTTTTATTAAGATAGTGGTAACAGGCTAAATAAGGCTCTCCCCAAATAGCCAGGTCCTAATCCCTAACCCTAAATAGTCAGGACCTGTGGATGTTACTTTATTTGGCAAAACAGATTTTGCCAATGTGATTAAGCTAAGGATCTTGAGATGGGAGATTATGTTGAATTATTTCATTGGATATTAAATGCCATCACAAGTATCTTTTTAAAAGGGAAGCAGAGTGACATCTGACAGAAGAGGCAATGTGAGGGCTGAAGCAAGAAGCCCCTCTGCTGACTCTAAAAATGGAGAAAGCCAAGAACTCAGCTCTAGGATCTGGATGAGGCAAGAGAACAGATTCTCCCCTAGAGCCTCTGGATGACAACTACAGCCTCGGTGACAACTTGTTTTCAGCCAGGGGAAATTGATTTCAGCCTTCTGACCTCTGGAACAGTAAGAGGATGCTTGCTGCTTTAAGCCAGCAAATTTGTGGCATTTTGTTACAGCAGCCATACAGAACAAATACATTCACGTAAATATTGTTGGGTGCTAAGTCATTTTATTGGTACTGGCCTACATAACTGCCTATTTTTCGGCTTTAGTATGACTATCTGACTTAGGCTAAGGCTTCCTCCATCCACCAACTCCAGGAAACACCTCTCTCTATAACTTTTCAGGTTGTCAGACATGTCAAATAATTGATTCATTTTTTTTCTAACTGAAAAAAAAATGCCTTTCAAGAAAT
Source organism: Bison bison bison (assembly GCF_000754665.1). Lineage (NCBI taxonomy): Eukaryota > Metazoa > Chordata > Mammalia > Artiodactyla > Bovidae > Bison > Bison bison. The sequence goes on along the minus strand of NW_011494896.1, from coordinate 2,034,637 downwards.
TCCTGAATTGGGTGCTCCGGGCTTTATCTACTGGAACTTATCTTGCCATCACTTTTGAAATTCTCTTTATCCTTCTCCTTAGTGGAATCTCTAGTGTTCTGAATCTGGATCTTGTCTCAGGTCTTCTTCTTTATTGTTTCTTCCCTTGTTTGGGAGGAGAACATCCAGTAACTTACTGAGAAAAGGATATATGGGAGGCAATTTTTTTTTTTTTTTAGATTTTACAGGTCTGAAAATATCTTTCCTTGCATCCATGCTCAGTCGGCTCAGTCATGTCTGGCTCTTTGTGATTCCATGTACCATTGCCTGCCAGGCTCCTCTGTCCATCTAATATTTCAGGCAAGAATACTGGGTGGGTTGCTATTTCCTTCTCCAGGACATCTTTCCTGGCCAGGGATGGAACCCGAAGCTCCTGTGTCTCCTGCATGGTCAGGTAGATTCTTTACCACCGTGCCATCTGGGAAGCCCAGTCTGTCCTATACTTGGATTGTGGTGTTGGAGAAGACTCTTGAGATTCCCTTGGACTGCAAGGAGATCAACCAGTCCATTCTGAAGGAGATCAGCCCTGGGATTTCTTTGGAAGGAATGATGCTAAAGCTGAAACTCCAGTACTTTGGCCACCTCACGTGAAGAGTTGACTCATTGGAAAAGACTCTGATGCTGGGAGGGATTGGGGGCAGGAGGAGAAGGGGACGACAAAGGATGAGATGGCTGGATAGCATCACTGACTCGATGGACATGAGTCTGGGTGAACTCCGGGAGTTGGTGATGGACAGGGAGGCCTGGTGTGCTGCGATTCATGGGGTTGCAAAGAGTCGGACAGGACTGAGTGACTGATCTGATCTGATTGAGTTCAATATAGGAAATAATTCGCACTCAGAATAATGAAGGCACTTTTAGCTTTTAGCTTTCAAGGTTGCTACACAGAGGTCAATTCACTTTGGCCTGCAATCATTGTATATAATTTTTTATTTTAGCTTCATGGAATCTCTATTTAGTTCCATGTTCTGAAATTTCATGAGGATGAGCCTTGGTGTGGGTTCTGTTTATATTGGTGGGTAGTCAGTGAGCCTTTTTCCTTCTGGAGAGTCATATCCTACAGCTCTGGGATCTTAATAAATAGTATTTATTTGATAATTTACTGTCCAGTGTTTTTTTATTCTTTAAAGAATTCCCACTAAGTCAAATACTGAGCCTCCTATACTGATCTTCTAATTAGATCATTTCTCTCTTTATTTCCGTTTCTTTCATTTTCCTCTCTTCCCTGGATAAGTTCCTTGACCTTATCTTACAACCTTCTAAAATTGAAACACTGTCTTCTTAGCCCTCCTGTTTGTAAGTTCTATGGGGTTCTTTCTTGTTCTCTGACTTTCCTCTTTGATACATTCAGTTCGTGTTTCAGTGACACAGTCTGTTTCTCTCTCTGGATAATACCTACAGGGTTTTATTAAGGTCTTTTTGCTCCTTGTGCTATTTTGTTTCTACTGAACCTGCCCCCCTGCTCCCACTGCCCCAAATATTTATTTACCTTGGTCTTTCTCTTTCATGATAGGGAATTTCCTTATACGTGTGTTGATCCTTAGCGGCATGTTCTATTTATAAATAAAAAATGTGGAGAGGCTGTTTACTGGAATGTTTCACTATTTTTAGGCAGTCTGTCAATTTTGTCATTGTAGATTTCAAGATAGCTGTGTCTCTGGGGTGTTCAGTTTTTCCTGAGAAAGATGCTTCAGTCTCCTACCTGGAGTATGTGAGCCTTGATGTCAGTATTTTAGAGTCAGGCATGGGGAGACCTTCATGGAATCTCCCTGTCCCCACTCCAGGACTAACTTCTTGCTTATAGATACCTTTACATGAGGTTGTTGTTATTTTAATACTATTGTAAATGGTACTGATTTAAAAAATAGTTTTATTGAAATATAATTCACATACCATACAATTCATCTATTTAAGATGTATAATTCAGGGAATTCCCTGGTGGGCCAGAGAATAGACTCAACATTTTCACTGCCACGGGCTCAAGTTTAATCCCTGGTCGGGGAACTAAGATTCCACAAGCGGAGTAATGGGGTCAGAAACAAAAACAAATCCATTTTATCCAACTAACAGTGGTTTAATAAAGAGGAGTTTCTTTAAAATAAAAAACGTATAATTCAACGGTCTTTAGTATATTCACAGATATATGCAAACATCACTAATGTCGATTTTATTAACAGATCGTTTTCATCACCTCAAAAAGTCTAGGGGAGGGTGAATAGGGCAACTGTTCAACAGGCACAGTGTTCTAGTTTTGCTAGATGAGAAAATTCTACAGATCTGATGCAGGACAAGGTTATCAGTTAATACTACTGTAATGTACACTTAAAAATAGTTAACGATTGTTTCCTGGTGACGCAGAGGGTAAAGCGTCTGCCTGCAATGCCGGAGACCTCGGTTCGATCTCTGAGTCAGAAAAATGCCCTGGAGAAGGGCATGGCAACCCACTCCAGTCCTCTTGCCAGGAATATTCCATGGACAGAGGAACCTACTAAGCTTTCCTGTTCATGGGAATCACAAAGAGTCGCATACGACTGAGCAACAAACCCATACGCCTTAGCTATTCACCACCATCTCCACATCCACACCTACCCCAGCCAAAAGGAATTGCTAATATACTGTCTTTGTAGATTTCTCTACATACTTCATATGGGTGGAATCATATTTACTATACGAATAATTTTCCGTTGTACAACATACCATATTCTGTTTATCCCTTTAGTCATTGGTGGACATTTGTTTCTACCTTTTGGGTATCATTAATAATGTTGCTATAAGCATTCACATACAAGTTATTTTGTGAACATCTGTTTTCATTTCTCTTGAGTATACACCTAGGAGCAGAATTAATGCTGGCTCTATGTCTAATCGCTTGAGGAACTGTCAATCTGTTTCCCAAAGCAGCTGCACCATCTCATATTCCCACTAGCACTGTATAAGGGTTCCAGATCTGTGCTTCTGACTTTCTGATTCTAGACTTTCAGAGTGTGTGAAGTGTATCTCCTGTGGTTTTTATTTGCATTACTCTAATTACGAGTAGTGTCCAGCATCTTTTCATATGCTCATTGGCTATTTGTATATCTTCCTTGGAGAAATGTCTGTTCAGATGTCTATAGTGAATTGAATAGAGTCCCCCCCACCCCGCCCCTGAATTTATGTCAGTCTGTTAACGGTGAATGTGATCTTTTTGGAACTAGGGTCTTTGCAGATGTAATCAATTTAAGTAAAGGCCATACTGGATTAGGGAGGATTCTAAATAAAATGAATGAGGTCTGTATAAGAAGAGACACAAAGACACAGAAGGAGAAACACAATATGAAATGGAGGCAGAGTTTGGAATGAAGGCTTTTAAATCAAGGAATGCCAAAGACTAGTGGCAACTACTTGGGCTTCACTCAAAGCTCAGTAGGTAAAGAATCTACCTGCAATGCAGGAGACCTGGGTTCGATTCCTGGGTCGGGGAGATCCCCTGGAGAAGGAAATGGCAATCCACTCCAGTATTCTTGCCTCAAGAATCCTATGGACAGAGGAGCCTGGCAGGCTACAGTCCCTGGGGTTGCAAGAGTCAGACAAGACTTAGCGACTAAATCAAAACCACCACTACTGGCAACCACTAGAAGTTAGAAGAGAGGCATGGAACTGATTCTTCCTCAAGCCTCCACAGGGCACATTGCTCTCCTGACACCCATCATGACTTTCAGACTCCAGAATTGTAAGAGAATACATTTCTGTTGCTTTAAGTTACCTATCTTGTGGTAATTTTTATGGCGGCCCTAGAAAATTAATACAAGATCCTTTGTCCATTTAAAAATTGGGTTGTCTTTTTAAACTGTAAAAGTCCTTTATCTGACCTAGATACAAGTCCCTTATCAGATATACAGTTTGCAAATACTTTATCCAGTTCTGTGGTGGTCTTTTCACATTTTTGATGATTTCTTTGGAAGCACCAGAGTTTTAATTTTTTTTTTAATTAACTCAATTTTTATGAAATTCAGATGATCTATTTTTTGGCTTTTTGCTCATACTTTTGGTGTTATATCTAAGAATTCATTGCCAAATCTAGGATCATGAAGATTTACACGTTTTTCCTAAGAGAATTTTAGCTCTTATGTTTAGATCTTTGATCTATTTTGAGTTAATTTTTATATATGGCATTAGGAAAGGGTTCAATTTCATTATTTTGCATGTGACTATCCAGTTGTCCCAGAATCTTTGTTGAAAAGACCTTCCTTCCCCAACTGAATGATCTTGGCACTTCTGTTGAAAATCAGTGGACCACAGACATAACCATTTATTTCTGGATGCTCTATTCTATTCCATTGTTTAACACACTGATTTTTGTCCCAATATTGCACTGTCTCCATTATCATTGCTTTGCTATAACTTACGAAATTGGAAAGTGTTAATTCTCCTTGCTCAGATGCTCAGTCGTGTCTGACTCTTTGCGACCCCATGGTCTATAGCCCACCAGGCTCCTCTGTCCATGAGATTCTCCAGGCAAGAATACTGGAGCGGGTTGCCATTTTCTTCTCCAGGGGATCTTTCTGACACAGAGATCATGCTCGCATATCTTACGTCTCCTGCATTGGCAGGTGGATTCTTTACCATTATTGCCATCTGGAAAGCCATTAATCTTCCTAGTTTGTTCTTTTTTGCAAGATAGTTCAGGCTATTCTGGGTCTCTTGCAATTCTTTATAATAGAATCAAATTGCTAATTTCTACAAAAATAGCTGAGATTCTGATAGAGACTGCATTGAATCTATAGACCAATTTAGGGAATATTGCCATCTTAATAATATTAACTCTGCAGATCCATGAAAATGGGATGTTTCCATTTACTTAGATATTTAATTTCTTATTTTGTTTTTTAGATAGCTTCTGGAATGTTTTACTCTTTTTGATGCTACTGTAAGTGGAACTGTCTTATTTTTATGTTTGGATTGTTCATTGCAAGTGTTTATAAATATAATTGAATTTTGTATATTGATCTTATATCTTACAACTTTGTTGAACTTGCTTATTACGTCTAATTGTTTTTTAGTAGATTCCTTAGGATTTTCTATGTACAAAATCATGTCATAAATAGAGATAATTTTATTTCTTAATTCCCAGTCTGGATGCCTTTTATTTCTTTTTCTTGCTTCATTGCTTTAGGTAGAACCTCCAATACAATGTTGAACAGACATGGCTGAAGAAGCCATTTTTGTTTTGTTCCTGATCTTTGGAGGAAAGCATTCAACATTAACCATTAAGTATGATGTTAGCTGTGGGATTTCAAGCTCTTGATCGGCTTGAGGAAGCTGTCTTTTATTCCTAAAAGTTTGTTGAATTTTTATTTTAAGCATGAAAGGGTTTTGGATTGTTACATAAAATTTTAAAGTGACCCTCCTCCATGGGGCTGTTAAGAGTCGGGCACGACTGAGTGACTTCACTTTCACTTTTCACTTTCATGTATTGGAGAAGGAAATGGCAACCCACTCCAGTGTTCTTGCCTGGAGAATCCCAGGGACAGAGGAGCCTGGTGGGCTGCCGTCTATTTGGGTCACACAGAGTCAGACACGACTGAAGCGACTTAGCAGCAGCAGTAGCAGCCTCCCCTGTATGGATGACTTAGTAAGAGATACCCCTCTCTGCATGGATGATACAGAAAAAAGCACTCCCCCACCCTCCAACTGGATGTTTTGGAAAGCCAACCCCACTGTGGGTGGCAATCCTACATTAGTGTGAGCTAAGTGCTCCTCTCCCATGGGGTACTCTATTTCAGGACCTAATCTGTACAAGGCAGCCTTGCCCCGCAATCTTTTTTTTTTTTTTCAGTATCTGGTTTCCTAGTGCCTGGGGCCTCTCTGATTCAATTTCTTCCTGAGATTTCATACCAATGGCTGAGGTGTTGAAGAGGGTCAGATATAAAACCTGATGTCGATTTTAAGCAATCTACGTGTTTCAGTCTACTGCCTCACTGTTACCCTCTGTGGCCCCTGGTATCTACAATTCCTGAACTTCTTTTGTATTTATTATTATTATTTATCTTTCTCTATAGGTACTTGAGTTTGACCTTCTGCTTTGCTAAGTTACTTTCCACTGATATCTTTGTGACTTGGAGTTACACATATCTCTTAGTTCAAAGGAGAAGAAGTTTGTGCTTTTATTTCTTGTTCTCCCTGCTTTAGAGAAGAAACTTTCCTTAGAAGAAGAGAAAAATATTTTTGCTCTTGAAATCAGAATTCATTGTCCTCATTCTTAGAAGTATGGAAACCTATCACCTAAAAAGATAAATTACTTCATCCCTAGGCTAGTTAATGGAAAAGGTAAAACCAGAATTCAGTTCCCGACTCCCTGTCCAACACTCAATTATGATTTTGTTCTTGGTCCATAGAAGCACATGTAGTCTGAAAGCTGGTAGGTACCTTTGAGGTTCTAGGTCAGTTTTCCCAAGTTTTCTATGAATCTCCTTAACAATATAAGTGGATATCAGCATTGGTTAAAATATCAATGTGAATGGGAGAATTCACTATCCCATGCCTGCCTATTCTTATCTCAGAGAGTTCTGGTTATTGGAAAGATTTTTTTTTCCCTCTGAAACACATTTCTTCACTTCCATACACTGCATCTACTTCTTCTCTCTTTAGTTACTAAGGACTGTTGTATTTAAAAAACAAGGGACTTCCCTGGTGGTTTAGTGGTTAAGACTCAGTGCCTCCATTCGAGGGGGCGTGGCTTCCACCCCTGGTCCAGGAACTAAGATACCCACAGGCTGCGCAGTTGTGACCAAAACATAACAAATAAAAATAATATAATATGGTGAACAGAAGGCTGATTTCATAGTCTGGAGAAAGGATACTAAACTCATTGCCTCTAATTCTTTGTCCAACCCAGAAGTAGACAGTTCACCAGCAAAATGGAGAAAAAGCTCAAATCCCAGATAACAAAGGTTGGGCCAATTAATAAACAGCAACTGTAGTTTACAAAAATCTAACTAGCTCTCAATCAATTAGATAAGATTGTCATGTACGAGAAGGAATGACTAATTACAGGTGAGTCATAGAAAGATTTCTGAAGAAAATATTTGAGCCAATTGGAAGGGCCCGTAAGAAATTTCCAAGGAAGTATTATAAAACAAGTCACATAAGCACATAAAGGTTAAAAACTACGAGTGGTTAAGAGAATCAAAATACACAGAATACATAGTTACAGTATGTAAAAGAAAAAACCTGGTCTCCTTCCATGCTTCTTCTTTACTTTCACACTACGACCACACTGTTTTTCCTACATCAGGCAGTTCTGTGACACCAGCTCAGTCCTACCATTCAACCCAATCCTGACACACTTGGAGACAGTATCACATCCCACAGGTAAGGGCTCAGCCCCTCAGGCCCCCCCTTCAGATGCCAATCACAAGTAGTTAGTCCCAGGTTACCCACAACTTCTGTTCAACATGGCTACAAAAAAAAAAAAAAGGTTTCCATACCTTCCTCCCCTTGAATTTGATTATTGACTGGAACAACTCACAGAACTCAGGGAAACACTACTTACATTTACCAATTTACTAACAGGTATGATAAAGAATAAAGATGAATGGCCAGGTGAGTAGATGCCTAAGGCAAGGTTTAGGAGTACAGGATCTTCTGTCCTGGTGGAGTTGGGGTATATATAGCATCCTGGTACATGGACATATTCATCAACCTGGAAGTTCTCCAAACACCATACTACTGGAATTTTATGGGGGCTTCCTCATGTAAGCATGATCCATTAATTCCATTTCCAAACCCTCTCCCCTTTCTATAGAATGGGGGGAGGGGCTGAAAATTCCAAGCTTCTAATGAGGGTTCATGTTTCTGGTGATGAACCACAATCTAAGAGCCACCCAGGAACCTACCCAGAGTTCCTCATTAGAAAAAAAGATGCTCCTAGCACTCATTACTTGGGAATTATAGGAGCCCTGTGTAGGAAACATAAGGTAGAGACCAATATATTAATTTATTATTTCAAAGGGTACAAGATGGATATGAATGCATGAAAAATTAAGAAAAGTAATAACTGATTTTGGATGTGGTGCTTGAGAAGACTCTTTAGAGTCCCTTGGACCAGAAGATCAAACTAGTCAATCCTAAAGGAAATCAACCCTGAATATTCATTGGAAGGACTGATGCTGAGGCTGAGGCTCCAATACTTTGGCCACCTGATGCAAAGAGCTGATTCACTGGAAAAGACCCTGATGCTGGAAAAGACTGAGGGGGGTGGTGACAGAGGATGTGGTGGTTGGATGGCATCACCCACTCAAGGAACATGGGTGTGAACAAACTCTGGAAGATAGCGAAGGACAGTGAAGCATGGCATGCTGCAGTTCATGGGACTGCAAAGAGTCAGACACAACTTGGCAACTGAACAACAACAAATAATCTGGCTACTACTTTACATGTAATAACGTTTATAAGAACCTTATTACTATCTCATTCTATACATGGTGAAAAGGAGGAAAAGGTAGTGTTAGGTTAGCTGGCCTAAGATTATAAACTAATTAATGACAGAGATGGGCTCTGAGTCCAGGCAGTTTGTCTGCCACTCATGAAATAGTCTCATATGAATGGCCTTCTTATTCTGAAGATTCTGGGACTTCTTAGGCAGAAAGCTGGAGACACTGGTAGAAAGATCCTCTTCTATCTATTAATCTTTGGCTTGGCTATTCAAAGAAGTATCTGAGACAGACAGATGGTCCAAGTCTATGGTGCTGGAGTGGAGACCAGAGGACTACTGTTTCAAATACTCTGATCCTCCACATACAAACCTGGGATAAACGTGCTGGTTCCTGGTGGACTAAGCTCAGATATTTCAAGTTGAGCAGAGACCTTCACAAAGGGGATACTTTATCTCCCTATTGGAGAGGAAAGGGAACTGAAGTTTTGAAACACAGAACAGTACTGGTGGCAGTCAGTACTTGACACCGGTTCTTCTGGCTATGAACCTTTTCTGCAAATTCACAGACAAAACAAGACAAGACATTTTACAACAAAACAGCCTTTAGTGAAGTACTGCCAAGTTCTAAGGGCTTAAACTCATTTAACCCTCACAGCAATCCCAGGAGACAGACACAATTATTCTTATTTTACAAAGATGCCATTAAAGTACAAGGATATTACTATACAACTTGCTTACAATTTTTTTTTTACAGCAAATAAATGGAGAAGCCAAGTGAAGTTGTAAAGAACTACAAAAAAAAAAATGTCAAGTACAAAACAGCTGATTAAAAATCAGTAATTTTCAGCTAACATATAGCAGAAAGCTTTATCAAGAGGTTGCCAACAATGGTCCTTCTAGTCAAAGCTATGGTTTTTCCAGTAGTCATGCATGGATGTGAGAGTTAGACTATAAAGAAAGCTGAGCGCCGAAGAATTAATGCTTTTGAACTGTGGTGTTGGAGAAGACTCTTGAGAGTCCCTTGGACTGCAAGGAGATCCAACCATCCTAAAGAAATCAGTCCTGAATATTCATTGGAAGGACTGATGCTGAAGCTGAAACTCCAATACTTTGGCCACTTGATGCGAAGAACTGACGCACTGGAAAAAACCCTGATGCTGGGAAAGACTGAAGGTGGGAGGAGAAGGGGATGACAGAGGATGAGATGGTTGGACGGCATCACTGACTCAATGGACGAGTCTGAGTAAGCTCCAGGAGTTGGTGATGGACAGGGAGGCCTGGCATGCTGCAGTCCATGGGGTCGCAAAGAGTCGGACACGACTGAGCAACTGAACTGACTGACTGACTGATAGCAGAAAGAAACTCGGATTTGAATCAGGACTTGGATTTAAATTCCGTCCCTGAGTGCTGTGTGAAGATTTGGGGCTGGTCACTCTGGGCAATTTCCTCGCCCACAAAATGCAGATAATAATAACCAACTCACACGGTTTTTGAAAAGATCCAGAGAAATGATTGTAAAAGCGCAATGTAATCGCTGAAATGTAACACAAACGTGAGCAACACCTCCAGCCTGCTTTGAAACCGCTCATTTGAGTGCGGACCATCAATCCAAAGGGCAAATACCGCGCGCCCCCTTCCCGGAAGCCGACGCAGGGCTTCCTGGGACTTGTAGTCTTAGCCGGAACCGGCCCACCTGTCTAAAGCCCCGGAAGTACTCGTCGCCTGAGAGGCGCTGATTAGGAAACTGGGGGTTAGAGGTCGCGGAGGCAGAAGGCGTTCCTGCCCCTGTCCTCGTCACTATGTAGCTGAGGGGCAGGAGGCCTATTCCACGTTCTGGAAGGTTCTTGGGCTCGACCACGGCAGTAGCCCCAGGACTTCTAGTCCTTGGCCTCGGATCCTTGCAGGCCGAGGGGAGTCGCCGCCGCCATGTTCGGCTGCTTGGTGGCGGGCAGGCTGGTGAGGAAAGGGTCGGATGGTCTTAGGAAGGGGGCGACACCCCAAGGGCGAGGCCACTGGGAGTGGGGGTGGGGGTGCGCCGGGTTCGGGGAAGACCTCTTCCATCTGCTTTCCGGCGGAGAGCGTGAGCGTGGAGGCTGGGTTTGCGCCCTTCTTTGCCCCCAGCGCTCTTGACAGTAGTCCCAGTATTCACTGCCTCTTCTTGAGTGTGCCTTACTCTAGGCAGCGCACGCCTTTTGTTCACTGCGCTTCATTTCAGCTTTCTTCGTAGCGCTTTTTTGGCACCCCAAACTTAAGCGGTAACTAGTGAGGTGGTGCTTCTCGTTTTCTTTTGCAGTTGAGGAACTTAAGCTCAGTTGGCAGTATAAATACTCGCCTGAGCTCAGAAAGGGAATTCGAGGTAAATTTGATCTAGCCGGTAGTGTCCAGCCTGTCGAAGGTTAAGATGTTCGGTCAGTGTTTAACTTCTGGGTCCCTTTGGAAGGGTTCTAATAAAAATAGGGTTAACGTAATTTGAAGTTGCTTGGTAGAAATTCGTGAAACTTAATCGGGAGCCGTGCCAGTGATGACTCCAAAATGATGTGAGCAGCGAGTTTCCTTATTGCGTAAAAAAGAGATTGCAAAAAAAAAAAAAAAGAGAGAGAGAGAGATTGCCTTCCTTAATGAATTGTTAGGTAAATAAGATAAGTACCTGGAATTGTTGAGGAATAATCTGGAGGGTGAATCTTGCTTGCCTTCGTAGAAACCATTCAGATTCATTTCAGACCTGATTATTTTTTCACCAAGAGTTCTTTTTATGTTTTCTCCCTGCTTTGTTAAATGCTGCAGTTTCTTTGTTAAGTTTTTCATCAATTTGTTTTAAACAATGTAGACTGTACACAGTGTAAGGAACTAGAGAGAGAAATTGGACCTGGCTATCCTCAGAAAATTTGTCTGTCCCTTAAATGGCTGAGAGGTGCCTTTTGGCGCTGGTAGGAGATAACACTGGTGAAAAGTTTGGATTGCATCTGCCCTTGATAGGAAAAATGACCAGCCCACCCGCGGAATCTGAGGATGAATTTCATTAATGAATGACCTTTAAAATGTGTGTGATTTTTCCTGAAGAATAGAAAGGCCCTATGGAATTCGTGTTGTTAACTAATTTGCAGGGAATTTAGTTACCGCAGTGCCTTTGTCTATTTACTTATTACCTCATCTCTGTAATGGATATCCAGGACGGGTTCGTTGATGGCAACGTTTTTTCACAGCGTTTGACTCTTAATTCTGCAGTATTTGAACATGTTAATCGAAATAAAGGGTAAAGAGACCTAGAGTACCTCAGCACTTAACAATATTATTCTTTTACTAAAAAAGTCCATCTAATCTAAAATTAGGAAGTCAATTTTCTTTCCTTGAAAACTTTTCTTAAGTAAAAGAGGTCATTTTTTTTTTACCTCGGGTTGAGGATTAGACTGTCATAATACAAATTTACAGAATGTCTGGTGCTTTTGACAGAGTTGGCATTAAGAAATGTTTATTTTGCTTGAGGATTTGTACGTACCATAATTTTACATGCCTTTAAGATTGCATGCCAAAAACTGATAAAATTGAATTTAATACTAATATGGGCAGTTTGGTTTATGTTCTTTCTTCCTTTGTTTTATTCTCCATATTTGAACTGAAGGTTAGTAATTTGGGGGTTACAAATATATTTTAGTGAGTAGGCAAAATGACAAATAGGGAATCTGCAAATAATGAGAATTGACAGTAACTACTTATGGATTGCTTACTCATTTTAATTACCTGGAGTTTCTTTACCTTCAAACTAGAAGATAAGGCTTTCATGGTGTGGTGTTTCATTTTTATAACATTTTGAAGCTGTAGTGATTTATTATTTAAATATAGTCTTTTCTGGGCTCTTCTCAAATAATTTAGTCATGTTTTTAAAAGATTGCATTCATTAAATCATTTTAAGCCTAGATATATATTTTTAGGTTTTCTATTAAAGTTAGCACTCTCTGGTGTATTTGGTAATTCCATAATTAGAGTATCAGATTCACCCAGTGTTAGGCTTGGCATGATGACAGTAGTCAACTGTATCTTTTAACAGGGCTTACAGCAACACTAAAAGGGCTATAGTAACTTATCAAACTATTGAACTAAGGTGAGTTTCTTATTTTCTAGGTGCAAACAGCTGCACAGCAAGTGGCAGAGGATAAATTTGTTTTTGACTTGCCTGATTATGAAAATATCAACCATGTGGTGGTTTTTATGCTGGGAACAGTCCCATTTCCTGAAGGAATGGGAGGCTCTGTCTACTTTTCCTATCCTGATTCAAATGGAATGCCAGTATGGCAACTCCTAGGATTTGTCACGAATGGGAAACCAAGTGCCATCTTCAAAATTTCAGGTCTTAAATCTGGTAAGAATAATATATTAAAGTAGTTGCGTAGTTAAACTTTTTTCTTAAATAGCATAGCATAGAATATGGCTTTTTTCACTTTTCATTATATTTTTCTGATTGCTAAAGTAATACGTAACATTGTTTAAAAAAAAATCAGATGATACACATTTGAAAAATGGTAAGTGAAGGGACCTCATACTCCCATCCTGTGCCCCTGGAGAGAACCAGTCACTGTGATTCTCTTTATATGGTGTATACCTTTATAAAGAGATATTTTTGAGTGAGAGGGTGTTTAATGAATAATGAGAGGAATGTTCTCAAATTTGTAGTATATATACATCAGTGTTTAAACAGGTAAACCAAGTAGACTTGTGTAGGAAGTATGAGAGTCCTTTTTTTCTATGAAGATTTTTGAATTCTTAGGTTTGATTACCCCTTCAATGTTGTGTTGGTTTTATTGACATTGCAGATGCTAGATCTTAGAGGGACAAATCTTGTTTACATGCTTGAGGTATTTTGTGTAGAAACTGAAAATAGAACTAGGTACATTTACTCCCAATGGATGTCTGGTTCCTTTGAAAGTCTAGATGAAAAGAAACATGGAAAGTCTTAGATTATAAATATATCTTCTCTTAGAAATAGTCTGTAGAGTCTAAGGAAAAGTCGTATTTTAGACAACATGTTTGGACCATTATTTAGACGGTTGAAAAGTAGTTGTGTGTGTTTGTATAAAGTGCTTAGAGAATCGGTAAAGGGAGCAACCAAGTAGGCAACCCTTAGTAGGTTGGGGAAAATTTCTGGGCGGAGGTGATATTAAACCCTTTGACAAGATGAGTAGGTGTTTGTCAGGCCTATGAGAGGCCTATTGGGCATTCTTTTCTAGGTGGAGGTAATATGGATATAATGATAAAAGTTTGAAATCGTGGTGTGCTCAGAATGGCACAAGGCATGGGGCATAGGATGCAGGCATGGGTCATGAAAGGCTGAAAAGCTTTTGAATCACACTGACTCATTTGAATTTAATAGGTTAGAAAGGCTGAAAAGCTTTTGAATCACACTGACTCATTTGAATTTAATAGGTTAGCGAGTTTTAACATGCTTTGATCACAGACCTATTGGATAGTGTCAAAAAAGTGTGTAATATAAGCATAGTGAAACACTAAAAAAATTGCATGTACTCTGAAGCCCATGTTTCTCTCCCTCATAAAGACTTGTCCCTGTAGTTGTAGAGGAGCCAGTGAACAATTGAGTAGGAGAATGATAGGGTCAAATTCTGTGTTTACCTTGAGGACTGTGAATAATGAACTGGAGCATTTCTGGTCAGATAATGAACTGTTAGCTGCTGTTATTTATTTAGTTGGATTTCTGCGGGGAGAAATGGGAAAGGGTAATATTTACAGCTAAACATGGTTTAGATTGATGGTAAAGACTAACCTCTAGATTTAAGAAACAACGAATTCCTGCAGTCCTTCTGAGTAGGGGTTCCTTGAGATAATTATTCCTAATCCCTAAGGAAGTGGTTCTTAACATGATTCCCCTACCAGCAGCATCAGCCTGTAAACTTGTTGAAAATGGGGATACGTGATAGGACCCCAGACACACCGAATTAGAAGACTTGGCTGGAGTCCAAGTTTTTCAGTAGGTTTCCAAGGTGTTTCTGTTGCCTTCTAAAGTTTGACAGTCATTGTCCTAGGACATCCATTGTATGTAGTAAATTAATGCCTCTTATAATGTGGTATTGGTTCTGAAAACTCTTTGGGAAAATTAAGAAAATGGTCATTCTAAAATCACTTACTGTGACTGTGCATAAAAATAGACACTCTATAAGTAAGAAAAAATATGGACAACCTAGTACTCTGTAGTGAAATCACTGGATGGTAAATATATAGAGAAACTAATAAAGGAACCAGAGAGAGAAGACAAGTCACTTGTAACTGAACAGCAGTTAGTTTAGCAGATTTATCAACAGCATGAATGAAGGTAAAAGTTCTCTAGATTAGTATTTCAAAGTGCCAAGGAAAAATGACATAACCCTCATTGGTTATTGTCATTGTACAGTGAAGGAGAAATGAACGTTTTCAGGTGGAGATGGAGAGTTTGCTACTGACAGACCATTGCTGAAAGAAGTGCTGTAGGTAGTTGAACTTTGATGGAAGGGAACTTTGATGGAAGGAATCCAGAATGTAGAAGAGGATGAAAGACTCAAAGTTAGCAGAGAAATTGGTAAGCATAGACAAATTGGGACAGTTTGATTATATGAAACAATACAGTAAATAAATGCATAAGAATTGAAGGAGGTAGTAGTCTGAGTAAGCTTTCTGAGGTGCTGTTGTTTAGAAAGAGTAATAAAATTGATTCTACTTTTAAGTAGTTCTGTTAAAATTATAAGGAAAACTTAAAAAAAGGAAAGAAAAAGAAAATGCATCGTATTGAAAACAAAGCTGTGGAAATAATTTCATATATATCAGTTATCAAAATAAATGTAAACAGAATAAACTTACCAGAGAAAGCATGGAGACTCTGGGATGGGATTTCTTTTAAAGACAGCAAACAAATAATTATAGTGATGTTTATCAATAATGCATCTAAAATATTCTAATGCAAGGACCCCCACTCCCCTGAAGCTGTCATAGATGTGTTTAAGAAAAATGAGACTAATACAAAAACATTATCAAGGAATAAGAGGTTCATTCCTTAAGAATGAGATCATCACTAGGAAGGCTTAAATATTTCTAGGAAAAAGTAAATGTCATGAATTTGTGTATAATATAAAAGACAACCTCAAATATAGAGAACTTTATAATCGGTATTTTTAACACACTTCTCAATACATCAAGTAAAATAGTAAGGAATGAAAATTTGAATGAAGAATTAACAATCTTGGGATGCTATAGAACCCTGAAACTAATAATTAGATCATACACATTTTTTAAGTACACAGAACATTTATGAAATTTGACCTTATAGCAAGTCATGAAGCAAGTTGTAGCTAATGGGAGATTATCACTGTGCAGCCCACAGTGCAGTCTAATTACAAATCAAAAGATAAAGCATTGTCATGTTTAGAAATTTAAAAATATTTTAAAGTAATTAGGTGGGTTGCAGAAGAAATAACTGTGGAAATTAAACTTCTACAGTCAGTCAGTCGCTCTGTTGTGTCCGACTCTTTGCGACTCCATGGATTGTAGCACGCCAGGCCTCTACAGAATAAAACATCACATCCCTTGTGGCTCAGCTGGTGAATAATCCGCCTGCAATGTGGGAGACCTGGGTTCAGTCTCTGGGTTGGGAAGATCCACTGGAGAAGGGAACCGCTACCCACTCCAGTATTCTGGCCTGGAGAATTCCACAGACTGTATAGTCCATGGGGTCGCAAAGAGTCGGACACAACTGGACGAGTCCTTCTTCTTCAAGGTAATACTGAAGAGATTAACTCATAGGCTTAAGTGATAATATTTGAAAAGAAACGGAAATGAGTGGGCTAAGTGTTTAAGCAAACTAAGAAAGTAGATGCAAAAATGATAGTGCTAAAGAACAGAAATTAATAACAGAAAGCAAAGGAACAGTGGAGGGACTTAATGAAATACAAATCGGATCCTTTGAAAAGACAAATAATGAGCTACTGAAAGGTATATTTAGGGAAAAACACACAGTGTTTTTGAAAATGGAGACGTAACTATAATACAGTTTAGTAAAATTTACAAGAAATTTTATGCCAGTACATTTGAGAACAGTAAAGGAACATATAAAATTGGCTATATTCTAGAAAAATACACTAAACTGACTCAAATTTAAATCATGATGAGATAAAATATCAAAAAAAATTAAAATGAGCAATTAAAAATATACCTTTCCCTTCTACATACCACTATCAGACTGAAAGGGTTAAAAAGTTCAGTTACACCTTTATGAAACAGATTGTTTATATCTTATGTGTTAGAGAACAGGAGAAGAGGCAGTTACCCAGTTTAGATTTTGAAGCTAATAAAACCGCTTTATCAAAAAGGACAAGGAAAATATGAAAGAGGAAATTTGGCCTAAGCCAGTTTATTTATTTGGATATTTATATCTATGTACATATGAAAGTCACAAAGTGAATTCAATAAGGTATCTTTATTTTTAAAACTTGTCATTATGGCACATTTAAGATGTATAAAAACACTTCAGTATTCTTGCCAGGAGAATCCCGTGGACAGAGAAGCCTGGCGGGCTACAGTCTGGGGGGGTGCAAAGTGTTGGATATGACTGAGTGCACACACAGTTCAGCTAACCTGCATATATTTAAAGTGTACCTTTTGATCAATTTTGATATATGTTTACACCTGTAAAACCATTACCACAATCAAGATAATGAATATATCCATCACCCCTAAAAGTTTCCTAGTGCTCCTTTGTAATCTCCTCTCCTGTCTCCCCTTCTACCCCAGGAAACTACTGATCTGCTTTCTGTCACTGTAATGTTTCATTTTCTAGAGTTTTCTTTCAGTCAGGACAAAGACTTTTTCAGTCATCCACATTGTAGAGTAACTCATCACAATAGTAATTCGTTGCTATTTATTGCTGGGTAGTTGTCTGGTATACCACCATTGTGTATCCATTCACTTGTTGATGGACATTTGGATTGTTTCAGTTTTTGGCTTATAAAAGTAAAACTGCTGTGAACATTTGTGTGTAAGTCTGTATGGACATATGGTTTCATTTCTGTTAGCCAGGTAGCTCAGTGGTAAAGAATCTGCCTGCCAGTGCAGGAGATGCAAGAGGTGCAGGTTCGATCCCTGGGTCAGTAAGATCCCTTGGAATAGGAAAGGCAACCGACTCTGATATTCTTGACTGGAGAATTCCATGGAGAGAGGAGCCTGGTGGGCTACAGTCCATGGGGTGGTGAAGAGTTGGACACAACTGAGCGTGTACACACAATACAATACAGATAAATACCTAGGAGTGGAATGACTGGATCATAGGGTACTTCTGTGCTAACTTTTTAAGAAACTGCCAGACTATTTTGCAGCATGATTACTGTTTTACATTTCAGTCTGTAGTGTTTGAAAGTTCTGGTTCCTCCCTGGCCTTGTCCACACATGATCAGTGTTAGGCCTTCTATTTTTTCAGGCTCCAAAATCACTGCAGATGGTGATTGCAGCCATGAAATTAAAAGACACTTACTCCTTGGAAGTAAAGTTATGACCAACCTAGATAGCATATTCAAAAGCAGAGACATTACTTTGCCAACAAAGGTGCATCTAGTCAAGGCTATGGTTTTTCCTGTGGTCATGTACAGATGTGAGAGTTGGACTGTGAAGAAAGCTGAGCGCCGAAGAATTGATGCTTTTGAACTGTGGTGCTGGAGAAGACTCTTGAGAGTCCCTTGGACTGCAAGGAGATCCATCCAGTCCATTCTAAAGGAGATCAGTCCTGGGTGTTCATTGGAAGGACTGATGCTGAAGCTGAAACTCCAATGCTTTGGCCATCTTATGCGAAGAGTTGACTCATTGGAAAAGACTCTGATGCTGGGAGGGATTGGGGGCCGGAGGAGAAGGGGACGACAGAGGATGAGATGGCTGGATGGCATCACCAACTCGATGGTCATGAGTTTGGGTGAACTCCGGGAGTTGGTGATGGACAGGGAGGCCTGGAGTGCTGCGATTCATGGGGTCGCAAAGAATCAGACACAACTGAGCGACTGAACTGAACTGAGCTGAATAGTTGTATAATGGTATCCCATTAGGTTTTAAGTTTGCATTTCCTTGATGACTAGTGATATGAGCATTTTTTCAAGTGCTTATTTGCTGTCTCTGTATCTTCCTTGAAGTGTTTGTTCAAATCTGTTTTTGTTTTTTTATAGATGGGGTTGTTTTCATATTATTGAGTTTTGAGAGTTCTGTGTATATTCTTGACACAAGTTATTTATGAGATGTGATTTGAAATTTTTTTTCTGGTTTTTGGTTTGTCTCTTTACAGCATAAGTTGATGGGTTTTTTTGTTTTTGTTTTGTTTACAGATATCTTATTTAATGATTTGTTCCTTTGCATCTTTTTAAAAAATTTACTTGATTGATTTACATAGAGCATGTTTTTAATTTTGGTAAAGTTAGTTTTTTCAGTTTTTTCTATTCTGGATTGTGGTTTTGGTGTTGCCTCTAAGAAATCTTTGCCTAATGTGAGGTTATAAAAATTTTGTCCTAGATGTTTTTAGTTTTAGATTTTACATTTATATCTGGGATCCAACTTGAATAAATTTCTGTATGTAGTGCAAAGTACAGATTGAAATTCAATTTTTTTTATTTTGGCAAGTGCATATCTAACCATTCCAACACCTTTTGTTAAAAAGCGGAAGGAATGACATTTTTCTGCATTCATCTCACTTGGGAGCTCTCAAACTGCTCCATTTTAAGGTAAAGCATAAACTAGTGAATATTTATATTTGTACAAATATGTATTGATTTAAAAAGGAAAGAGAAATGGAAATAGATACTGTTATATAGTTTGTTTAAACAAATTACTAGTTGGAAAACATGCTAGAAGATTACATGTATACTGGTAAATGTTAATAGTAATAAGCAGCCTAAGTGGAGAAGCAGCTAACTTGGGGTAAGAGAGAGAGAACAGTTTCGGTTTGGGTGTGAAGAGCCTTTGGAACTTGATGCGTGTGTGTGTGTTTGTGCATGTGTGTGCGTGCGTGGTCAGTTGTGTACAGCTCTTTATGACCCCAGGGACTGTAGCCTCCCAGGCTCCTTTGTCCATGGGATTTCCCAGGCAAGAATATAGGAGTGGGTTGCCATTTCCTACATGGTAGCAATGCCTTAAACAAAGTGGTGGGTTTTGTTTGTATAGCAATAGGCTAGGAGAAGGCAATGGCACCCCACTCCAGTACTCTTGCCTGGAAAATCCCAAGGACGGAGGAGCCTGATAGGCTGTAGTTCATGGGGTCGCTAAGAGTCGGACACGACTAAGTGACTTCACTTTCACTTTTCACTTTCCTGCATTGGAGAAGGAAATGGCAACCCACTCCAGTGTTCTTGCCTGGAGCATCCCAGGGACGGGGGAGCCTGGTGGGCTGTTGTCTATGGGATCGCACAGAGTCGGACATGTCTGAGGTGACTTAGCAGTAGCGGTAGCAGTAGGCTAGTAGTCAACCAACTGTTAACCTTTGCATAGCTGGAAAATGCAGACTTACTTTATACCCAGATTCATGCATTGATTAAGGTTAATATTGGCCGTCATCTAGTACACCAGGACCCTTGGTTGTTTTTGAAGACATATTAATTATTAATGGTCAGTTGTTGTCACCTTACCCTCACCTCTCTTTGCTCTGTGCCAGCATTTTGAGTTGGAAAGGGATTCAGTGTCTCTTTTTCGTTTATGATCATCACTATATTCCCTGAAGGAGATGCCTTGCGAATAGTGAAAATTGCTTTCTCCTGTCATGCTTTTATTGCCTTCGGCTATCTTTTCCCCTTTTCTCTTGTGACACACAAAAGGTTGAGGGGCAGTGGACATATATTCAGAGATCATAAAAACCCAGACATTTCCTTATTGTGTTATCTCATCCAGTGTAGAGAAAATTCAGCAATCAAAAATTAGTTAATATAATTGCTTTAACCAATTATAGTAATTAGTCAATAGTAATTAGTCAGTGACATTATGATTTCTGTTGTGAAATTAAACAGTCCAAAACACAATCCCAAAATAATACCTAGTCCATTTCAGGAAAATGGATTTATTTCCATTTTGATAATACAAATAGTTCTTTTACTCTCCTGTCTTTTAAAAAATGCATTATTTCTCATCATTTCCAGAACTATAACATGGCTTTTGATAGTTTTAGTTATGAAAACAGAATGAAATTTCAAGGCAATATTTGTACTGAGTAAAGCAGAATGTTTTATTAAAGAGAAATAAAGCAGCTTAAAATACATAGAGACTTAGTGATTATCATAGTTTCATTGAGTTAGACAAGGCTGTGGTCACTGTGATCAGTTTGGTTAGTTTTCTGTGATTGTGGTTTTCATTCTGTCTGCCCTCTGATGGAGAAGGATAAGAGGCTTATGGAAGCTTCCTGATGGGAGAGACTGACTGAGGGGGAAACTGGGTCTTGTTCTGATTGGCGGGGCCATGCTCAGTAAATCTTTAATCCAATTTTCTGTTGATGGGTGGGGCTGTGTTCCCTTCCTCTTGTTTGACTTGAGACCAAACTATGGTGGAGGTAATGAAGATAATGGCAACCTCCTTCAAAAGGTCCCATGCACACACTGCCGCACTCAGCGCCCCCGACCCTGCAGCAGGCCACCGTCGACCCACGCCTCTGCTGGAGATTCCTGGATACACAGGCAAGTCTGGGTCAGTCGTTTGTGAAAAGATCAGTTTTCATTCCAATTGCAAAGAAAGGAAATGCCAAAGAATGTTCAAACTACTGCACAATTGCACTCATCTCACACACTAGCAAAGTAATGCTCAAAATTCTCCAAGCCAGGCTTTAACAATACATGAACTGTGAACTTCGAGATGTTCAAGCTGGATTTAGAAAAGGCAGAGGAACCAGAGATCAAATTGCCAACATCTGTTGGATCATCGAAAAAGCAAAGTGAGTTCCAGAGAAACAACTACTTTTGCTTTACTGACTATGCCAAAGCCTTTGACTGTGTGGATCACAACAAGCTGGAAAATTCTTAAAGAGATGGGAATACCAGACCACCTGACCTGTTTCCTGAGAAATCTGTATGCAGGTCAAGAAGGAACAGTTAGAACTGGACATGGAACAACAGACTGGTTCCAACAGTACCGGAAAGAAGTACATCAAAAGGCTGTATATTGTCACCCTGCTTATTTAACTTATTTGCAGAGTACATCATGTGAAATGCTGGGCTGGATTCAAGATTGCTGGGAGAAATATCAGTCACCTCAGATATGCAGATGACACCACCCTTATGGCAGAAAATGAAGAAGAACTAAAGAGCCTCTTGATGGAAGTGAAAGAGGAGAGTGAAAAAGTTAGCTTAAAACTCAGCATACAGAAAACTAAGATGATGGCACCAGTCCTATCACTTGGCAAATAGATGGGGAAACAATGAAAACAGTGAGAGAAGACTGTTTTCTTGGGCTTCAAAATCACTGCAGATGGTGACTGCAGCCATGAAATGAAAACACACTTGGTCCTTAGAAGAAAAGCTATGACCAACCTAGACAGTATATTAAAAAGCAGAGACATTACTTTGCTGACAAATGTCCATCTAGTCAAGGCTATGGTTTTTCCAGTAGTTGTGTGGACATGAGAGTTGGACGGTAAAGAAAGCTGAGCACCGAAGAATTGATGCTTTTGAACTCTGGTATTGGAGAAGACTCTTGAGAGTCCCTTGGACTGCAAAGAGATCCAACCAATCCATCCTAAAGGAAATCAGTCCTGAATATTCATTGAAAGGACTGATGTTGAAGGTGAAACTCCAATACTTTGGGCACCTGATGTGAAGAACTGACTCATTTGAAAAGACCCAGATGCTGGGAAAGATTGAAGGTAGAAGGAGAAAGGTCCATCAGAGGATGAGATGGTTGGATGGCATCACTGACTAGATGGACATGAGTTTGGGTAAACTCCAGGAGTTGGTGATGGACAGGGAGGCCTGGCATGCTGCTGTTCATGGGGTCACAAAGAGTCAGACACGACTGAGTGACTGAACTGAACTGAGTGATTATCAGCATTAGACAAATGATAAAATGCTGTGGTGGTTCTTTGCTAGTATGTTTGGAAAAGTACTTTTTGGATGTTTAAAATATTAGAATTCTTAATTTATGCAGAAAAGATTAGACTTTTATATTTGGGAATTGTGTATTACTGCAATTTAAAAATAGGTAGACTTGTAATGGATTTATTTTTTTGAAGCTTTGAGATGCCTTTTATAAACTTTATTACATTGAGCAAATCTAGCTAATTAGCACAGCAGGGTGGAAGAGAGACTTGATGAAGTAACTTTAGGCAATTGTGATTGAACTGAGAATTTATTAGAGAATCTAACAGAATTTTTTGGAGTAAGGAGGATAGTTCAAATGAAGCAGATTTCATGTTAAACTTTGGTAGTGTTTGCGGTTCTCTTCTGGATGATGAACAGATTTCTTAATTTTGCATTGAAAGATTTTGGTTGGAGAATGTGAGGAGCAGAGGGCTCTGTTGAGAGAATTTCGGTGGATAGGGGATCTTAAAACCAGTTACTGTGAGTTTTATTTTGATAGAAGATTCTTTGTGACTCTTGGGTTCTGAAAAGGAGTTAACACAATGAATACATTTTTTAGACTGATGCTGGAACAATCTGAGATAATAATTGAGAATTAGTATGGGACTAAACTCTTAAAATGTAGAAGGGAAGGTTTGATATTAAACGAGAAGAAACTGCACTTCTTTCTTTCTTCTTTCATGGGATCTAGAAATCCTTAAAATAGTAAATAAATAAAAGGCACAAGCTTAGGAAATACAGTTTGGTGGTTAGAGAATTGGGAAAGTTTAAATCAGTCTTGCAATTTTTATCTTTAGATACACTGTGCTTGGTGTTTAGTGTGGAAGAGACATTGAATTAAAAACTTAGTAAAAATTATGAAATACTGGGAGTATTACATAAAGAAATTGTTTGGTTTATAGGAATTATATGCAAACTCAGATCAGCACATAAAAGGGAGTATTGACAAAAATAAAATTTGTGTGGAACTTAGATTTTAAAAAGTAGTTAGCTATAGGCACTATAGGTCTTTTGCTGTATTATAATTTTTAATTATTAAACTTGGGAAGTATACTAGAAATTGCTTTAGACATTTCCATTAAACAAATTACAGAAGAAAAATACTTGCTTTTGTAAAAACTCTGGTGTATATCTACTTCATCCTTAGCACATGCACTTCAAATTGATGACTGCTTTCGTTTAGGTCTCCATATCTGTGTGTGAATATTAAAACCACTCCAAGACAGTATTCATAGGAAGCAGATTAGTGACCTGAGATAATTGAAAATGGCTCAGTGGAAGATTAGCCTGGAGCATGAGCTTGAAGCATGACTAGATTTGGTTGGGATGGAAGTGGGAGGATGGGAAGTTGATTGCATAAGGAAGTCAGCAAAGTTATGAAAGCAGTAGTGTACACCACACCTTCAAGTGACAGGAGGAGACTTTTAAAGGTAGCATGATAGACTTCTACTTGGGAAGTCTCAGATGGGGATGCAGTAAGGTTTAAAGGTAAAGTGAGGCTGTTGTGCGATGGTTATACCATGTGGGGTTTCATTTTTTTTTTTCCTCTGGTAGGAAAGTGTTTGAGCAGGAGAATGATATTTTAAAAAATGATGTTTTAGGAAAATCATTGTCTGGGATGGCTTGGAAAATTTTGTTGAGATTAGAGCCAGAGCAGCCAATTAGGAAGATTTTATGGTGTTGAAAGAATGAAGGAAAGGGTAACATTGAATATCTGCTCATGCAGTGCATTGTCCTGGGCTTTCGTGTGTATTATCTCATTATTCTTTAACAACAACATTTAGAGGTGGATATTATTAGCCTCTGGCTTTCAAGAGACTGGATGTCAGAGAAATTAAATATTTCACTTAGAAATACTGTTAACTTTTAGGCAACAATTGTATGTTATGCAGTACCAAAATAATATTTAACTAATCCACTTTGATTATTTATGCAGTCCATGGGGTCACAAAGAGTTGGACACGACTGAGCGACTGAACTGAACTGAGTCCTCATTGATGGAAATTTGGATTATTTCCGTTTTTTAAAAATTGTTTATAGCAATGCTACAATCAACATTCTTACATATATTTTTGTACATATTTTTTAGCACTATATTTCTGTAGAAGAAACACCTACAAGTGGAACTGAATTCCTGGATTAAAATGGCGTTTTAAATAAATATGTAGGAGGCCTGGAAAAAGTGTACTGGGTGTGGATAACGGATCATTATTGTCTTGGCGGTTGTTAGAGAATCATAAGAAAGGTAGTTGGTACTACAGAAAACTAATAGAGCATATCCTTGCCAAGTATAATAAAAGAATAAGCCATGGAATTTTAGAATAGAAGGTCCTAGAAATAATTTCATCCAATCCTTAAATTTACTGTTGAGACACTTGAGATCTAGAAAGTTTCAAGAGAGTTTCTAAAATTGAGCAGGGATTAGAATCAAGATACCCAGATTTTTATTCACTATTCTAAATGATATAGATCTTTTCACTTTCCAAAGTAAATTTAAGGAGAAACCTACATTCACATTCCTATGCATTGTTTTATATGTATATATAGTTCATACGTTTATAACTGCTATTTTCTGCCATTTTCACTTAATATTATTTCATGTGGAATTAAATTTTTATGAAACTTTGATGTGCTAAAAAGTATTTACTGTTGAATCTTCTCCTCTCTCTCTTTTTTTTTTTTAACCCTCCTTTTCCACCAGTCAGGTACTATAGAGTGAGAAACAGACACACTCTGGTCTTTAGATGGGCTGAAGTGGAAACACAGGATGAGATTTTCATGTGTTTTAAAACAAAAGATGATATGCATTAAAAGGTTTTCAGAAACATGGATGTGAAGTGTATGGTCCTTTTTTCCCTGTTTGTTTAAAATAGTAGTATAGAATTACATTTTGTTGATAGGTTATAGTTTACCTATTTATTGTTTACCTTTTTGGCTTTTTCTTGCCCCTCAAATTACTTTAGATTTCCAGTTATTATTGGTATGCTGTGCTGTGCTTAGTTGCTCAGTTGTGTCCGATTCTTTGCGACCCCACGGGCTTTAGCCTATATCCTGCCAGGCTCTTCTGTCCATGGGATTCTCCAGACAAGGATACTAGAGTGGGTTGCCATTCCCTCCTCCAGGGAATCTTTGCGACCCAGGGATTGAACCCAGGTCTCCCACATTGCGGGTGGATTCTTTACTGTCTGAGCCACCAGGGAAACTCAAAAATACTGGAGTGGGTGACCTATTCCTTCTCCAGGGAAACTTGCCAACACAGGAATTGAACCAGGGTCTGCTGCATTACAGGTGGGTTCTTTACCAGCTGAGCCACTAGGGAAGCCCTTATTACTGATATATAGAAGTACAATTGTTTAAAAAAAAAAACAAAAAAACCAAAAAAAAAAAAAAACCAGGCTTTTTTAAAGAGCAGTTTTAGGTTTATAACAAAATTGAGAGGGAGGTACATAGATTGCTCATATACCCCTGCTCCCACACATGCTTAGGTCTGTCCTATTATCAGCATCATTAACCAAAATGCTTTTTTCTTTTAACCTACATTGATGCATCATAATCACCCGAAGTCCACAGTTTACCTTAGAGTTCACTCTTACAGGCTTGGACACATGTTTACGGATATATATCTATAATTATAATGTCATATAGAGTATTTTCACTGCTCTGAAAAATCTTTTGTGCTCTGCCTATGTACCACATTGCCTCACCTCCCCACCGGCAGCCACTGACTTTTTTAAATTGTCTCTAGGTTTGTCTGTTTCAGAATGTCATATAGTTGGCATTATACAAGTGAAATCTTTTCATGCAGATTGGCTTCTTTTGCTTAGTAATAGGCGTTTAAATATAGTTTTTTCATGTCTTTTCATCACTTGATAGCTTATTTTATTTTTAGTGCTAAGTAATACTGCATTAGGGCTTCCCAGGTGGCTAAGTGGTAAATAATCAGCTTGCCAGTGCAGGAGATGCAGGTTCAGTCCCTGGGTGGGGAAGAGCCCCTGGAGGAGTGCATGGAAACCCTCTCCAGTATTCTTGCCTGGAGAATGCCATAGACAGAGGAGCTTGGTGGGCTACAGTCCATGGGGTTGCAAAGAGTCAGACATGACTGAGCACGCATGCGATATTGTCTTGTCTGGATGTACTGTAGTTTATAGTTTCACCTCAGATCAGATCAGATCAGATCAGTCGCTCAGTCGTGTCCGACTCTTTGCGACCCCATGAATCGCAGCACGCCAGGCCTCCCTGTCCATCACCAACTCCTGGAGTTCACTCAGACTCAGGTCCATCGAGTCAGTGATGCCATCCAGCCATCTCATCCTCTGTCGTCCCCTTCTCCTCCGGCCCCCAATCCCTCCCAGCATCAGAGTCTTTTCCAATGAGTCAACTCTTTGCATGAGGTGGCCAAAGTACTGGAGTTCAGCTTTAGCATCATTCCCTCCAAAGAAATCCTAGGGCTGATCTCTTTCAGAATGTACTGGTTGGATCTCCTTGCAGTCCAAGGGACTCTCAAGAGTCTTCTCCAACACCACAGTTCAAAAGCATCTATTCTTCGGCGCTCAGCCTT
>NW_011494896.1:1985760-2007292 GCF_000754665.1 Bison bison bison | reverse complement strand
AGGGTGGTGTCATCTGCATATCTGAGGTTATTGATATTTCTCCCAGCAATCTTGATTCCAGCTTGTGTTTCTTCCAGTCCAGCGTTTCTCATGATGTACTCTTCATATAAGTTAAATAAACAGGGTGACAATATACAGCCTTGATGAATTCCTTTTCCTATTTGGAACCAGTCTGTTGTTCCATGTCCAGTTCTAACTGTTGCTTCCTGACCTGCATACAAATTTCTCAAGAGGCAGATCAGGTGGTCTGGTATTCCCATCTCTTGAAGAATTTTCCACAGTTTATTGTGCTACTGAATGTTATTTTGATTGCTTTCAAATTTGGGCAGTTATGAACAAAGCTACTGTAAATATTCATGTGTAGATTTTTGTATGTTATTTTGATTGCTTTCATACTTGGGCAGTTATGAATAAAGCTACTGTAAATATTCATGTGTAGATTTTTGTGTATATAGACATTTTCAACTCCTTTGAATACTAAGAAGCATGAATGCTGGATATTATGGTAAGAGTATGTTTGATTTTGTGAGAAACTGCCGCATTCTCTTCCACGTGGCTGCACCAGTTTTCATTTCCACCAGCAGTATATGAGTGCCTGTTGCTCCACGTACTTGCCAGCATTTGGTGATGTCATATGATTGGTTGTTTATTGACTTTGTATATTGAAGGATGAAGGAAAGGTTAGCACGTTGAGTATCTTGCTAAAATCCCTTTATTAATAGTTCTGGTTGTATCCTAAAATTTTCAATATAGATGATCGTAACATCAATGAAAAAGACTTCTTACTGCTAACTTTTATGCCTTTTACTTCCTTTTTATTGGCTATTACATTGTCCAATCCTTTGAACACCATATTGAATAGGGGCAGTAAGAGGGCAGTGGGGCAAGAAAAAGAAAAGTTGTAACACTCTTCTCTATTCTTCCTCCTTTTGTTTTATGAGTGTCCAAGATTGATAATGAATCGATCCTCTAATCAATATGAAATACCCTGTCTCTCTGGTAATGTTTCTTAAAAAGTCTTCTTAAAGTAATGTCTTAATGTCTACTTTGTCTAAAATTTATAGTTTCTCCAGCTTTCTTAAGATTAGTGTTCACATGCAATGTTTTTCTGTATTTTTATCTTTGTCTCTTGTAAATAGTATATAGTTAGGTGTGCTTGTTTTTTAGCCTCTTACTATCTCTGCCTTTTAAATAAGGCGGTTAGACCATCAGTACTTAATGTTACTGATATGGTTAGGTTTAAATTTTTATCTGCTAGTTGTTTTTCCTCCTTTTTTGGGAAGGAGGTCTTTTGGATTGAGTATTCTTAAAATTCATATTTCTTCCACTGTTTTTGTTTATACCTTTGTATTTTCTCAGTGGTTCCTCTAGGAATTATGATACGTGTTGTTAACTTTTGACACTGTACCATGAGTTAATACTGACAAAATAAAATCTGTATTTGACAACTCTGAACCTGAATTTGGTCATTTTTTTTAGGGTGTCATCTCCACTTTTCATTGCTATGTTAGCCCACTTAGTGAAATTCTGAATATGACAACAAAAACTTTATGGCAAAAATCACATTTCAGAAAAAGCAAAATCACATTTTGGTGATTTATTTTAAATTAAGGATATTTACCTCCATTCTCATTATCTTCATACTGAAGTTCACCATTGCAACTCTTAGTAGCATGTGAGAGAGTCAGATATGGATAATAGGAAGCCAAAAGATCTATGATAAATACTCTACATTATATTTTTTCCCCAAAATTCAGAATTTTCACACCCTTAGAGTTGAATACAGAGACAAAGGATTATCTGCTCACCTTTGCTCTGGACTGAATCCGGTCCAGAGAAGCATTTCATGGTCGGGTCCAGGTTGTACTGGGGATTTTCTCACTGGGCTGCATCCCTGATTTTCTTAATGAGGTTTTTTGGGAGATAGACTACTTTGTCATGTGTGTCCATCTCCTTGACCCAAAAGGTATCTGTAATTAGAGTTAGAAATTTACTTACCACATACATGTAAGTATTTATAGTTGTACAGTATAATGATTATCAGATCTCACAGTACTTTTTGAATATTTTTTACGTGACTTTTGGAAAGCTTTTCTTAAAATGTCTTATATGAGTTCTGAAGTTGGTATCTAGCCTTAGTAGTGTTTATTAAACTGTAAGATGCACCAAAAAACTCAGCATTCATATAGTAGTCAACTGAGTGCTGGTGTTCACTTGTTGCAAACATCTGTTAAAACTTGTAATATATGAATAATGAAATCCATGTAATGTTGACTTTAAGAAGTTTTGGTTCATACTATATAAAGAACATGAGTACAGTATCTTTTAAGATTTAAAATTCTAGTTCTGAACTTGGAAGGTGAAAACAGTTTCTCTTACCAAAAATATGTAACTGAAAAATTTTATATTATGCATATTTATATGTGTTTATATGCATATGTCTGTCAAAGGTAAATATTTGTCGAGCTCATATACTATTTGAAGAGTTTGTTTAAGCCACATCTACATATTCTTTCATACACGTGCTTAAGTTCAACTTAAAACCTTCCTTTTTTCTGTAGGTTAACTATTTTAAAGTGTTTCGAGATACAATGAGGAAGTGGCTCAGTGCCTCAGTCAGGGAGAATCCCAGTGACATCTGCAGTGGAGAATGATGTGGAGAATGGGAAGCAGAAGAGGCCAAGATTGGAAGAGCAGGTGGGGAGCAGGGCACTAGGTCAGACAGAATAAGAACACTGACGTGGAGCTGAAATGTTTTACATTGTGTCTTTAGCACTTTAATATGTGATTGTACTTAACAGAATAAGAAATTGCTGATTAACTCACCTGTGGTATAAAGAGGAATTATATATTTATGTGAATAAAATAGAGTCATGAAGGTGTTAGAGCTTTTTAGAATACTCCGATGAGAGAGAAGGCTGGTATTTTGTGTTTCACACACCTCAACTAGGCACCTTATCATGGGGCTTTACCTTTTTTCTTTTTTGGCTAGGGCCCTGCTGTGAGATAGTGTTTGGAATGAAATTCTGAAAGAATCATTTCTGATACTTAAAAAACATTTTTTTTTGCAGTAGGGATTTTTAAAATTTATTTTTAATTGGAGTATGATTGCTTTACAATGTTGTATTGGTTTGTGCCATTCATCAACATGAATCAGCCATAGGTATGTGCAGTAAGAGATTTAAAGCAACTGTATTTTGAAATAATTTCAAAATTAGAGAAAAATTATAAGAATAGTGTAAAGAATTTTTTACATTCTTCTTCCGTATTCATTTGGGCTTCCCTGGTGGTTCAGACAGTAAAGAATCTGTCTGCAGTATATAGAGACTTGGTTTTGATCCTGGGGTTGGGAAGATTCCCTGGAGAGGGAAACAACTACCAACTCTAGTATTCTGGCCTGGAGAATTCCATGGACAGAGGAGCCATATTCATTAATTTTGTTACATTTATGGTTCTCTGGATATTTTTTCCCTGAAAATTTTGAAAATGTTATAGATATCATACCCCTTTACTCCTAAATACATCAGCATATGTTTCCTAGAGCAAGGATATTCTTTTATAATCACAGTATAATGATCAAATTCAGCAAATTTAACATTAATACAGTACTCTTGTCTGTATTCTGCATTAAAGTTTTGCCAGTTTTCCCAGGAATGCCTTTTATAACACTTTCCTCCTCCCTCTGTCTAGGGTTCAGTCAGTATTGTGCAGTCCATTTAATTGTCACACTTCTACACCATGCTCAGCCTTTGTCTTTAGGCTTAGCACCTAAGAATATCCATGAAAAAAGGCTTAGCATCCATGAAAAAAGACTTAGCACCAAAGAATTTTCAAGGAATGTTAAAATTAGAGTTTGTTATAAATCATTTGACTTTCTTTATAGTTCTCTTTTGGGGCTTGCTGCTGTATTTTGTTACCGCTTTGGCTTCTTGCATCTAGCTCAGTTGCCAAGAAGAAACGATTAAACTGATTCTAGTTTTCATTTTAAAATTGGATTGAGCTTGTTAAGGGGATTAGAAAGGACAACCCCGCCCCCCACCTCAAGATACCACTAGGATCAGTCTATTCATATGTAGTAGAACTAGAGCCAGAATGGGAACCTTTTACTTCTTGACTTACTATCTTGAATGCTTATTGTAAAGTAAGTAATGAGTAAAAATCAGTATAGAGTTCATAAGCTTCAGCCTTGGAGCTTACTAGACCTCTTTGAATCCCAGTGCATTACTAGCTGGGTAGTCTTGACCAGGTTCCTTAACCTTAGAGGAGAATTCAGGTAAAATGGGGATAATAACACCTACAGTGCATGTGTTTTGGGGAACATTAGAGATAATGCATAATAGTGTCTGTCTGGCACTTAGTTGGTGCTCAAGAAATGATTTTTATGTTTTTATTATACTATAGAAAGACAGCTCTAGGAGGTATCTTAAAAGTCACCCAGATAATGAAACCTGTTGAGAAAAATTAAGTAATTGTGACTGCTTTATGAGAATGAAAGTGCCTTGAGAGTAGGGAATCTTTTACCGTATGTTCTTTAGAGTGTGTAGAGCACAGAGATGGACTTGGTAAATAGTGATTGTTTAAATACATTTCAGACATCCAAATTCTAGACATACTTCAATGTCAGGTAAATTAACATTTTTATCTGGTTTAAGAGATTTATTGTTGATAAACCTTTGGAAGTCACATAGCTCTTAAAATATGCATTCAGGAAAAATGGTATTTCAGACTTGTCAGACTATCCATAGAAATGAAGCAGAAGTTTTAGGAATATATATTTGTGATTTCTAAATATTTATATTTAATACTAAGAGGATTTTCAACAAGCATAATTAGAATGTTTTTCTGTAGCTTTAGCGTATGTCAGATTTCAAATGTCACTTCATAGGAAATTGCTTGTTTCTGCCATAACAGTTTTCTTCAGTCCTCATCTCTTTGCACACCAAAAATACTGCAATTGCTGGACTTTTAGTTTCTTTTAGGGGACACTTGTAACTCTTAAATGGATATTTCATGAGGTTTTTTTTTTTTTTTTTTGGGGGGGGTCTTTCAAAGAACAGAGAAAGCATTTATTTTACTTAATCTGTTTTTTAAGTTCATTCTATCTTACAGTTACCATATGGGTCCATTGGATCATTTTATAAATCTAATACGCATTTGGAGATATTACTGATCTTATTTTGTCTATATTTTGAAACATTTTGCTATTTCATCCAAGGAATTCATTATTCATTAGTTATTCTCAACTATGGGGGGAAAAGGCTGAAATGATAAGAAAAAGGAGGAATGATGGAATTACTTGAAGCTGAGTTTGGCAGACATTTTTGTAAAGCTTAAGATAGTATATATTCTAGGCTTTGTGCACTACAAATGGTCACTGTGACATATTCTTTAAACAGCCCTTTAAACATGTAAACACTCCTTGGGTCAGGAGCTCACAGTAGCTGATGGGCTGGGTTTGCATGTGGGCCTTAGTGTGCTAGTGCAGTGCCCCTCAGTCAGTCTCCATACCGTATTGCCCAGAGAATTACATCATCTTTCGTGAAGTATAAAGGGAGACTGGAGACACCGTCTTCATTGTCTGCTTTTTGCTTTTATTGGACAGAATTAGGAATTAATAATTTTTTATGTTTTTAATGGCAAAGAGAAAATTGAAAAGGAACAAATTTTACATTTATTGCATGAATCGGACAATAAATACAAAGAGGCAAATAGCATTCTAGACTCTTATGATGGTGGTGTGGTTGATCATATAAGTAAAATCTCAGGACTGAATCTTAAATAAAAGAATGATGATCTCAGTGAATTTTCTTAACTAAAAAATTGATGATTGAACAGTATATTTCCAAGGACCAAAAGAAAATATGATATTCTTACTCATTCAGTCATTCAGCAAGGAGGAATTAATCAGGTAGTATTTTGTGACAAAATCTTGGATGTGTGGTTTGAAGGATAGGTGCTGGTATTCTTTCATCTCTTACATTTGTGCTCCAAATTTGACTGAATACAGTTTGTAAGTGGACATTGCACCTGCTTTGGTTATGTTAATCACTTTGATGTTTGAGTTCCACACAAGTTAAATGAGAAAATCCTTCTTGACTTCATTTTTGCATGTGGTTCTCTACTGAGACATATGAAGATGTTCTCTTCTTAAACAAATTGTGCCAAGCGATGAAAAGTGGATACTGTATAATAATGTGGAACAGAAGAGATTGTGGGGCAAGTGAAATGAACCACCACCAAGCACATCAAAGGCCTACCTCCATCCAAAGGAGGTGATGTATATATAGTGGGATTGGAAGGGAGTCCTCTATTACGAGCTTCTTCAGGAAAACCAAACGATTAATTCCAATGAGTACTTCTCCCAGTTAGAACAACTGAAAACAACGCTGGATGGAAAGTGTATGGAATCTGTCAACAGAGGATGCATAATCTTCCATCAGGATAATAAGACCTCGTATTTTTTTGTTGACCAGGCAAAAACTGTTACAGCTTGGCTGGGAAGTTCTGGTTTATCCACCGTGTTCACAGACATTGCTCCTTCAGATTTCCATTTATTTCTGTTTTTACAAAATTCTCTTAATGGAAAAAATTTCAATCCCCCCCCCCCCGAAAGACTGTAAAAGGCATCTGGAATAGTTCCTTGCTCAAAAAGATAAAAAATTTCAGGAAGATGGAATTATGAAGTTGCCTGAAAAATGGTGGAAGGTACTGGGACAAAACAGTGAATACATGGTTCAATAAAGCTCTTGGTGAAAATGAAAAATATATCTTCTATGTTTACTTAAAAACCTAAAGGAATTTTTTTGCCAATGCAATGCAAAGATGATGAGAAGATAATAAATGTAGAAATGAAAAGTTAATTGGATTATTCTAAATGTTCATAAATCTAAAAATGACAGTGATTTGAAAATTAAAAATCAGAGAAGGTGGCTGTTCTTCAACAAATTATGAGCCATTAAAAATTTCAAGTATTGCACTTTGACAGTACAACTACTAGAAGTAATGATAAGCTTGAACCTAACAGAGGTGTGTTTAAAGTCAGGAGTCAGGTTTATAAATGGACATATTCCACATTTATTAGTGACACTTGATGAACAGTTGTATTCAAAGAATGTGGCTCATTTTGTTTTATTGTAACTTAAATACCAGGCACATGTGGGAAATCTGGAGTGTGTATTTGAGTTTGCTGTGCTTTGTTACTCATTGAAAATTCCAATAAAGTTGTTTTTTACTCTCTATTCTTCCAAACATTTTTTGTGAAATGACTTAAAATGTATATATTTTTAAAAAGAGTCAATTAGATCCAGATGGTAAATGATGAAGACTGCTTTTCCTTGTATACTAACAGTAAAACACTGGTTTCCTATATGATTTCTCCTCTTGAGTTATGCCTTGTTAGGTTAGTGAGGAGAATACTTTGAGAAACAGCCTTAAAAAGATTTGTTGCTGCTTTTACTGTTGGAATGTTACTGAGGACTTTATGCAATGTATTTTTTTTTGAAGACCAGATGTTTTACTTTCCCTGCTGTTTTTGCTTTTTAACTTTTTATTGTAAGACTCAGTGTCACTGATCATGTTTTTCTTTTGACTTTGGCTATCATGAATTCATACACAGAATTAAGCGCTCACTATTAGTTTGTATTTTATGTTCCAGTGTTCTTCCCAGTATTTTAGTTTATGGTTTGCAAACAAGAACTTTTGTACTTGGAGGGTATCAACTACTGTGTCAAACCCATTTTGAGAATAAAATCTACTAAAGGAATGGCTTAATTGCACAGTAGATTTCTTTGAAAATATTGATTAAAGATTATTGAAGACTTGGAGTTTTATTTTCCCCCCCTTACATTGTCTTGGTTCCAGAGAGCTTTAAAATGAAAAAGTCAGAATATTTCCTTGGCCCCAGTTTTTACAGTGGATCGTAGACAGCTTTACTTAGCACCCCACTCATTTGTCAAGAGCTTGTATATGATAAGAGATGGAGATTAGAGGTGACAAGGCTTTCTGCTTGGGCACATCACTCCCTGGGTGATTATAACTATGGCAAGTGTATTGAATCATTTTCCTGAGCCTGATACACAGACAAATAGCAGTGCATTTTCTGGACTTAGCATGATTCTCATCTTAAAACAGTTAAAATGATGGAGAAGGGGATTCCAAAATTATCCCTCCATAAAAGCAACAACACCAATAACAACAAAAAACTGGAAGAAACTCTTAGAATCAACTTTTTCAGGCCCCTGGAAACTGAAACTAACCAAAGGCTTGTCACAACCAGAGGGACGTTTATTAAGAAAAAACACCAAATCTCTGTGAGAACAATAAGCTTTGTGGTGTTTTAATCCACCCTGATCTCAATGCTTTTTCCTCTGCTCAGTGGTAGCCTTGAAAGTAACAGACCATGTTCTTGGTACTGATACCAGAAGGAGCAGAATGGATGTCATTCACAATTAATTGTAATTAACTTATTTAGTTATGTGATTCTTTGAAAGGCAGAATCAAAAGGTTTGCCTTTATGTTGTTAAACTTGGAACTCTTCCACTGCTAGAATGATTTCTTGTAAGGGTTTGTCAAAAATGTTTACAGGTAAATGTAATATTTGCATATATATTACAAATATTTACAGGTCATTGATGCCTGAGGGAGTGTCAACAGTTGGGGCAAACATCAGCCTAACCAAGAAGTTTGGAAGGGAAGGCTGTGAATAAGATACTTAGGAAACAAGGGCTTTGAAATTCTCTGACCTGGGAATTCCTAGGAATCTAAATGACCACATGGGTGTCCAGGGCTATGCACATGCTTGGGAAAGATCTAAGAAGGTCCTAAGGTCTCACTGCTGGCTGACCTTGAAGGCATGAGTTTAGAAGCCATGTCTCAACACGTGGAGCCCACCTGCAAAACATTGGGAGAATTTGGTTCCAGGCTTCTAAGGCAATCTCTTCCCATTCACTAGCTGATCATTAAGCTAATAAGGGACTTTAGTAGTCACAATGATAAAAAAGACTTTATAGTATTAGTTCAGAAAAATCATTAAACAAGGAAACAGCTACAACAAAATGGCAATAAACCTTAAGAAGGAGTGAAACATCTAATTGCTAGAGTTGTCGATTATTCAATGTCTGGTTTTCAACAAAAAGCTATGAAGCATACAAGAAGCTAGCCCCTTTCACAGAAGAAATGACTAGAAACTACCTAGGAAATAGAGACATTGGACGTAATAGTCAAAGACTTTAAGGAAACTTCTCAGACATGCTCAGAGAGCTAAAGGAAATCAGGAGAATGATATATCATCAAACAAGAAGTAAAAATTGAAAAAAATTTTAAAGGAAGTAAAATAAACTATGGAGTGTAAAAGTACAGTAATGGAAATGAAAAATTGACTAGAGGGTTTTAGTAGCAGATTTGAGTAGGCCCCCCAAAATCAGTGAATTTGAAAATAGGTAAAATATCAGTTTTGAAGAGCTGAAAGAAGAATGAAAAATGAACAGAGCTTTAGAGACCTGTGAGACACCGTCAAGCATGTCAGTGTTGGGAGTCCCTGAGGAGGAGGAGAGAAGGGGTGGAAAGAATATTTGAAGAAATATTGCCCTAAAACAGATTTGAGGAAAGCTTTAATCTACACTTAAGTAGCTCAACAAACTCAAGTAGGCTTAGCTTTAGGACATGTTAAACTGACTAGAGAAGCAACTCATCATATACGGAGGTCCTTATTAAGTTACAGCTGATTTCTCATCAGAAACATTTGAGTCCAGAGGAGTAGGCTGACATATTACAAGTACTGAAAAAAGGTCAATTGAGAATTCTGTAGCCATCAGAAATGAAGGCGAAATAAAGATATTCCCAGATAAACAAATTGAGAGAATCATGACTAGAGGACTAACCCTACAGGAAATGCTAAAGGGGGTCCTTCAAGCTGAAATGAGACCTGAGACATAAATCAGATACATATTAAGTAAAAACACAGGTAAAGGTAACTAACTACACAGATAATTATAGAAGTCAGTATTAATACATACTTTGTAACTCTGCTCTTCCTGTTTGATATAAAAGACAGTGACATAAATCATTGTCTGCTTATTGATATAGTGGGCTTCTCTGGTAACTCTGGTAAAGAACCTACCTGCCAGTGCAGGAGAATGCGGATTCAATGCATGGGTTGGGAAGATCCCCTGGAGAAGGAAATGACGACCCACTCCAGTATTCTTGCCTGGGAAATCTCATGGATGGAGGAGCCTGATGGGCTGTAGTCCATGGGGTCACAAAAGAGTTGGACATGACTTAACTAACACCACCACAACATAGTCATACTATGTATGAAGATGTAATTAGTGACAATAAACAACATAAGGAAGAGAAGCAGTTACATAGGAGTGAAGTTTTTGTATACTGAATTTTGTATACTGAAATTAAACTATTTTGTATACTGAAATTTAAATTTTGTATACTGAAACTGATATTAATCCAAATTAGAGTTGTTATAAATTAAGATGTTAATTGTAATTGTAGTGCAATCATTTAAAGAATATAATAAAAATTATGATGTTAAAATGGTATACTGGCAAGTATCTATTTAACACAAAATTCAACTCTCCAACTAAAAGGCATAGATTTACAGAATGGATTAAAAGACATGATTCAGCTGTTGATTCAGAGAGAGAAATGGGTTGGAAGTAAAGGATGAAAAAATATATATGCAAACCGAAATCAAAAAGGGTCAGTCTTTCAAAAAGATGAAACAGTTGCAAACTTGTGTGCACCTAAAAGAGCCTCGGAATATATAAATCAGATATTGACAGAGTGGAAAAGAGAAATAATCAGTTCAGCAGTAATTGAGAACGTCAGTACCTTACTTTAAATATGGACAGAACAGCTAGACAGATCATCAAAGAAATTGAAGACTTGAACAACACTATAAACTTGATTAGATGTGGCAGAACATTCTGTTCAATAGCAGCAGAACAGGCATGCTCAAGTGCCCATGGAACATTTCCTTGACACATTAGGCCACAAAACAAATCTTAGTATATTTTAAAAGATTGCGGAGTATGTTTTCAGACTGCATCGATGGAAATAACAGAAGTAAACCTGGAAAATGTACAAATATGAGGAAATTAAGAAAAATAAAATACTGAAAATATCTTCAACCAGTCGCATTTAGTGAAGTGTGTGTATGTATTTTTAAAGCACAGAAACATATGGTTGCAAGTTTTTATATTCACATACCTGAAAATTTAAGAAGAGATTTGATACTTTGAGTGAGTGTTCTGGTTATTAGGAATGCGTGTTGTCCCAGATTTTCGTTCTGTAGTATTAGTTTAGACATTTTATAGTCCTGTTAAAAGAGCAGATAAACCACTAATCTATTCATTGTATTTTTTTCTTCTCTCATGATTGTTTTATATGGACTAATAAAACTGACCTATATTTTTTCATGTTTAAGTTAGCTGACACTTAGAGGATCAGGTATATCAAATACACTCTGTTTTATGTATTTATGATATATATATATACACACTTATAAATGATAATATTGTAAAGTGGAAAATTATTATTTTCTGAATAAGTTGCAAATTTTTTTATTGCCTATTTGATAATAGATCCTCAGGTGTTGAGTGGGGGAGAGTCATGACATGTAGTAAAATATGCCATGTCGTTGTTGATAATGGCAATTGAGAGCTCTTTGTATAATAATCAGAAAATATTAAAACTAATTCTAAAAATCTTTTAAGATATCCTTTCGTCACAGCATTGAGAATTTTTTATCTAATTCTCATTTATTTTTGTCTTACTCTCAATTTCCATTTCTAGCTGTAATTTATAAGTTTTTAGAAAAATAAAAGCTATTTTTCTGGTGGGGAAAATCTCAGTTTTCTTAATATGGTAAGAACTAGGCATCCTTTTGGGCTTCCCTGGTGGCTCGAATGGTAAAGAATTTGCCTGCAGTGTAGGAGACCCAGGTTCTATTCTTAGGTGGAGAAGATCTCTTGAAGGAGGGCATGGCAACCCGTTCCAGTATTCTTGCCTGGAGGATACCATGGACAGAGGAGCCTGGTGTTGGTCTACGATCCATGGGGTTACAAAGAGTCAGATACAACTGAACAACTAACACACACACACTCACAAACACACACACAGGCATCCTTTTACATTTATCTGAGAAAAGACAAACTTTCAGGTGACAGAACTTCTTAGTGCATATAAATCAGCGGTTCTTTACATCTTTAGGAAGGAATTTATATATGTACAAGTTAAGTTTGAAACATGTGGCACATGTTAATTTCTTTCAGGAGAAGGAAGCCAACACCCGTTTGGAACCATGAATATTGTCCGAACTCCATCTGTTGCTCAGATTGGGATTTCAGTGGAATTGTTGGACAGTCTGGCTCAGCAGACTCCTGTGGGTAATGCTGCTGTGTCCTCAGTTGACTCATTCACTCAGGTAATGGAATGCACCTTTCATTTTCTAAAATAGTTTACAAAATCACATTCTGTACTTCATAAAACAGCCTGTGGTAGAATTCATGTAAAAATGAAGGTAAACACATATGACATAAATTACTGGCTTCCATGAATATTTTCAGTTTGTCTCCTTTCTATATAGGTATTTTAAAATTCATAAATGCTTTGATGATACTTATTTTTTACAGTGATAAAATAGCTCAAAGTGATTTTTTTTAATGAGTTTAAATATTAACTTTTCCCCCCGTTTCCTCTCACAATTAATATGCTAGGCTGTGGGTATACAGTTTTGAACCTGATAATAAGCAAGATTCTGGTCCTCATGTTGCTTAAAATCACATAATTTCATAAGGGTTGACTTTTAATCTATAAGGCAAAGGCCTGAAAGGGAGAATGATTGAGGCAGAGTTACAGCTAATACGAAGGCCCAGTGGTAGAAGTCTGTTATGTTTGAAAAATAAAGTGAAACTTTGTGGCTGGAGTAGAGTGAGCAAGGGAGAGAGATGGGAGATGAAGTTGGAGATTATGGGGAAACCGCTCCCCCATAATGAGATTCCATATATGAAATCTCATTGGCTTTTGTAGGGACTTTGGCTTAAGTTCTTTTTGGAGGACAAAACATAAAGTTTTGAGCAGGGGAGTAATATGATCTAACTTAACATTTTTAAAGGATCACTTTTGCATCTTTGGAGAGAAACTGTAATGAGGCAAAGATGGAAGGAGAAAGAGCGGTTAAGAGTCTCTTGTGAAAATCTCAGAGTTTAATGGGGGAGTACAAATGGAGGTGGTGAAAAGTAGTTGATATCTCTTATTGAGATAATTTGAATATGGAGCCAATGCTGTCTCACAGTGTAAATCACATGTAAAGTCTGAGATAGAGACATCAACTATGGCTCTAAGGATGCTGGTTCCAGGAGCTGGAACACAGGAATGTTGTGCAAAGAACAAGTATGGGCTGGGAGTGGAATCAAGAGTTGAGTTTTGGTTGTACTGTGTTTGGGATGCCTATTAGATAGATAGCTGGAGGTGGCAGGTTCATGAGATAAAAATTTGGGTGCCCTCAGTGTAGAGGTGGTATTTAAAGTTGTAGAGGAAATGTGATCACTGAGAAATAACTATAAACAGAAAAATTGGCCAGTGACAGAGCTTGAGGCCATTTCAAAGTTGAGATGCTTAAGAGATCAGGAGGAATAAAAGGAAAGGAACACCCAAAGTAGGAAGAAATCCCCCAAAATGGTATTTTGGAAGAGAAGTACTTTTTTTTTTTACCTCTTTAAATTATTAAGATATGATAGCACATTTACAGAAGACTTGGAAAATACAAATAACAAAGTTACATATATTTCTACTATATATTACAGTTATTTTTTTTAAGTAGATAAAAGATTTTTAGTTGGGGTTTCAATATCAAACTCAAAACTTAGTAGAATGAATATACAGAGAAGTAGAAGGATACAGTAGACCTGAAAAACACGATGAACCAATTCAACATAAGATATATACAATTTTCAAGACTGGTTTTTAAGAAGGAAGAAGTGATCAGTGGTATTGACTACTTACAGATGAAGTAAATGAAGGCTAAGAATTAACTATTGGACTTGGCAAGGTAGAAGTCATTAAAGACTTTGACAAGAATTCACAGAGGTGGAAAGGGAGTTTGGAGTGAGGTTGAGTGACTTGGAGAAGAGGAAATGGAGATAGTGACCGTAGATGACTCTTGGTGAGTGTTG
Source organism: Bison bison bison (assembly GCF_000754665.1). Taxonomy (NCBI): domain Eukaryota; kingdom Metazoa; phylum Chordata; class Mammalia; order Artiodactyla; family Bovidae; genus Bison; species Bison bison. The sequence goes on along the minus strand of NW_011494896.1, from coordinate 1,993,106 downwards.
TTACAGAGGACAGCAGATGGGTGGTGTGGTTGCTTGAGGGCTGTGGGGACAAGGAAATTTTTTTTTTTTTCTGTTTTTAATAGGAGATACTATATCATGTTTGACAGCAGTAAAGCGTTTGTGAGAGAAAAATTGATGATGCAGGAGAGTGGGGAGACTTGTGAAAGTGGTATCCCTGAGTAGGAAGTAGACTGTATTAGGAAGTAATAGAAAGGATAACGGGCAATGTTTACAGTATGAAAAGAGAGCCGCAGCAGGTTAGTAAGCGAGCTGAAGAGAACTTGTGCAGGTTCTCTCTCGACTCCTTCTCTAGTGAAATAGGAAGCAAGATCATCAGCTAAGATTGAGGGGAAAGGAAATACTGGAAATGTAAACCAGAGGCTTCCCTGATGGCTCAGATGGTGAAAAATCCACCTGCAATGTCAGAGATCTGGCTTCAATCCCTGGGTTGGGAAGATCTCCTGGAGGAGGGCATGGAAACCCACTCCACTACAGTCTAAACCAAAAGGATTGTTAAATAAGTCCTCTAGGAGAGGAGGAGCATGAATGGACTAGGGAAACCACTGGGCTTGCTGGACAGCATACTTTTAAGAACTGTGGCTGTGAATTTAAGAGCCAGCTTGTCATGCACTCTCTGGACAATGGGCCAGATTAAGAATGACAGAGTCTGGGTTTTAAAATTTTTGTCAGTAATTTAAAAATAAACTGTGCTGAAAAAAGCAAGTTATGAAGCAATACTCAGCAGTTATTCCATATAAATTGTATGTGAAAAATGTCTGGAAAATATATGCCAAAGTGATGTTATCCCTGGAGAGGGGCAGGAAGACATTTTAACTCTATAATAAATTATTTGACCTTTTTATTAAACGTAGGTATTTTTATGAAATATTTTAATATAAAGAAAACTACATCCCACAGATATTTATTGTGTACATTTTGTGTGCCAGGCATTTTTAAAGAACAAATAGATAAAAACAGGTATCAAAATAAAATAGTACCTGACCTTGTAGGGCTCACTTTATAGTGGGGCATATTTGAAGACTTCCATGTATCTTCCTCAGAGAAGACAATGGCACCCCACTCCAGTACTCTTGGTTGGAAAATCCCATGGACGGAGGAGCCTATTAGGCTGCAATCCATGGGGTTGCTAAAAGTCGGACACGACTGAGCAACTTCCCTTTCACTTTTCACTTTCATGCATTGGAGAAGGAAATGGCAACCCACTCCAGTGTTCTTGCCTGGGGAATCCCAGGGACGGGGGAGCCTGGTGGGCTACCGTCTATGGGGTCGCACAGAGTCAGACACTACTGAAGTGACTTAGCATAGCATTAGCATGTATCTTCCTGGGCTTCTCTAATGGCTCAAAAGGTAAAGAATCTGCCTGCAATGCAGCAGACCCAGGTTCTTTACCTGGGTTGGGAAGATCCCCTGGAGAAGGAAATGGCCACCCACTCCAGTATTCTTGCCTTGGAAATCCCATGGACAGAGGAGCTTGGCGGGCTACAGTCCATGGGATCGCAGTCCGCCTAAGGGCTCACATGGCTCACACATGCACACAGTCTTCCACTTAAATTTAACTGATACGTTTTGCTATATTGTATACTAGTTAAAAAATTATATAAAGTGTTACAATCCACTGCTGTCTGCTTCTCTTTTTCTCTGTCCAAGTAGCTACTCTTCTAACTTTATGTATCCTATTTCAGTACTTAAAAAAATTTTTTTTCACAAAATATGTATAGTACAATTCTATGTAATTTATGCCTTTAGTTGTTCTTACTTGATTTTAGTTTTTATCAGTAGCACATGATTGAACAAGTCAGTTTTACATGCAAAACAGCTGTTCTCTATTGTACCTCTTAATATTCTGCTCTTACTCTGCTCCTCAGCAGCAGTCACTTTCAATGTCCCACTTTTTTCTCCCTCTTCTTGTATTTACGTCCATGTGTCAGAAGAAAGTTGTTGAGTCTTTATTGATTTATTTGTTATAGGTATTTTCCATTGCCTTATCGGTATATAACATGATTTAAGGGCTTCCCTGGTAGCTCAGATGGCAAAGAATCCTCCTGCAATGCAGGAGACCTGGGTTTGATCCCTGGATTGGGAAGATCCCCTGGAGAAGGGAATGGCAACCCATTCCAGTATTCCTGCCTGGAGAATCCCAGGGACAGAGGAGCCTGGTTGTCTACAGTCTGTGGGGTCGCAGAGTCGGACACAACTGAGTGACTGAGGATAAGCACAAGCCCAACATGGTTTAGCTCTCTTAATCTTCTGCTCCCCAGCATATACAGGTATCTTTTCTCCCCTCCTTTCCAATATAGATCTTCAGGATTCCAAATTTTCAGTATTATGACCTGGTAAATATTTTTCAGAGCTGAGCCATGTATTATGAGTTTATGGTTATATTTCTTGTTCTATAAAACTTTTTATTTTTCTTGGTTAATAAATTCCTCATTTTTTCGTTTGCATGGATTTCTGTGTTTCCATTAATAATTTATGCCCAAACTCTTCCAAGTATAAATTCCCTTATCTTTATATATATTTATAGCAATTTAAAATTTGTCTTGGAAACATTCCTCTTGGAACTCTTTATTTTAAAGCAAATACATCTTTAAAATTTTTTTGTATTTATTCATCTTGGACTGTGCTGGATCTTTGTTGCTGAGCAGGCTTTTCTGTAGTTGCAGCTCGTGGGCTTCTTACTGTGGCGGCCTCTCGTTGCGGAGCACAGGCTCTAGGGCTTGCAGGTTTCAGTAGTTGCAGACTGTGGGCTCAGTTGCCGCGTAGTTGCTCTGCGGCATGCGGCATCTTCCCGGATCAGGGATTGAACCCGTGTCTCCTGCACTGGCAGGTGGACTCTTTACTACTGAACCAGGGAAGCCCAGTCCCTATTTTTAAATTAATTAATTTGACTGTGTCTGGTCTTAGTTGTGGCCTGTGGGATCTTCCTTGCAACCTGTGGGATCTCCTGCTGAGACTTGCAGGCTCAGTAGTCGTGGTTCGTGGGCTTAATTGCTTGGCATTGGGATCTTAGTTTCCCGGCCAGGGATTGAACCTGTGTCTCTTGCATTGCAAGGTGGATTCCTCACCACTGGACCTCCAGGGAAGTCCCCACATACATTTTTTTTTTAATTGAGTAATAGCATCTTTGTGGTATGTCATGTGTCACACATACTTATGTTTGTTTCTGGGCTCTCCATTTTATTCCAGTTAATTTGCCTGTCCCTTTGCCGGTTATATCTGGTAGGCCAAGACCCTCCTCCTAATCATCAAAACAGGCCTGAGTATTTTTCATAATAATTTTAGCATCAGCTTGTCAAGTGCCATGAAATATCTTGTTGGAATGTAGTTGAAAATGACGTTGGATTTATAGGTTTAATGTGCCTTTATTACATTATGTCTTCCCATTCATGAACACATGATGTCTTTCCACTCAATGTGGTAAAAAAAAGTCCTTTCATTGGTTTTCTTTCTTGTCTGTAAATACACTCTTACAATATTTCCCACAGATATCTTACTGTCAGCTTGTCTTAGCATTTCCTGTAGGTTTCTTACAGACTTTCTGTCATGAGTTGGCTCTTCTTAAAGTTACATTTAAAAATTTTTGTTGCTTGTGTGGAGGGTTGCTGTTGGTTTTATTTCTCTTGATACTGAACTTTTAGTCCATGCTCTTACTGAAGTCTCATATTAGTTCAAGTACCTTAACAGAGTCTCTTGGGTTAAATTATCTCTATATTATTAAATAAAAAACCATGTTAACATGTTTCTTCTCATGTAGAAAAGAGACAGCAAGAATCTTCATGGCTAGTTTTGTGTTTCTGAGAAAGTGATGTTCGGAAGATTATTTTTGAGTGAATAAAAGGTATTATTATTGTTAGTAGTTCATTAATTTTGGGTTTAGTGCTTAAACCCATTTGATGCTCAAGAAATGTAAATCCATGTGCTTCTGGCTTCTACCAAGGAGACCTGGAGGGTGGTAATGGATTTGCCCATTTGAGGGTCAGTGAGAGCAAACAGGCCAGGAGATAGAAGTGGAATAGTATCGTCTTTGTAATTGATGGCAAGTAACCAGTTGCTCCTTTTTTATACTTTTAAAAAATTTTTCTGGGAAGAAAAAGACTTTTTAAATATGGTTACTATTTTGGATGAGGAAACGGGTTGATTTGACCAGGGTGGTATTTGAGGAGAAGGGAATCTCCAGAGGTGGAGATAAAAGAATATATTTTGAAGGAAAAAATTTTCTTTTTTTTTTAAATAAAATGAATTTGGTAGAAACTTAAAAATAGTTGAAAGTCATAGAAATTCTTTGAGATATAAAGATAGTACTAAAGGCAGATGGTTACGCTTTTGTGCCCTAATGTCATTTTATGACTTCCCTTAGTGGTCAGCATTAGACTTAGAACTCTTAGTTCTTAAACCAAGTGACTGCAACAACATTTCAATTAGAGTTTAGTATTTTAAAATATTTTGGTATTTAATACAACCCATTAATCTATTTATTATTAATTTTTAGTTCACACAAAAGATGCTGGACAACTTCTACAATTTTGCTTCATCATTTGCTGTCTCTCAGGCCCAGATGACACCAAGTCCATCTGAAATGTTCATTCCAGCAAATGTGGTTCTGAAATGGTATGGGGCATTAAGTAGCTCTCATATGAAGGCTTTGAGTAACCATATATATATTTTGCTTGTGAATGTATTTCTTATTTGATGTTTAAATATTTTCTTTTATAGTGGATATCAGCCTACATTAATATTTGCATGCCATTAAATAGTATGTACTTAGAGTTCAGATTAGGAACAATTTCTGCCCCAAATAATATTCTGTTATATAGTAGCCATCTTGGGTTTTTATAGACAAGGAAATACAGTTGCTTATGTTTTAGGGACCACAATTAAGGTCTGTATCTTATATATATATATAATATATATATATATATATGCTTGAATTTTAAGTACCATATATGAGGCTTGAAATATATTTTTTTCCTAAATTTAGAAAGTCTTGATCTAAAATAAACATATATAAGACATCAGAGTGGTTTATACTGTACCCTGTACATGAATGATTAATAAATCTGTTTCTCCAGCTTTTCTCTGTTTCTCTTCTATAGATGTTTCTTTTCACTTTGAATATCCCGGTGTTAGGGAGGTACATAAGGAGACTGTTGAAAAGTGGTAGCATGGTGTAGCATGGACTGGTCTGGAATGTATTAGATTTGAGCTTTGTTATCATGTAGCTATGTGACCTTGAGCAAATCACTCATCTGTGAAATGAAGGTGGGGGAGTTAGATTTCATTTTTTCTTAGGTCACTTCTAGCTCTCAGATTTGCTGAAGATAATAAAATGTATTATGATGTGTGCTTTGTGATTACAGCCAGTTAAATCACTATGCTTGCTGTCTTCTTATACATTAATAATTAAGCTCCCAAATTAACTTTTTAACTTTCTAGGTTCTTAATCTTGGCTTTTTAGAAGTGACATGTAAAGTTATATGCTTTTTGATGAGTTATTTGTCAGGTTATGAAAGATTCTAATTAAATTTCTTATAAAGATGTTTTTTCTTTTGTAGGTATGAAAACTTTCAAAGACGACTAGCACAGAACCCTCTCTTTTGGAAAACATAATTTGAATAAAATAATTTTTAATGGATTCTGAAATTTGTCATGTTTTGAAGATAATGACTGTTTGAAAGCATGAAGTCAAAAGGATCAATGAAGCCTAAGTTTAAAAACTGCTTAGTAACTATGAAGTTTAATTAAGATCTTTATAAAAAATTAAAAACATTAAAAAATGAAAACATGTTCATCATTAATGACTCTTTTCCCTTAAGCTTAAAATATTCAAGAGGTAAAACATTTTGTTTGGGCTATGATTCATGTTTTACTTAAAAAATAAAGCATATTCACAATAGTGTACCAAATGCATTGCATTTATAATCTTTCATTTATATTTACAGTGGAATTTGCTAGAATAATGAAAATCAAACATATCAAAATTTGGAGATTTTTGGAAAAACATATCCATTATACATTTTTACATATGGAGAAATTATTTTCAGTTAGTATTTCTCAAAATTGTTTTTTCAGGGGAGTTCCCTGGCAGTTCAGTGGTTAGTACTAGGAGCCTTCACTTCTGTGGCCTGGAGTTCAATCCCTGGTCTGGGAACTAAGATCTTATAAGCCTCATGGTGCAGCCAAAAACAAAGTTTTCAGTTAACAAATTGGTTGTCACTTTTTATATCAGCAAATTCATACATTTTTAACAAAATTCCCATAATTATTGTTCAGGTTAGTATTGATAATGTTGTTAGGCACTTTTGTATAGAATATAGGATTTATTACTTTTATAGATACAAAAGCCTTTGTGTCTCATTCAGAGGAAGACCTTTGACTTAATACTGGTGATTCCCATTGACCAAATACCACCAGGATCTCACCTGTCTGGTGATCTTTTTAGAGATATAACAGTAAGTATTAACTAAATACAAACTATCCCTTGGGTTGCCAAGAGGACATAGACTATGTGATTGTCTATGACAGCCCTGGGTAGTGTATTTAAACTGGTTTGTTGGGCTTCCACAGCAGAGCATTAGGCAAAACTTGGATTACTTTTCTGATTGTATTGTTCTTGCTGTTGGAGTAGGTAGTCATACCCAGTTTGGGTGTAGTGTTGTTATTTGCTCAGTTGTGTCCAATTCTTTGCGACCCCATGGACAGTAGCCTTTGTTCATGGGATTCTCCAGGCAGGAATACCGGAGTGGGTTGCCATTTCCTTCTCCACGGGATCTTCCCAACCCAAGGATCAAACCCAGATCTCCCACATTGCAGGCAGATTCTTACACCATCTGAGTCATCAGGGAAGCCCCAGAAGAATACTGGTGTGGGTTGCCATTTCCTCTTCCAGGAGATCTTCCCAACCGAGGGATCAAACCTGTGTCTCGTGTCTCCTGCATTGGCAGGTAAATTGTTTACCTGTAAGAGGTGGGCAAAAGCCTGGTATTGATGTTGCAATTCCTGGTGAGTTACAGATAATACCAGAAATATATTATCATAACGAGTAAGGCAATAATTGTTCCTTGAGGTGGACATATTCTTGGTGGAGCTTAGTTCCTGCACAGAAGTCTGGAAAATCCTGGAGAAAATGACCAGTACAGTGAGAATAAGTCCAGCGTTCGTTCCTGGTGCGCTTGGTTTAGCAGATAGTGCTGTAATGATTACAGCAGAAGTACTTTGTTGACTTGGAGTACAGTTTTTGCAACAGTGAAAATTGGGGCTAATACTACGAGGAAAGTTCAAATTCTAAGAAGGGGCCTTTGGGAGGAAATTGGTCTCAGGAGTTTAAA
>NW_011494896.1:1980246-1985660 GCF_000754665.1 Bison bison bison | reverse complement strand
AAGGAACAGCTATTAAATCTTTCACAGTGGAATTTGACAGGTTTAGAGTCAAATTCCAAAGTAAAAGATTTAATAACTGTTCCTTTAAACTCCCAAGGAGACCAGTTTCCTCTGAAAAGTCCCTCCTGCCATGTGAGGATATATGGAGATGTCTGTGACCTGGAAGAGGGTCCTCAGCTGACCATGTTGGCATAATGATCACGGTCTTCCAGCCTCCAGCACAGTAAGGAACAAATTTCTGTTGATTACATGGTGTTGAGTCTGTGGTTATTTTGTTGTAGCAGCTTGAAGGAAGAAAGACACATTGAAACATTTTATTCATTTTTACTTACACACAGTTTAATATAGGAAAGCTGAACTCTTGATTGTCAATTTTTTTGTTTGATTTTTAAAAAGAGCTTTTAGAATAGTTATGAATTATTGAAAATTTGTAGAGTGCCACACAAACTTAATTTTGCCTATTACTGTTTTTTCCATAAAGCAACCAGAGTTTAGGTAAGAAAAACAACATTATTTTTATGCTTCAATATGGGAAAGGGAAAATCATAAGAGAGTTGTCAGAGGAGACAAGATACGAACTTGAGTTAAAAATATCCAAAGGCAAGAAATAGTCTAAGCCAATATCTATATCGGTTTACAGGGAAAAATAGTAATATCATTTACCATCTGTGCCCAATGGATCCATTTTTTAAAATGCGTGTAAGTCACTGAATAATTTACTGAATAAAAAATTTTAAAAGATAGCAAGGGGCTTTATTAGAATTTTAAATAGTTAGAAAATAGCAAACTCAAATATGTGTTTCATATTTTCATGCTTTGCTGACAACAGTGCCTGATGAACTATGGACGGAGGTTCGTGACATTGTACAGGAGACAGGGGTCAAGACTATCTCCAAGAAAAAGAAATGCAAAAAAGGAAAATGGCTGTCTGAGGAGGCCTTACAAATAGCTGTAAAGAGAAGTGAAAAGCAAAGCAGAAAAGGAAAGATAAACCCTTTTGAATGCAGAGTTCCAAAGAACAGCAAGGAGAGATAACAAAGCCTTCCTCAGTGATCAATGCAAAGAAATAGAGGAAAACAGTAGAATGGGAAAGACTGGAGATTTCATCAAGAAAATTCGAGATACCAACGGAAAATTTCATGCAAAGATGGGCTCAATAAAGAACAGAAATGATATGGACCTGACAGAAACAGAAGATATTAACAAGAGGTGGCAAGAATACATAGAAGAACTGTACAAAAAAGATCTTCATGACCCAGATAATCATAATGGTGGGATCACTCCCCTACAGCCAGACATCCTGGAATGTGAAGCCAAGTGGGCCTTAGGAAGCATCACTACGAACAAAGCTAGTGGAGGTGATGGAATTCCAGTTCAGCTATTTCAAATTCTAAAAGATGATGCTGTGAAAATGCTGCACTCAGTATGTCAGCAAATTTGGAAAACTCAGCAGTGGCCACAGGACTGGAAAAGGTCAGCTTTCATTCCATCCCAAAGAAAGGCAATGCCAAGGAATGCTCAAACTACCACACAATTGCACTCTTTTCACACACTAGTAAAGCTCAAAATTCTCCAAGCCACATTTCAGCAATACGTGAACTGTGAACTTCCAGATATTCAAGCTGGATTTAGAAAAGGCAGGAGAAACCAGAGATGAAATTGCCAACATCCACTGGATCATCGAAAAAGTAAGAGAGTTCCAGAAAAACATCTTTTTCTGCTGTATTGACTGCCAAAGCCTTTGACTATGTGAATCACAATAGACTATGGAAAATTCTGAAAGAGATGGGAATACCAGACCACCTGACCTGCCTCTTGAGAAATCGGTATTCAGGTCAGGAAGCAACAGTTAGAACTGGACATGGAACGATAGACTGGTTCCAAATAGGAAAAGGAGTATGTCAAGGCTGTATATTGTCACCCTGCTTATTTAGCTTACATGCAGAATACATCATGAGAAACACTGGGCTGGATGAAGCACAAGCGGGAATCAAGATTGCTGGGAGAAATATCAATAACCTCAGATATGCAGATGACACCACCCTTAGGGCAGAAGATGAAGAACTAAAGAGCCTCTTGATGAAAGTGAAAGAGGAGAGTGAAGAAGTTGGCTTAAAGCTCAACATTCAGAAAACAAAGATCATGGCATCCGGTCCCATCACTTCATGGGAAATAGATGGGGAACAGTGGCTGACTTTATTTTTTGGGCTCCCAAATCACTGCAGATGGTGACTGTAGCCATGAAATTAAAAGACACTTACTCCTTGGAAGGAAAGTTATGACCAACGTAGACAGCATATTAAAAAGCAGAGACATTACTTTGCTAACAAAGGTCCATCTAGTTAAGGCTATGGTTTTTCCAGTAGGCATGTATGTATGTGAGAGTTGGACTATGAAGAAAGCAGAGCACCAAAGAATTGATGCTTTTGAACTGTGGTGTTGGAGAAGACTTTTGAGAGTCCCTTGGACTGCAAGGAGATCAGTCCTGGGTGTTCACTGGAAAGAGTGATGTTGAAACTGAAACTCCAATACTTTCGCCACCTGATGGGAAGAGCTGACTCATTTGAAAAGACCCTGATGCTGGGAAAGGTTGAGGGCAGGAGGAGAAGGGGACGACAGAGGATGAGATGGTTGGATGGCATCATCGACTCAATGGAATGGGTTTGGGTAAACTCTGGGAGTTGGTGATGGACAGGGAGGCCTGGTGTGCTGCAATTCATGGGGTTGCAAAGAGTCGGACATGACTGAGCAACTGAACTGAACTGTACCCAATAAAGGCATTGTCTTCTGAATTTAACTAGCTGTACATGAGTTGTCATGTATGAACCTGGAGCATATCCATCTTGTAAATGCACATTCTAGATTTCAGGTATAGATCTAATAGGTTCTACTTTACTACCATCTGGTTTTGCATCATCAAAATGCAATACATGAAGTATTAATTGAAAACTGACAGTAATTTTGTTGGAGAATGGCTGTCTTTGTAGCTCCATAGTTGAGAGAGATTTTCATTTTTAGACTTACGGATTTATTGGAATGATAAAATATTGCTCATTTTTGCATTTTCTATATAACCTTTTTGTGTATACTTGATTTCAACATTTGCCTCCTTAAAAACCTTAATATATAATTCTCATAACATCAGATTCACTGAAAAGTGTATAATTCAATGTTTCTTTTAGTATATTAATGGTATTGTGCAACCATGATCATTATCTAATTTTAGAACATTTTCATCTCCCCCAAAGAAACTCCATGACCATTAGTGGTTAATCTCCAGCTTCCAGGATCCCCAGTGCTGTAAGCAACTATGAATCTACTTTCTTTCATCATGGATTTGCCTTTTCTGAATATTTTATATAAATGGAATCGTGTAGTGTGTGGTCTTTAGTGACTTATTTCCTCTAGCTAGCATAGTTTTTCAGAATTCATCCATATTATAGCATGTTTCAGAGCTTTATTCTTTCTTATTGTTGATAATATTACATTGTATGATTATACCACATTTTGTCCATATGTCAGGTGGCATTTGGGTTATTTCCGGTTTTTGGTGATTATGAGTAATGTTCATGTAAATATTCATGTATAATTGTTATGTGGATATTTGCTTTCAGTTACCTAAAAGAGGAATTACTGAGTTCTGTGGTAACTATGTTTAACTTTTTGAAGAATTGCTGAAGTGTTTTCCAAAGCTTTTATTATACTTTGCCGTAAGCAGTATATATGTATGTGTGCTTAGTTGCTCAGTTATGTCTGACTCTTTGCAACTCCATGGACTGTAGCCCACCAGGCTCCTCTGTCCATGGGATTCTCAGGCAGGAATACTGGAGTGGGTAGCCATTCCCTTCTCCAGGGGATCTTCCCAACCCAGGAATTGAACCGGGATCTCCTGCATTGCAGGCAGCTGAGTTGTCAGGGAAGCCCCACTGAGTTACATGGTAACTATGTTTAACTTTATAAAGAATTGCTAAACTGTTTCCCAAAGCTTTTATTATACTTTCTCATGAGCAGTATATGAAGATTTCAATATCTCCATGTCCTTGACAACACTAATTATTGTGTCTTTTGACTGTAACCATTCTAATGGATGTGAAGTGATATCTCCTGTTTGATTTGCAGTTTTCTAACCCACCCCAGTACTCTTGCCTGGAAAATCCCATGGGTGGAGGAGCCTGGTAGGCTGTAGTCCATGGGGTCGCTAAGAGTCAGACACGACTGAGCGACTTCACTTTCACTTTTCACTTTCATGCATTGGAGAAGGAAATGGTAACCCACTCCAGTGTTCTTTGCACCGGAGAATCCCAGGGATGGGGGAGCCTGGTAGTAAAATTATATTTTCTACTTATCCAGGATTATCAATTAATACTCTTTTTTAAAAAAAAAATTTTATATTCCTTTATTTGGCTGCACTGGGTCTTCCTTGCAGTATGTGGGATCTAGTTCCCCAATCAGGGATCAAACCCAGGCCCCCTGTATTGGAGGCAAGGAGTCTTAGCTCCTGGATCACCAGGGAAATCCCTATACTTATTAATATTCTTAAAGATAACTAAGGCTCTGGAAATTAAAAATTAGGCTGATGCAGGAAGTCTTAATGGAACCATAAGAACTCCACAAATTTAATCTCTCTCAAAAGATACTTATTATAACCATTCCATTTTGTTAAGCACAATTTTAGATTTTTGTAGTAATAATTTGTGGAAAACAGTGTTAACCCATAAAACCTATACAAGATATTTAGAAACTTTAAGACATGGGGGAAAAAAAAACACCCTAGTCTTGTACAAACTTGAATATTTTTACATTGTGATAAGGGAAAAAAGTGACATTAATTAACTCTAATTTGTGTAAAATTATCTGTGTTCAGGTGTATTTAATGAAGTTTTTCTTTTTTTTTTAATTTATTTTTTTTAAATTTTATTTAATTTTTTAAACTTTACATAATTGTATTAGTTTTGCCAAATATCAAAATGAATCCACCACAGGTATACATTTGTTCCCCATCCTGAACCCTCCTCCCTCCTCCCTCCCCATACCATCCCTCTGGGTCGTCCCAGTGCACTAGCCCCAAGCATCCAGTATCGTGCATCGAACCTGGACTGGCATCTCGTTTCATACATGATATTTTACATGTTTCAATGCCATTCTCTCAAATCTTCCACCCTCTCCCTCTCCCACAGAGTCCGTAAGACTGTTCTATACATCAGTGTCTCTTTTGCTGTCTTGTACACAGGGTTATTGTTACCATCTTTCTAAATTCCATATATATGCGTTAGCATACTGTATTGGTGTTTTTCCTTCTGGCTTACTTCACTCTGTATAATAGGCTCCAGTTTCATCCATCTCATTAGAACTGATTCAAATGTATTCTTTTTAATGGCTGAGTAATACTCCATTGTGTATATGTACCACTGCTT
>NW_011494896.1:1975570-1980146 GCF_000754665.1 Bison bison bison | reverse complement strand
ATGTACCACTGCTTTCTTATCCATTCATCTGCTGATGGGCATCTAGGTTGCTTCCATGTCCTGGCTATTATAAACAGTGCTGCGATGAACATTGGGGTACACGTGTCTCTTTCCCTTCTGGTTTCCTCAGTGTGTATGCCCAGCAGTGGGATTGCTGGATCATAAGGCAGTTCTATTTCCAGTTTTTTAAGGAATCTCCACACTGTTCTCCATAGTGGCTGTACTAGTTTGCATTCCCACCAACAGTGTAAGAGGGTTCCCTTTTCTCCACACCCTCTCCAGCATTTATTATTTGTAGACTTTTGGATCGCAGCCATTCTGACTGGCGTGAAATGGTACCTCATAGTGGTCTTGATTTGCATTTCTCTGATAATGAGTGATGTTGAGCATCTTTTCATGTGTTTGTTAGCCATCTGTATGTCTTCTTTGGAGAAATGTCTATTTAGCTCTTTGGCCCATTTTTTGTTTGGGTCATTTATTTTTCTGGAGTTGAGCTGTAGGAGTTGCTTGTATATTTTTGAGATTAGTTGTTTGTCCGTTGCTTCATTTGCTATTATTTTCTCCCATTCTGAAGGCTGTCTTTTCGCCTTGCTAATAGTTTCCTTTGATGTGCAGAAGCTTTTAAGGTTAATTAGGTCCCATTTGTTTATTTTTGCTTTTATTTCCAATAGTTCTGGGAGGTGGGTCATAGAGGATCCTGCTGTGATGTATGTCAGAGAGTGTTTTGCCTATGTTCTCCTCTAGGAATTTTATAGTTTCTGGTCTTACGTTTAGATCTTTAATCCATCTTGAGTTTATTTTTGTGTATGGTGTTAGAAAGTGTTCTAGTTTCATTCTTTTACAAGTGGTTGACCAGATTTCCCAGCTCCACTTGTCCATTGTATATTCTTGCCTCCTTTGTCAAAGATAAGGTGTCCATATGTGCGTGGATTTATCTCTGGGCTTTCTATCTTGTTTCATTGATCTGTATTTCTGTCTTTGTGCCAGTACCATACTGTCTTGATAACTGTGGCTTTGTAGTAGAGCCTGAAGTCAGGTAGTTTTGGCCACAGCAATCAGAGCAGAAAAAGAAATAAAAGGAATCCAAATTGGAAAAGAAGAAGTAAAACTCTCACTATTTGCAGATGACATGATCCTCTACATAGAAAACCCTAAAGACTCCACCAGAAAATTACTAGAACTAATCAATGACTATAGTAAAGTTGCAGGATATAAAATCAACACACAGAAATCCCTTGCATTCCTATACATTAATAATGAGAAAACAGAAAGAGAAATTAAGGAAACAATTCCATTCACCATTGCAACGGAAAGAATAAAATACTTGGGAATATATCTACCTAAAGAAACTAAAGACCTATATATAGAAAACTATAAAACACTGGTGAAAGAAATCAAAGAGGACACTAATAGATGGAGAAGTTTTTCTTTAATACAGTTTATTAACCTGCATACATAAATCAAATTTAAAAGACTTTAAATTACATTTAAAAGTTCTGAATGCCTTGATTTTATTCTTGTAATTATTTGCTTAACTAATAGCAGTTAAAATGTTTTCCTGCTACGTTTGAAGCAGAAATATTTTCCTTAGAAGAGCCAAAAATGTAAAGGATTAGAAGGCTCTCCCCTTCCCTTTGGAGTTTCTTGAATTATTTCTTGAGATTTATGTGAACATATCATACAAACCAATCAGAACAGGAGCTCCTGTAGATTTTAAGAGTCCTTGTCATCTGGTTCATTCCTCTTTTGGTTTTTAATGTACTCGTTAAATGAGCAAGTTTCCCGAAGTTGCCACTTGTAATTCTAAATTGGCTTTGGTGAAATTGTCATAGAGAAAGGTATGCGCAGACTGAGAAGATGGAAGAGTTCTGTTAGCAGTTCTGTTTCTTTTGAAATGAACCATAGGACAAACAGTTCATTTAGGTTAAAAGGGAAAGTACTGCTTTTGTGAGTCTCTAGTCATTACTCAGCAGTTTCCTAGTCCCTTGACAGGGAGAATATAAAGAGAATATCTTTCCCAGAGCCAGTTTTTCACACACAGACAAGCTGAAGTGTATTGATTTATGATCTTAAAAAGGTCAAAGTTTGAAAAGTTTGCCCAAATGATGCCAAGTTATCAAGACCTTGTGAACTTACTGGTTCTTGGAAAGAAGCTTGGAGGACAGGTTTAATGGGTCTGTAGCTGTCTTATGTTCTGTGAACTTCTTTAGACATGTAGCAGTTCTGTAGACAATAGACAGGCAAGACGGCTCACAGTAAATCAAAGATTTGGCAGACCTTCACCAGGGGCTTCCCTGGTATCTCAGCTGGTAAAGAATCTGCCTGCAATGCAGGTGATCCTGGTTCGATTCCTGGGTCAGGAAGACCCCCTGGAGAAGGGATAGGCTACCTATTCCAGTATTCTTGGGCTTCCCTTGTAGCTTAGCTGATAAAGAATCCACCTGCGATGTGAGAGACCTGGGTTTGATCCCTAGGTTGGGAAGATCCCCTGGAGAAGGGAACAGTTACCCACTCCAGTATTCTGGCCTGGAGAATTCCATGGACTGCATAGTCCACGCGGTTGCAAAGAGTTGGACACAACTTGAGCGACTTTAACTTTTCACCAGGGAAAAAGAGTATATATTTAGTCTGATAGGCCAAGAGTCTCAGGGGAATTTATTCCTAGGACAAACCCAAAATCCATCACTGGAGAACTCGTTGAAACCATTGAATTCAATTTTAGCACAAGGGTGATGCTTAGGGGGAAATGAAAGGGGTTTCAGAAGTGCACATTCCCATCCAGTTGAGGGTCTAGGATGGAGTAGCAAGGATCCCAGTGGGATCTAAACGTATTAAGCTCTGCAACTCACTGGCAACCCACTCCAGTACTCTTGCCTGGAAAATTCCATGGACGGAGGAGCCTGGTAGGCTGCAGTCCATGGGGTCACTAAGAGTCAGACACGACTGAGTGACTTCACTTTTCACTTTTCACTTTCATGCATTGGAGAAGGAAATGGCAACCCACTCCAGTGTTCTTGCCTGGAGAATCCCAGGGACGGGGGAGCCTGATGGGCTGCCGTCTATGGGGTCGCACAGAGTCGGACACGACTGATGCGACTTAGCAGCAGCAGCAGCAGCAGCAGCAGGAGCACACCCTTATTCAAAGTTCTGCTGCAGCGAAGGAGAATGCAAACTGAGGCAACAAGGGAACTTCTCTAATGGGAGGGGCTTTGGGAGCCAGAGCTCGTCTTGGATCATCTAGGCAGGGATACACTGTTGGAAGTCAGTGGTCTTTAAAACACATAAACCTGAGTGTGGTTAATGTTGGACCAGTTTGTTTGGTCTCACCAGACCCTTAGACTATAAGGGTCTGCATTAATTTAAGATGGTTTGTTTTGTATGTTAAGTTTCAATGTATATTAAGTCTGTATCTGCAAGTCACGGGTAAGTTGGAGTTTCTGTTTCAGTTCTCAGTACTTTAAGAAAATACCCACAGTTTAAAAAGAAAATCTTTATAAACTACTACATTTATTGCCTAAGTTAGAGTGGTGGTCTTTAGTTTCTATATTTTGGGCTTCTTTTTTTGTTGAGTATTAGTTTAATTTTTTAGTTAGCTCTTAAGAATACCTCAGGTCATGGAATTATGAGCAGTTTGTGACATTTAAGGATATCTCCTTTCACTTTATTTATTAAAATGTTTTCATAAGCCATGTATGATTTACTAGAAATTGCATAGAGCTGATAGAAGGTTTTTTTTTTTTTTAATTGAGTTTCTTTTGGTTTAATAAGTACACTTTTCCCTTAACAGGTTCTATTTTTCTTAAATAAATTTTTATTGAAGCTAGCTCATACCAATTTCAAGATGAGTTTTTCCTTTGATCATTATGATAGTGATCATGTGTTAAATCTAGACTGAGCATGTGAAATTTTTAGGGCTTATGCACTTTATTCATCTTCTTTACTGGTTATCTAGCCCACATTCATGGAAATTGAGAGAAGGACTACTATTCAGCAGTGGCTGTGTTTAAAATAGGCTTGTAGAAGTATGCTGGCAGAATTGTAGTGACTGCTGCTTGCCAATTTCTGTTTGATTTAAAAGACCCTTCAAATACTTACATGTTGAAACCAGCCTAATCTCTTTAATTAGTTTTTGAGAAAACCTCAAAAAGTTATCCTTCACAATTGTACACTGTATTGCATCCTTTTCCACTCAGCATTAGAAGGAATCAAAAAAAAATTGCACTAAACACATTGTTTCTTGAAAGTATAGTGTGATATTGTTTTGCACTGTTGTAGCCTGTAGAGTTAGATGTTCTCAGGCATTTTTTACTTCCACTAATTATTTAGCATATATTCAGGACTGATTGGAGAAGGCGATGGTATTCCTCTCTAGTACTCTTGCCTGGAGAGTCCCATGGATGGAGGAGCCTGGTAGGCTGTAGTCCATGGGGTTGCTAAGAGTCGCACATGACTAAGCGACTTCCCTTTCACTTTTCACTTTCATGCACTGGAGAAGGAAATGGCAACCCACTCCAGTGTTCTTGCCTGGAGAATCCCATGGATGGAGGAGCCTGGTAGGCTACAGTCCATGGGCTGT
>NW_011494896.1:1936063-1975470 GCF_000754665.1 Bison bison bison | reverse complement strand
AGTCGCACATGACTAAGCGACTTCCCTTTCACTTTTCACTTTCATGCACTGGAGAAGGAAATGGCAACCCACTCCAGTGTTCTTGCCTGGAGAATCCCAGGGACGGGGGAGCCTGATGGGCTGCCGTCTATGGGGTCACACAGAGTTGGACATGACTGAAGCGACTTAGCAGCAGCAGCAGGACTGATACTCAGTCCCCTTATCCCATTCTTTGTCCTGAGTTCTAAAGTCCAACCACTTGTACTTTGGTTTTTTTTAGAGAAAGCCACTGATGATTTCTTTTTAAAAAAAATCTTGTAACCACAATCTTTGACTTCACCTTGGTTGGTAGTGCTGTTTAGCAACCTTATGTTTTTTGACAAACTCTCCCATCTCACTTGCCACTCAGTGTTTTTTTCCTTCTTGGAGTGCCTTTTAAGATTTTCCCTTTGTTTTTTGTTTTCAGCAGTTTGCAAATGATTTGCCTAGATGGTTTTGTTTTTTAAGCTTGCTTGTGTTTCTGAGCTTCTTGAATCTGTGATAGGTAAGATGTGGTAAGCCACATCTGTGTTTTTTGTTAGTTGCTCTACAATATCAATACTTGGATGGATTCAAGAAGGCTGTGAACTTGCTGTTTGTTCATTGTAAGTTTGGTAGCATCTGTTTATCCAGCTTTCTACATCCCTAAAAGGAGATCAGATCTCCCACAGCAGTTTTTAAATGACCTCCTTTATTTTTTAAAAAATTAAAATTCCTTTTATAAAATTCCTTTCCCTTACATCCCATTCATACACTGGCAGTTAGTCACTTTCTGAGAAAGTAGACACCATCAGATGGGAATGCTTCCACTTCCTGCGGCCCAGCGTCTGTACCTTCCTCTTCTCCATTCTTCTGTCACTATGGGTGAGGTATTCTTTCTGAAAGGCCATCCTGCTTTAACTTCTGAGGGATCTCTTTCAGTATCCCCCTTCTCTCGTATATCTTATCCCTCTCTTCACTCCTTTCCAACAACATTTAAACAGATTTAAGCCTCTTCTATCAAACCAAAAGCCCTCCGTGACATATTTGTTCCCTCTCTTGCTTCACTCTCTTTCACAGACAGATTTCTCAATGGATTTGCTAGCTTTACTTTCCTAATGGCTTGACCTCTTGCAATCTGACTTCAGTTTGCACACTCAAACTAATCCACAAAATCATTATTGGCCTCTTTGGACACTTCAATCTTAATCTTACTTAGCATTGCCTATTTAATCATATCCTTAAAATGGTTGGGCTTTGTCTTACCTGTCTACTTATAGCATCCTGTGAAGACCCATGGAATTCTATCCTAATCCCTCTATGTTTTACACTATATACTTCTACAGCAGTGCTTTCCAATGTAATGTAAGCCATAATTTAAAACTTTCTAGGAACCACATTAGACTTCCCTCGTGGCTCAGAGGGTAAAGCGTCTGCCTGCAAAGCAGGAGACCCGGGTTCAATCCCTGGGTCAGAAGATCTGGAGAAAGAAATGGCAATCCACTCCAGTATTCTTGTTTGGAAAATCCCATGGACGGAGGAGTCTGCTACAGTCCATGGGGTCACAAAGAGTCGGACATGACTGAGCGACCTCACTCACTCAGTAGTCACATTAAAAAATAAGTTAATTTTTATCATATATGTTTAATATATGCAAAATATCAACATGTAATCAATTTTAAAATTAATGACATGTCACTTTTTTTAAATGAACTTTTCAAAATCTGGTGTGTATTTTGTATTTACGGCTCATCTCAGTTTGGATGCCAAATTTTGAAAGGCTAAGGTGAAATATAGTATTACCAAAACAATAAAGTTGTGTTTATTGCAAAAATGTTTTACACTGCTTTGACTTTTAAATTCATTAAAACTAACTAAAATTGACAAATTCAATTCCTCAATCACACTAATCTCATTTCATGTGCTCAGTGAGCTATGGGCTACCATATTGGAAAGTGCAGTCTAGAGTGATCTAATCTATTCCAGCACTTCTTGATGACTCTAGATCTCTTTTCTAAATTCCAGAGTCTTATTTCCAGCTGTTTTCTGAAAAGCCTCATGTCCTATAAGAAAAGCCAAACTCATAAACAGAGCTCATCTCTTTCCTCTGCCTCTTTGTCCCCTGTACCTCTTACTTTGCTGCTGCTACTGCTGCTAAGTCGCTTCAGTCGT
Organism: Bison bison bison; assembly: GCF_000754665.1. Classification (NCBI taxonomy): domain Eukaryota; kingdom Metazoa; phylum Chordata; class Mammalia; order Artiodactyla; family Bovidae; genus Bison; species Bison bison. Next base: position 1,973,301 of record NW_011494896.1, on the reverse strand, counting down.
GTCCGACTCTGTGCGACCCCAGAGACGGCAGTCCACTAGGTTCCCCCATCCATGGGATTCTCCAGGCAAGAACACTGGAGTGGGTTGCCATTTCCTTCTCCAATGCATGAAAGTGAAAAGTGAAAGAAGTCACCCAGTCGTGTCCGACTCCTAGCAACCCCATGGACTGCAGCCTACCAGGCTCCTCCACCCATGGGATTTTCCAGGCAAGAGTACTGGAGTGGGGTGCCATTGCCTTCTCCGACCTCTTATCTTAGGAAGTGGTATTAATTCCTATCAGGTTAGTTGCCCAGAATTTAAATTCCACTATTGATTTCTCCTTCCTTCCCACCTTATCTAGTCAACAATTATGCTAAATGAGTACAGTCACATCTCCCTTCAAATAGTTCTTAAATTTGTTCTCTTGTCTAATTTTGCATCTACTAGGCAGTTTGGGCCAGTATTTCTCAAACTCTACTGTACCAGCAAGTCACCTGGGGAGCTTATAACTGTAGATTCTGATTCAGTAGGTCCAGGGTAGGCCTGCACTTCAACAAGTTTTCAGGTGAAACTGCCGTTGGTCCTGCTGCTCCCTTAACCATATTTTGAACAGGAAAGCTTTCTTTGACTCCCCTTCTTATAGCATTTTGTGACACCTAATCACACTACTTTATTATTGGCTATTTACTTGTTATTTTTATCTTTTTGAGCTTAGGAACTGTGACTTCCTCTGGTGGCTCAGGCAGTACAGCGTCTGCCTCCAATGCGGGAGACCTGGGTTTGATCCCTGGGTCGGGAAGATCCCCTGGAGAAGGAAATGGCAACCCACTCCAGTATTCTTGCCTGGAGAATCCTGTGGATGGAGGAGCCTGGTAGGCTACAGTCCATGGGGTTGGAAAGAGTTGGACATGACTGAGCTACTTCACCTTCACTCTCTTTTTTAATTGTTGGTAAATAGTAGATGCTCTCTCTCTCTCTCTCTCTCTCTCTCTATATATATATATATATATTTAAGACTGAACAAGGTATGAGGGCAGTATGCTTTGTGGAGAAATAAGTGCTTCCTTTGTTAAAATGGTCTTATATCCCCACTGGCTTCCAATTTGAGGGTTTCAGAAGGACCTACAAAGGAAGAAATTGAGGACTGAGAGGTGTTTCAGTTTTCTTTTTCAGCAGGGAATATTTCCCAAGATTTTAACTTATACCCTATTTCTTAAATATCACATGTAATATGAACATGAATTTCTTCAATATTGCATAATATAATTAATGTTATTTAAAATGCATTTGATAAACTGCTAATCTGCTAGATGCTGTGAAAAAAAAAAAGTTTCTGAGGTCAAATATTTTAAGAAACAGCATAATCTCCCCCTTCTTAAAATTCATAGTGCTTAATAGATCTAAATATGGAATAAAAATTATCAAAATATGTTCTGATTTAAGCATTTATTGAGATAGTTTCATGGCCTGCTGTTCCTTTTTTTTTTTTTTTCCATTTAGGACCTATTATGGACTAAATACATATCAGAGATCTGACCCATCACAAAATTCAACTTTTCTGTATTTAATTGATCAAAAACTAATATTTTCTAACCAGGGACTGCAGTTATCTTAGATTTTAATAGCACTAGCAAGTAGCTTTTTTTTCCCCCACAAAGGTTTTTCTTTTTGCAAAGGTACATAGATAACAATGAAACTGTATTGTACAAATTTATTATGTAAAGGTCAAGGTAATGGCCTCTAGAGCCGGATGGCTGGGGTTCAAAACTGTAGCCAGATGGATACAGTCCACGGCGTTGCAAAGAGCCAGGCACTGCCTGATATTCTCAGGTTACTTAACCTCTCTTGGCTTCCTTAACTGTAGAGGAAAGCGACGATAGCATGTGCCTTAGTCTCGTGGTACAGACGATTTGGTTTACACAGAGCAGACCAGTGCCTGGTGTATCCTGTGTGGTAGCTATGTGTTATGAATTACTAAAACTCTATCAACGAGCAGTCAGATCATTATATATCTTTGGGACTTCCCGTGAATGGTGAAATGAGCAACAACTATTTGAATACTAGGTATGTATTGCGTTTTTAAAGGAAAAATGCATAATAATAGGGCTGCATCAACATGTGTTTCTTGTTTGGAATTTTCTTTCCTTAGTGTGGTTTGTGTACTTGTGTACTTTTTAGTGAGATTTGAGAAAAATGGAAAAGATAGTTATAGACAAAAGTCTTTCAAAGCCTGGGGACCACTAGGGAGACATAAAAGGAGGAACATACAATCTGAATAGGCCTATATCTATTAAAGAAATTGAATCAGTAATTAACAACCATCCAAAACTGAAAGCGCCAGGAAGTAGATGAGTCCACTTGGTAAATTCTACCAAATATTTAAGGAAGAAATTATACCAATTATCTATAGTCTCTTCCAGAAGATAGAAGCAGAAGAAATACTTCCTAACTCATTCTAAAACTAGATAAAGACATTACAAGAAAAAAGAACTACAGACCTCTTGTGAACACAGAAGCAAAAATCAATAAAATATTAGCAAATCGAACCCAACAATGTATAAAATGAGCCGTGTGCCATGACCAAGTTTTATGCAAGGCTGTTTCAACATTTGAAAATCAGTTAATAAAATGTATCATGTCAATAGGCTAGAGAAGAAAAATCCAATGATATCAATAGATGTACTAAAAACACTGGACAAAGTCCAATATCCATTCATGATTCAATACTCAATATCCTTAACTTGATAAAGAATATCCATACAAAAAAAGGTACAGCTAATATCATACTTATGGGTAAGAAATTAGAAGCTTTCTTGCTAAGATCAGAAACAGTACAAGGATGTCCCCTCTTACCAGTCCTCTTCAGTATCATACTGGAAGTCCTGGTTGATGCAGCAAGACAGGAAAAGGAAATGAAAGACAAACTCACTGGGAAGGAAGAAATAAAACTGTCTCTGCAGATGACACATTTGTCTGTGTAGAAGATCTGAAAGAATTGACAAAAAACTCCCAGACATACTAAGTGATGATACTACAGTTTCAGGATACAAAGTTAGTAAACAAAAACTAGTCACTTTCCTATATACAAGCAATGAGCTTATGGAATTTGAAATTAAAAATATATTACCACTTACATTAGCACCCCCAAAATGAAATACCTAGATATAAATCTAACAGAATACATATAATACCTATGTAAGAAAAACTGCAAAACTCTGATGGAAGAAATCAGAACTAAGTAAATGGAGTGATATTCTATGTTCATGGGTAGAAAGACTCAATATTCTCAGGATGACAGTTCTTCCTAACTTGAGCTATGTGTTTAATGCAACCCCATTAACACCCCAGCAAATTATTTTGTGGATATCAACAAACTGATTCTGAAGTTCACATGGAGAGGCAAAAGACCCAGAAGAGCCAATTTAATACTGAGAGGAAAGAATACAATTGGAGGGGTGACAGGCCAAACTTCAAGACTTACTGTAATGCTATAGTCATCAAGACAGTGTGGTCCTGGCAAAAGAGCAGACAAACAGATCAGTGAAACAGAATAGGAGCTGGAAATAGCAGCCACATAAATATGCTCAGCTGATCTTTGACAAGGAGAAACGGCAATGCAAGGGAGTAAAGATAATTTGTTCAACAAATGGTTCTGGAACAAATGGACATCCACATGCAAAAATCAGTTTCAGTCAATCAGTCTAGACACAGACCTTATACTCTTCACAAAACAAACCTAAGATGGAGCATAGACCTAAATACAAAATTTAGGACTATAAAACTTCTAGAAGATAATATAAGAGAAAAATCTTGATGGCCTTAGGTATGGTGATGACGTTTTATGTGCACCAAAGGCATGATCTAGGAAAGAAAGACCTGACGAGCTCTCAGCAGCCATGGGGCAGCGCTCTATTTCCCTTTTCCTCATAGGTTCTTTCAGTACACACTAGTCCTCTATAGAATGTTAAACTGCTCTTGACTAGCAGGTCAAATGCGTCTTCCGAAATCCCTTGGAGTCATAGGCAGGGAGCAGGCATCCAGGTTTTGGTCTAGCTAACTGCTTCCTGCCCTGCATAAGACCAGAGAAGGACCTCATTGCATAAGTCATCAGGTGACAAAGTAACTCAGAGACACTCATCATGTTTCTTGGTCTTTCTGGCAAGCCACTCTTCAGTCCGCAGAATAAAGATATTTTAGCCCCTGTTTGCTTTTGCGTATCATAAATTCTCTTGCATAATGTACTCACTGAATGTGTACATGTGTTTTTTCCCTCCATTCATCTTTGCAGGGAGAGTGGTTCTGTTAAGAGGGGGATTATGGGGGGAGTCCACTGAGTGCTTCACAGCTATGGCTCTTTTTCTCCTAAAATACCTTGCATTAGTGTGCTATCATGAGAATTAATTTTCATTTCAGGACTATCTGATCTAATCTGCATTAGAAGCCTCTAATCTTCCTATTGACATTTGCTCCTTTCTTTTTCTGGTTTTCATTTCAAAGGACCGTCACATTGCCTGCACATGGCTCTGTTTAAGCCCCTCTGACTAGTTAAAGCTAGGATTTAAGTGTTTCTCTTTAATCCTCAAGTTTATTCTCTGAAAATGGGATGAGAGGATGGATGGCCTGTTTTACTACACTCTCTAGTCTAATATTAACTGTTTTACAAACTTGTAAGCAGACAGGCTTCCCAGGTGACCCAATGGTAAAGAATCTGCCTGCCAGTGTAGGAGACGAGTTCAATCCCTCAGTTAGGAAGAGCCCCTGGAGGAGGGCATGGTAACCCACTCCAGGATTCTTGCCTGAGAAATCCCATGGATAGAGGAGCCTGGTGGGCTACAGTCCATGGGGTCGCTGAAGAGTGGGACACGACTTAGCGACTAAACCACAACAAGCAGACAAGACCACAGATACTAACGAGCTAACTTAAGGGAGTTACTGGAAGGCTACTAGGAAGCTCACAGAGTAATGGGAACTGGGAGGATCACACTGCAAACGGGCAGGAATCATGGGGACTGCAGAGGGGCTAGGAATTAGGAACCCTGGCAATCTTTGTAAAGCAGAAGAGTGGGGAGAGCATGCCACCCCCGCAGTGTGTATGTTACAGACTTTTCTATTGTCTCTCTGTCATTGGCTCAACTGTCTAAGAAAGAGCATCTGATAACTGAGCTTGGTCATGTTCCTGGTCTGCTGAGTCAAGTAGGGCAAGCATCTGTTTCCGTCCGTTCTGGTAATCAATGTGCTCACCAGGAATTACTGCCGCATCAAGATTACCCACAGTCTGGATGGATGAATTCCAAAAGGAAATCTGATGCTCTTGAGGCAGCCAAAACAACAACAAATGCCAACCGAAAACTGTGTTTGAAGGAACCGGTGAAATGTAGGAGAAAGGGATGAGGAGTAAGGATGGGAGGAAATGGGGAAGAGGTAAAATCAGCAGGAAACATTCACTCAAGGAAAATTAATTTTTGACAGTAGGTACGTCTGTATACGAGTAATGGTGACTTTTTGTCTAACATGATTTTAAAGCTCTCTGAAAGCTCGGAGTATGGAAAGCACGTCTTGGTGACTTAGAAATATTGTCACCCTCTTTCACCACCAGATGGCGCTTTACATATAAAGAGTGAAATATGGATCCTGATGTCGGCAAAGTGCTTTTGTGTAGCAATTATTAAAGAAATCCATCTTGCAATGCAAGAAATTAAAGAATCCGCCTGAAGTTCAGGACACCCCAGTTCGATTCCTGGGTTGGGAAGATTTGCTGGAGAAGGGATAGGCTAACCACTCCAGTATTGGGCTTCCCTGGTGGCTCAGTTGGTAAAGAATCTGCCTGCAATGTGGGAGACCTGGGTTCCATCCCTGGGTTGGGAAGATTCCCCTGGAGAAGGGAAAGGCTACCTATTCCAGTATTCCGGCCTGGAGAATTCCATGGACTGTATAGTCCATGGGGTTGCAAAGAGTCAGACACGACTTTCACTTCACTCACTCATTCAAGAAATATTGAGCTCCTATTGGAAATGAGAAACTTAAGCCCAAATGAGGGATCCTGAACCTACCTAGGCAGATAGGGATGGCAAGTTTCCCGATTAACAGCTGAGACTGGGGCACCAGGACACGATAGGCATTTGGAGGGATATTCTAACGTAAGGGAGAACCACCAAAGAGCCTAAAGGTGTGAATACGTACACATACATTTATATTCAACTCTGGATGGCTATTTAATTGTTAAGTTTATTGTCTGGTGGTTTAGTCACTAATTGTATCTGACTCTTGAGATCCCGTGGACTGTAGCCCACCAGGCTCCTCTGTCCATAGAATTCTCCAGGCAAGAGTACTGGAGTGGGTTGCCATTTCCTTCTCCAGGGGGTCTTCCTGACCCAGGAATTGAACCTGGGTCTCCTGCATTTCAGGTCCTTTACCGACTGAGCTGCAAGGGACGCTCAAAATGAAAGTCGCTCAGTCGTGTCCAACTCTTAGCGACCCCATGGACTCTACAGTCCATGGAATTCTCCAGGCCAGAATACTGGAGTGGGTAGCCTTCCCATTCTCCAGGGTATCTTCCCAACCCAGGGATCGAACCCAGGTCTCCCATGTTGCAGGCGGATTCTTTACCAGCTGAGTCTGACTCATTTCAATTCTTTATCCTGTGATCTGAACTTGGAAAAGTGAGCTGTCTGTTTGAAATAACTATTCTAATTCTATCCCCTGTTTTCCTTAGCCATAACTGTTCTTCAGCTTCCCAATTTTTCTCATCCTCTCATTTTCTGTGCTAGAGCTGCATTGGACCAGACACATTGCAAAACAGGTGTAACGTTAAAATACACCAGATCCCAAATGTTTATGCAACATCTACACTATATATATAGAAGACTAAGAAAAAGCCCATGCTGTATTACTGATGCATTCATTCTGTTTGTAACTTATTACATGTTTTACACATCATGCTCAGTCACTCAGTCGTGTCTGACTCTTTGTGAACCCCCAGACTGCAGACCCCCAGGCTCCCTGTCCATGGGATTTCCCAGGCAAGAATACCTGAGTGGGTTGCCATTTCCTCCCCCAGGGGATCTTCCAGACTAGGGATCAAACCTTCTTCTCTTGCATCTCCTGCATTGGCAGGCGGATTCTTTATCACTGTGCCACCTGGGAAGGCCATTCCATGACTTAAGCAATTATAATTTATTGTGTGCTTATGATAATAACTCTTTATGTTATCTCATTAAATCCTTAATACAGCTTAGAATGATTATGATCCCATTTTACTGACAATGGAGCTAAGACTCATAGAAATTGAGTAGCATGCCCAGGTTTTCCAGAACAGAAAATTAAAGGCCTCAGGCTTAGTTTTCCATTAAATGTTCTCATAGCTGAGGATATTTACATCTTTCAGGTCTCTGTTTAAATGTAGCAAATAATAAGAAGCTCAACAAATAAATTTTTTTATGCTTAAGGATTGACTCTCAGTCCCAAAGTCTTAACTTTTATTGTGTTCCTAGGCAGAACTAAGAAGATTTAATTTTTAAATCTCCTGATACTAAAGAATATGCTGTGCAAAGGTTGTGCATGCCACATGCTAAATAATATGTGCCTTGATGGTCCGTACTCTTTTTAAAATTAGAGTTTAATGTACATATAGTAAAATAAATATTAAGCACGTGTGTGTTTTCACAGGTCTATATACTCGTGTAATCACCACCCAGATCAAGATACAGAACATTTTCAGCCCCTGAGGAAACTTTCTGTGCTGCCTTCGGGTTGATACCCTAGTTCTCAGAGGTAGGTTTTCTTTTTTCTTTTTTAATTATTTATTGTTTATTTGGCTGCACTGGGTCTTTGCTGTGGCACATGGGATCTTTGACCTTTGTTGTGGTGTGAGAGATCTAGCTTCCTGATCAGAGATGGAACCTGGTTCCCCTGTGTTGAAAGCATGGTGTCTTAGCCACTGGATCACCAAGTGAGTCCCAGAGGTAGGTTTTCTGAATTCTATCACATAAATTAGTTTGCTGATTTTTCAGGTTCAGATACACATAATCTATAGTTGGTACTCTTGCATTTTTCTTTTTTTTGCTCATCATAATATTTTGAAGATTTATCTGTGTTCTGCATGTCAGTAGTTTCTTATTTTTATGGTTGTCATAGTCCTTTATATGAACACACCACAGTTTGTTCATTTATTCACCCACTAATGGGTATTTAGGTTGTTGCTAGTTTTTGGCTATTAGGAGTAAAGGTGGTGAAAATATTCTTATATAAGTTTTTATAGACATATGTACTTGATATGTTGTTTAGGGGAAGATATACTTAGGAGTGAAATCGATGTCATAAGATATGTCTGTTTCGCTTCCTTTTGTAAGAAGTCCATGTTCAAGTATTTTGTCAATTTTAAAAGCTTTCTTATTGATCTATGAAGTTCTTTATATATTATGGGTATAATTCTTTATCAGATATGTCAGATATATGTATTACAAATATATTCTCCCAGTTTGTAATTTGCCTATCCAGTTTCCTGCTAATGTGTTCTGATGATAGAAGTTCTCAGTTTTAATGAAGTCACATTCAAGAATTTTGTCTTCTGAAGTCAGTGCTTTTTCTGTTTCGTGTAAGAAATCTTTGCCTACTCGAAACCTGTGAAGTTACTCTCCTACCTTTTCTTCTAGAGCTTTATTTTCTAGCTTTCATGTTTAGATCTATGATCCACCTTGAATTGATTTTGGAGCTTGATGTGAGGTAGGGTTTATTGCTTTTCCCATATGAATATGAAGTTGTTAAAGCGGCTTCTAATGAAGAATACTATCAGTTCCCTGCTGAATTGTGATGACACTTTTGTCATAAACCGAGTGACTATAAATACAGGGTATTTCTGATCTCTGTTTTGTTATATTGGTCTATCCCTGCACTAATGCTCCACTGTCTTAACTGTTGTTGTTGTTATTTAGTTGCTAAGTCACGTCCGACTCTTTGTGACCCCGTGGACTATAGCCCACCAGGCTCCTCCGTCCATGGAATTTTCCAGGCACGAATACTGAAGTGGGTTGCCATTTCCTCCTCCAGGTGATCTCACTGGCCCAGAGACTGAACTCATGTCTCCTCCTTGGCAGCTGGATTCTTTACCACTTCTCCCCCTGGGAAGCCTGCTGTCTTAATTAGTGCAGCTTTATAGTAAATCTTGAACTCTGATAGTATAAGTTCTGTGATTTTATTCATCTTTATGATAGTCTTGGCTATTCTAGATTCTTTATATTTCCAGATAAATTTAAGATTCAACCTGTCAGTAGCCACTAAATATTCATGCAAGTTGGGGAAAACTGACATCAATATTCAGTCTTTTGATTCATAAACATGATTTTGCTCTCCAGTTATTTAGGTCATTTTAAATTTCTTTCTATAGTACAACGGAGAAGGCAATGGCACCCCACTCCGGTACTCTTGCCTGGAGAATCCCATGGATGGAGGAGCCTGGTGGGCTGCAGTCCACGGGGTCGCTAAGAGTCGGACATGACTGAGCGACTTCACTTTCACTTTTCATTTTCATGCATTGGAGAAGGAAATGGCAACCCACTCCAGTGTTCTTGCCTGGAGAATCCCAGGGACGGGGGAGCCTATGGGGTCGTACAGAGTCGGACACGACCGAAGCGACTTTGCAGCAGCAGCAGCAGCTATAGTACAAACTTGCAATATTTTGCAGTTTTCAACATTAGCTTTATGAAACTTCTTAAACTTGTTCCTAGATGTTTGATTTTTTCATTCTAATATAAATGGCATTTTTAAACATTTCATTTTCTGATCATTTCTTGATAGTACATAGAAATACAGTTGTTTTTTTATACGTTGGGCTTCACTTGTGGCTCAGCTGGTAAAGAATCTGCCTGCAATGCAGGAGACCTGGATTCAATCCCTGGGTTGGGATGATCCCCTGGAGAAGAGAATGGCTACCCACTCCAATATTCCAATTTGGAGAATTGTACAGTCCATGGGGTCTCAAAGAGTCGGACACGACTGAGTGGCTTTCACTTTCACTTCTATACCTTAAGCTTATATCTAAAGAGCTTGTTGATAAACTTATGATTTTAATAGTTGATATGTTTTCAGATTTTGTACAGTCATGTAAAATGCGAGTGAAAAATCACTCTACTTTTTTCCCAGCAGTGTATCTTTTGTTTATTTCTCGTCTTATAGCACCATGTAGGGCCTCCAGCACAATGATGATAAAAGCTGTGGTGCTCATCTTGTTGGGGAGAAAGCTTTGACTGTGGCACCACTGAAAATGGTGTTAAAAAAAATAAATTTCTTTTCAATTTATCTGGCTGCACTGGGTCTTAGTCACAGCACACAAGAGCTTCATTGCTGCATGTGGCATCTAGTTCTCTGACCAGGGATTGAACCTGGGCCCCTGCACTATGAACAGAGTCTTATCCACTGGACCACCAGGCAAGTCCTTACCTATAGGGTTTTATTACTAGATAATTTTTCAAAAACCCTATTTCCTCCCATTTCTACCTTGTTGAGGATTCTTCCTTCTGAAATTGTGAATGCATTTTAGTTTTATCAGATGTGCTTTCTCCGTCTAGTGACATGACTGCACTTTCCCCCTATTTTTAAAAATTCTGTTAATGTTGTGAATGACACTCATGGAATTTTAAAACATTAAACTGTCCTTTTATTCCTGGAATAAACCCCTCTTGGCTGTGATGCATCACATTTTTTTTTTTAATATCCCTGGAATCCTGTTTACTGATATTTTGTCAGGATTTTTACATTTACATTCAAAAGAGACACTGGCCTGTAATTTTTCTTTTTTGTAATGTCTTTTTTAGGTTTGGAATGAATGTTTTACTGATCTTAAAAAATTGAGATCAGAAGTCTTCTCTCTTTTTCTATTCTTTGAGTATTTGTAAATTCAGTATTATTTTTTCCTTAAATATTTTGAAGAATTCACCATTAAAGCCATATGGGTCTGCTGTTTTTTGTGGGAAAATTTGGGAGTAATTTGTGTCAGCACATCAAATTTTAGTCATTCTCTATAAGTAATGTCCTTGTTCAAGAGAAATATTATTATAGCTTGAGATGAGTTTGAAGTTTATATAAAATAATAAATTATAGGTATGTCTTTCTATTGGGCTTCCCTGGTGGCTCAGATGGTAAAGAATTTGCCTACAACATAGGAGACCCAAGGCTACAGTGCATGGGGTCATAAAGAGTTGGACATGACTGAGAGACTAACAAACACAAAAATCATGTCTTTGTACTAAGAAAATAAAAAAACTAGTAGTCTTCAAATTATTGGGTTTTGCTTCATATATTTTGAAGCTCTGTTATTAAGAGCATAAATGTGATAGGGTAATTAGGATGTAAAAATTAAGATTTTTATGTCTTGTTCATAAATTGACCCCTTTATCATTATGAAATGGTACTCTATCTCTGGTAACATCCTTTGCTCTGAAATCTAACTTGTCTGATGGTAATATAACCACTCTAGTTTTTACTGATTAGTGTTAGTGTGGTATACTTTTTACCACCCATTTAGTTTTTGCCTTTTTGTTTATATTCTGAATATGTTTCTGATAGGCAACCTATAGTGGGGTCTTGCTTTTTGACTAATCTAATGATATCTGCCCTTTAATTAGATATGTTTAGACCACTCAGATTATATTTAATATGATTATTGACATGGTTGGATTTGAATCTGTATGCATGCATGCTCAGTCACTTCAATTGTGTCTAACTCTGTGTGACCCTATGGACTGTAGCCCTCCAAGCTCCTCTGTTCATGGGATTCTCCAGGCAAGACCACTGGAGTGGGTTGCCATAGTCTCCTCCAGGGCATCTTCCCGACCCAGGGACTGAACCTGTGCCTCTTACACCCACCGGCACTGGCAGGTGGGCTCTTTACTGCTAGTGCCACCTGGGAAGCCCTGAATTCGAATCTACCCTCTTGCTATTTGTTTTCTATTTGTCTCGTCTGGCTTTTGTTCTCTTTTTCTGCCTTCTTTTGGACTAACTGATTTTTAAATTCCATGTTGAGGGGGCTTACTTGTTACAATTCTGTTGTATTTATAGTATACTTGTTTAACCTGTCCCAATCTAGCTTCAAGTGATAACACTTTACATATAAGAACAAGTGTATACTTCCATTTCCTCTCTTCCAGCCTCTGTGCTATTGTTGACATACATTTTACTTTCGTATATTTTATAAACACTGAAATATATTGTTATTATCTTTGCTGTAGATAGTCAATTTCCTTTCTAAAAAAAAATGTCTCTTAAATCATGTAGAAAACTAAAAACTGAAATCACAAACCACTGTTACAATAGTAATGCATGAGTGCCTGCGTGCGAAGTTGTTCAGTCATGTCCGACTCTTTGAGACCCTATGGACTGTAGCCCGCCAGGCTCCTCTGTTAATGAGATTCTCCAGGCAGGAATACTGGAGTGGGTTGGCATGCCGTCCTCCAGGGGATCTGCCTGACCCAGGTCTCTTATGTCTCCTGCATTGACAGGCGGGTTCTTTACCACTAGCACCACCTGGAAAGCCCAGCTTTAGTACTAGGTTATGTAACTGCCCATGTACTCACCTTTACTGAGGTCTTTATTTCTTCACATGGCTTTGAGTTACTTCAAATGTCCTTTCATTTCAGTTTGCAAGATTCACTTTAGCATTTCTTGCAGGGCATGTCTAAAGGTAATAAACATCCTCAGTTTTTATCTGGGAATATCTTGATTTTTCTGTCATTTTTTTTTTTTTGTCACATCATATGGCTTGTGGGAACTTAGTTCCCCAACCAGGGATTGAACTCAGACTCTAGGCAATGAAAATGCCTAACCACTGGTGCTGTGCTCTGTGTGCTAAGTCTCTTCAGTTGTCTCTGACCCCGTGGACTGTAGCCCACCAGGCTCCTCTGTCCATGGGATTCTCTAGGCAAGAATTCTGGAGTGGGTTGCCATGTGCTCCTCTGGGGATCTTAATGCAGGGATCAAACCCACGTCTCTTAAGTCTCTTTCACTGGCAGGTGAGTTGTTTACCACTAGCGCCACAAGGGAATTTCCACTCCCTCATTTTTTAAAAGACCTTTCACTGGAGTATATTTGATTTACAATGTTGTGTTGGTTTCAGGTGTACAGCAGAGTGAATCAGTTATACATATGCTCTCATTTGTTTTTAAATTATTTTCCATTCAGGCCATTGCAGAGTATTGAGTAGAGTTCCCTGTACTATCCACCAGGTTCTTATTAGTTATCCATTCTGTATATAGTAGTGTGTATATGCCAATCCCGATCTCCCAATTTATCCCTCCACCCACTTATCTCCTGGTAGTCATAGTTTATTTTCTACATCCATGACTCTACTTCTGGTTTATAAATAAGTTAATTTGTATTCTTTTTTTTTTTTAAGATTCTATGTATAAGTGATATTGTATGATGCTTGTCTTTCTATATCTGACTAACCTACAGTACTAGCTCCAAGTTTAGTAGTTTGGAAGCCAAAATTATTTTTTTCATTTAATTTTTCCCATTGTTTCTTATTTATTCTTTAAATTTTTGGCTCCATTGATCTTAGTTGGCTTCCTGCTGGATTTTCATTGCATTGTGTGGACTTCTCTCTAGTTTCAGCACGCAGCCTTAATAGCCCTGAAGCATGTGGGATCTTAGTTCCTTGACCAAGGATGGAACCCGTGTCCCCTGCATTGGAAGGTGGATTCTTAACCACTGGATGACCAGGGAAGTCCCTCCTATTGTTTCCTTAAGCGTACTGCAACTTCCTCTATTATCATTATTCCTGTCTTATGAGTGAAAAACTGAAGCTCTGAAGTATTAACATTTTTTCAGTCATACAAATTATTTATGCTAACATCAGGTGTGAACTCAGGTCTTCAATTGCCAAAATTTTTATTTTTTCTTATTTGAAATGGGGGGAAAACATGCAAAATGTTTATAAGAATGACAGGTCAGATGAGTACGGCATAAATATTAACTTAGCATCCATTAATAAATAATGTTATATACATAGGTATCATTATCATATTTATTATTCATTGAGGTCACATCTATTAAACACGGGAAAGTTCTGTTGTACGACTTTCATCCTGCAGGTGCACCAGGTAGAGTGGTGACGGTGTGCTATCTATTACTTGACATGTTCTTTTTTTTTAATAGTCTGACTTGAGTTTTCCTACATTTCTTCCTTGGGAGATCATTCCATAGCTTAGTCTCAAAGCATCCTCATTTGTCATATTATCTAATTTACCTTTCTTCAGTTGTGTTACATCTTTGCCATTTCATCTGTCAAACGTTTATAAACAGCTGTCACTCCCAATGACATTAATCACTCTGGGGTCAATCTTCCCAAGACATGCTCTTATGCTTTTAGTTATTGGGTGGCTTTCCCTCATCTCTCTCAGAAATTTCTCTGATTGCAGTTGACCCTTGAACAATGGGAGGGGGTGAGGTTTGGAGTGCCAAGTCTCCCCACAGTGGAAACAGCCCCTCCCCCCAACTTTACAGTCCCTTGGACTGCAAGGAGATCCAACCAGTCCATTCTGAAGGAGATCAGCCCTGGGATTTCTTTGGAAGGAATGATGCTAAAGCTGAAACTCCAGTACTTTGGCCACCTCATGCGAAGAGTTGACTCATTGGAAAAGACTCTGATGCTGGGAGGGATTGGGGGCAGGAGAAGAAGGGGACAACAGAGGATGAGATGGCTGGATGGCATCACTGACTCAATGGACGTGAGTCTGGGTGAACTCCGGGAGTTGGTGATGGACAGGGAGGCCTGGCGTGCTGCGATTCATGGGGTCGAAAAGAGTTGGACACGACTGAGCGACTGAACTGAACTGAACTGAACTGATACCTCATGCCCCTCTACCCGCACCCTGATATCTGCTGTTCCACATCCATGGATTCAGCTATTTCAGAATCCGTGTTACTATAGCATATATATTTAGTGAAAAAAATCTGCACACAAAGGGACCCGGGCAGTTCAGATTTGTACTGTTTGAGGATCAACTGAATAGTTTCCATCTGACATATAGATTCTTTATGCCACATAATGAAATACCAACTCCATTTTAATACTGAAGAATATAATAGTCTGTGTGAGTGATCACGTCATCTTATCCCAAAGCCTTCAGGAGCCATCTACACCTTCCAAGTAAATCCCAAACCTCTTTGCTAAGCATTCAGACCAGTCATCTCAGAAGTAACCTCCCCCTCCTTGTACTGCTTTTACATTCTCTTCATATCTCAAATATGAGAGTTAACATGGAGAAGTCACCCATTGAGAAGCCCCTGATCTCGGCAACTAGAGAAAGCAGCACTTAGCAACCGAGACCCAGCACAGCCGAAAAGAAAAAGTTTGTTCAAGAATGTTTGCAGCAACATTATTCCGAATAGCTCCAAAGGGAAACAATTCATGTCTCCGTCAACAGTGGAATGGATAAATAAAGTGTGCAATCGTCACACAAAGGGATAACATGCAACAGTGAAAATGAACAAATTGCTACTGAAGAAATCACAGAGGAATCTCACGTTTAGTGACAGAGCCACAACCGAAGCATACATACTGTATGCTTCTAAAAGTTCAAATACAGGTAAAATTAATTGATGGTATTTGTTGGAATAATGTCAGGAGGGGGAATGAGGTGCATTTCTGTGGTAATGGTGGAGTTCTATTTCTTGACCTGAATGGGGTTTACATGGGTATGCTTGCTTTGTGATAATTCATTGTCAGCAGAGGAGAGAGTATGAAAACAGTTCTGCAGGAGGAGAGTCATTCAGTGTAGAAGGAAGGAGAAGTTGACTATAATGAAAAAAAAAGTCGACTCCCTCCCCAGTCCTCCTGCCCTCCATTTCCTAGGAGGGGAGTCTAGGAAAAACCAAACAGGAGACAAACAAATTTCAGCTCTCACTCAAGCTCTCAAACAGACCCAGAGACTCAGAAAGTCCATCACTCGGGACAAACGCTTATTTCCAGGTTTGTCCAGGGTGATTACCAAAGCCACACGTCTCTTCGCTGTTCAGGGCAAGAAGGAAAGGGAAAAAAATAAAAAACATTGTTACTTCCCAATTTCTCTCTGCCTGGAGCTCTGATTCAACCGGGCCACCTGGGACCAGACACACCTAGGGGGCTGGGCCACGGCCCTATTCTGACTCCCTAGCAACGGAGCGAGCCTTTGTCGCGTCCTAGCAACAGGCTTCTCCCTTACTCTCTGCGGGCCCGCCCTCCCGCGGTCCCCTTACCCTGCTCCGTGCTCCGGCTGACCCTCTCAGTGGGCCTCCTAAAGGTCCCCAGAGCTTGGATTTGCGCTTTTTAATTCAAGTGCCGAACAGCTCTCTGAGTTCCTGTGGTGGGCACATTTCAGGGAGAGCCAGAGTCGGGGGCGGGGTGTGGGGGACGGCAAGAAAAAAACGTTTAAGAAAGAAAAAAAAATCGAGATTTGGGAATTTTTAAGGTACATCCAAATTTCCCAGGAGAGGGGGGCTGGAGAGTGAGACAACCACGTTTGTGTAAACTCCATCTGAAGAAGAAAAGACGCAGCATCCACCTGACGGGACCAGAGATGCTGGACACCATCCTCCCTTCGCTGCAGGACGTCGGCAGGCACCTGCTGCCCACGCTGCCCTCGCTGAGCCAGGAGGGTAGGCGACAGGGGCTTGGGGCTGGGGACGAACCTTTACCTGCTTGGGGCAAAGCTAAGGGCTTCTCCCCATCCCCTGTCTCTGGAGGGCCTTGAAGGGCCCGTGTTGCCTTGTCAAGCAGCTGGTAATCACAGCCGATTCACGGTGCACGTCCAAAGGCTCTTTCCATTTCTTTAGCTCCGCTGGGTCTTAGGTGCCGCTTGCTAACTCACTTACTTGCTCGGTGTGGGAGGGGCTTCCTTGACCCGGGATGGAACCCAGACCACGTGCACTTGGGAGCACTAAGTCTTAAGACACTTTTGTTTACTGAGTTCTTTAATGAGAGAAAGGGGCCAGCTGAGGGGGTTTTTATTAAATAAGATAATGTACACACTGGGACTAGCGTGGAGTCTCAATAAATGCTGGCTACAAACAACCCCCCCAAATGGCTCCTCCTCAGAATTCAGGCAAAGGCAAGGCTACTTTTGTTGCCCTTGGTATCTCAGGGTTGTGTTAAGAAAGTGAGATCAAGGGACTGCCCTGGTGGTCCAGTGGTTAAGACTCTGGGCTTCTACATCGAGGGGAGTGGGTGAATGGGTTCCATCCCTGGCTGGGGAAGTGAGATACTGCATGCTGCCTGTGGCAGCCAAAAAAGTTAAAAAAAAAAAAAAAAAAACAACACCAAAAAACAGATTAAAAAAAAGAAATGGCTGTTTGGAAGAAGACTTGACATGTTCTATAGAAAATTTGCTAGGCTTGGTTAGAAAGTTTCTTAGAAGAGTAACTCCAAAGTGACACCGAGATTAAAAAAAAAAAAATTATTTTTGGCTGCACTGGGTCTTCATTGTTTTGCCTGGGCTTTCTCTAGTTGTGGCGAGCAGGGGTTAGTTACTCATTGTTGCAGATCTCCGGCTTCTCACCGCACTGTCTCCTGTTGCAGAGCACAGGCTCTAGGTGAACCGACTTCAGCAGTTGCGGCCCGAGGGCTCAGGAGTTGTGACAACCCATGCCAGTGTTTTCACCCGGGAAATCCCAAGGACACAGAAGCCTGGCGGGGTACAGTCCATGGGGTCACCAAAGAGTTGGACATGACTGAGCAACTAAACAACAACACTAGTACTTAGAGGGAACCATCATCATTTTACAGATGCGAACCGATTGAAAGTACTGAAGGCTGCACAGCGAGCAATCCGTGGGGGCGGGAAGGCTGTAGGTCTCCAGACACACAGCACAGCGTGCCCTTCCCACTGCACTGTGCTCTGGGAATATGTTTCCTTGTCTAAATCACTCTATACTAATTTGCTCTGTTTGTATATCAGGATTTTAGTTTAATAAAGTTAGGGGACTTATCTTTCCCTTTTGATATTAGTATCTATTTCAAGTACATATTATTCTGTAATATACATAATGGGCACTTGGTCTTTTTTTTTTTTAATAATGATTATATATAAGATAAAGTGTTCCTACCTGGAATACATTTGGCATTGTGTTTAAAAATACGGTTTTGAATGCACAAAATGTTTAGAATCTGAACTTAAATGAAGGTTGAATTGAATATGGAAGGTACATCCAGGGATGATTTCTTGTGGTTCTTGGTATTTCAGTGTTTGGTCAAAATAAATAAAAACCTCAGCTTTCCTAAAAATATAACAGTAGCATATTCTTTAATTTGCTTTTTAGACTGGATTAGAAGTATTTTTCTTTTGAGATTTAGTGATTCTTTTCCTGACACTTTGGTGTATGCAAAAAAATCAAAGTTAGAAATCAGTCTGCAAGATTTCCAGGTCTGTTCCATTTGAATTACAGAGGCTTAAAGGCTTCATTTCCTGAAGGAAAGGATGTACATATTTTCCTTTTCCTTCTGTGAAAAATATCAAATTTCAGCTTAGAATAATAAACTCTGCTCTTATAAGACTTTGCCTATTCGATTTTTAAGAAATTATTATTTTATTTATTGATTTCTGACTGTGCCAGGTCTTCATCACTCGTGGGCTTTTCTCTAGTTGCAGGGAGAGGGGGCTGCTTTCTATGGGCAGCATGAGAGCTTCTCGCTGTGGTGGCTTCTCTTGTTTCTGAGCACAGGCTCTAGGGTGTGCAGACTCCAGTGAAGTGAAGTGAAGTGAAGTGAAAGTCACTCAGTTGTGTCCTACTCTTTGTGACCCCATGGACTATACAGTCCATGGAATTCTCCAGGCCAGAATACTGGAGTGGGTAGCCTTTCCCTTCTCCAGGGGATCTTCCCAACCCAGGGATTGAACCCAGGTCTCCCTCATTGCAGGCGGATTCTTTACCAGCTGAGCCACAAGGGAAGCCCACAGACTCCAGTAGTTGCAATATATGGGCTAAGTAGTTACAGCTTCCTGGTTCTAGAGCCCTGGCTCAGTAGTTGTAGTCCATGGGCTTAGCTGCCCTGCAGCATGTGGGATTTTCCCAAATCAGGGATGGAAACCATGTCTCTTGCATTGGCAAACAGATTCTTATCCACTGTGCCACTAGGGAGGCCCCCCACTCCCACCCCATTAGATTTTATAGGGTAAAATGACACAGTTGGACTTGAATGTATCTTTCAAATGAAGAAAGAGGATCTTCAAATTTCTAATTAAGCTCAGGTCTTTTCAGTAGGGTCTGGTTGCCAGCTATACAATTTCTCCCGGTCGTAATTAAATCATTTCATTTTGGTACAGATTGTTTTCCTGAAATGTGAGCTGCATATCATCACTCTAGGTGAAAGGCTTAACAGTTTTGACTTTCAAAAGTCTTCATGTAAGTCTGGCTACTGAGATTCTATATCACTAGTGAATTAAATATTTTTAGTCATGATGAAAATTTGAATTCAGGAAACAGTTGAGACTGTTAATTCTTAGCAGCCAGCAGCAGACAGAATTCTTTTGTCTGTAAGGGTGAGGAAGAATGGGATATATAGTAGAATGGGACAGAGTAGAAGGAATACTTGAGTATATTTAATAAACCGTATATCCATGATTTAGAGTGAAGGGCAGAGTTGGCATCCAGCTCGCTGTAGCATGCAGTCCTAGTTTTCTTGGTGAGTGAGTTTCCATCACCCAACTTGTTTCTCGAGGCTCATAAGAGTCACTTCCATCTGTGCATGCATGCTCAGTCATGTCCGACTCTGGACTGTAGTCTGCCGGGCTCCTCTGTCTATAGGATTTTTCAGCAAGAATACTGGAGTGGGTTACCATTTCCTCCTCCAGGGGATCTTCCCAACCCAGGGATTGAAAGGTTGTTGCTGAGTTGTGAAAGATTCCGGGATTCTTGACCTCCAGAGGAGAAGAATTCAATCTGGGACCAGAGACAAGGCTTGATCGCTCAGAGCTTTTGTGTAATAAAGTTTTATTAAAGTATAAAAGAGATAGAGAAAAGCTTCTGATATAGACATCAGAAGGGGGCAGAAAGAGTGCCCCCTGCTAGTCTTAAGCTGGATGTTATATAGCTGCTGCTGCTGCTGCTAAGTCACTTCAGTCGTGTCTGACTCTGTGCGACCCCATAGACGGCAGCCCACCAGGCTCCGCTGTGCCTGGGATTCTCCAGGCAAGAACACTGGAGTGGGTTGCCATTTCCTTCTCCAATGGATGAAAGCGAAAAGTGAAAGTCAAGTCGCTCAGTCATGTCCGACTCTTAGTGACCCCATGGACTGCAGCCCACCAGGCTCCTCAATCCATGGGATTTTCCAGGCAAGAGTAATGGAGTGGGGTGCCATTGCCTTCTCCTACCAGCTGCTAATTAGAGAAAGGAAATGTCTCAAAACTCAGAGACTGTCACCAGGCCCCTCACCCACAACATACATTTTGAGATAACATTGGTACCAGGTGAGTCATCCCAGGCCATAAAACGATTGACATGAATCTTGCAGAAAGGTAGGTTTCCAAGTAAATATACAGTTTCATTAACATAGATTGGGAGAACAAGGTACGAGTAAAACATACTGGTTTGTTGAGCCCTTATCAGTTCTGTGTCTTAAGTGGAACCGACTTGGAGAAAGTCAGAGTCTAGGGTAAATACATAGTTCATTAACATAGCTTAAGAAAAATATTTCCATAAGAAAAATGCATTGGTTAGCTCAAGGTTTGAGAAAAGTTAAGTTCAGGTGGAACCAGGTGTCATCATGGCAACACAAAATTTTAAGAGAAACCTCCTTTTAAATTTGTATAGAGAAGGGAAAAATATCTAACACTTGTAGTTTGTTCCCCTGCCGCTTAAGAAGGAGATAAAAAAACATCTGACACTTGCAGTCTGTTTCCTCTGTTTGGAGACCCCTAGCCTTCCTGCCTGGAGAAGGCAATGGCACCCCACTCCAGTACTCTTGCTTGGAAAATCCCATGGACGGAGGAGCCTGGTAGGCTGCAGTCCATGGGGTCGCTAAGAGTTGGACACGACTGAGCGACTTCCCTTTCACTTTTCGCTTTCATCCATTGGAGAAGGAAATGGCAACCCACTCCAGTGTTCTTGCCTGGAGAATCCCAGGGACGGGAGAGCCTGGTGGGCTGCCGTCTATGGGGTCGCACAGAGTCGGACACGACTGAAGCGACTTAGCAGCAGCAGCAGCAGCCTTCCTGCCTGTTACCCTCTTAGGATCAAACCGGTGTCTCCTGTATCTCCTGCATTGCAGATGGATTCTTTACCCACTGAGCCATTAGGGAAACCCATGAGTCACTGCTACTTCTCATTGCCCATCCTGTTCATTCTCTGGCATATTAATAAAAATATTTACAGTGTTGATATACAGGATTAAATGAGTGCAATTTTCCACATTAGGTAATGGTTTAAACCATTAGAAAAGCAGTTACAAGAGTAAATCAAGCAGTTTCTAAACTGGGGAAAGAATGGGTTTTTGTGCCCAACTCCATCTATGCCATGAAGTGGTAAGCTGATATTTGCCACTGTTCGTGATCCTTTCTTTTGAGTAAAACACAGGACTCTTGATTTGCAGAGAGAGTTCACTAGTGGAAAATATCTGTAATAAACTCATGACTAAGTTTGGAATGGAAATGTCAACATAGACATGGTTTTCTATATTTATGAGTATTAGTTATACCCAGAGTATTCTTTCATATCATACATTAACACTTTAGTAATTGACAACTACTTATTTTTCTACCACAGCTTTCCTGGAACATAGCTCAGAACAAGAAAATAAGCATAGAAGGCCTCCCTCTGATCATTCAAAGTAGAAAATGTGAAGTCTATGTCTCAATTCAAAGTAAAGCCCTTTGGACCCTTACCCAAAAGTCTGTTTTTAAAAATTATTATTTTAGACATAATGTTAGTATATTTGTTGAAATCAAGAGCACAGCTGATCAGAAGCAGTGAATTAAGACTGGGCAGTGAGCCTGCAGAGCACTTGTAGCAGAGAGGAGTGACAGCTGGAGTCCAATGGTGACGACTGAGAGTGAAAAGCAGTCAAGAATGAAGCAAAAATAAAAATGCAGAGACAGTTAATGTACGGACAATGATCTTTCATGCTTTAGTGGCCCCTGGCCTCCTTCCTGTATTATGGAGTGGTGTGAGAATGAAGGCTTATGTTAATCAAATGGCATGGTGTAGACTCTTAGAAGCTTGTTGAATGGGTCATTAAGAAAAGCCTAGATTAGGGACTTCCCTGGTGGTCCAGTGGCTAAGACTCCATGTTCACAATGCAGGGGGCCCTGGTTCAATCCCTGGTCAGGGAACTAGATCCCACATGCTGCAACTAAGAGTTCACAGTTCAGTTCAGTCACTCAGTCGTGTCCGACTCTTTGCGACCCCATGAATCGCAGCACGCCAGGCCTCCCTGTCTATCACCAACTCCCGGAGTTCACTCAAACTCACGTCCATCGAGTCAGCAATGCCATCCAGCCATCTCATCCTCTGTCCCCTTCTCCTCCTGCCCCCAATCCCTCCCAGCATCAGAGTCTTTTCCAATGAGTCAACTCTTCGCATGAGGTGGCCAAAGTACTGGAGTTTCAGCTTTAGCATCAGTCCTTCCAATGAACACCCAGGACCAATCTCCTTTAGAATGGACTGGTTGGATCTCCTTGCAGTCCAAGGGACTCTCAAGAGTCTTTTCCAACACCACAGTTCAAAAGCATCAATGCTTTGGCACTCAGCTTTCTTCACAGTCCAACTCTCACATCCATACATGACCACTGGAAAAACCATAGCCTTGACTAGACGGACCTTTGTTGGCAAGCCACAACTAAAAAAAGATCCTGTGTGCCACAACTAAAGGTTCCACATGCCTCAGTGAAGATTTAAGATCCCTTGTGCTGCAACTGAGACTCAGCATAGCCACATAAATACATATATATATATATAAAGAAAAGGCTAGATAACACTAGGTTAACTCAGATGGTTAAGAATCTGTCTGCAATGCAGGAGACCTGGGTTTGATCCCTGGGTCAGGAAGATCCCCTGGAGAAGGGAATGGCTACCCACTCCAGTATTCTTGTCTGGAGAATTCCAAAGACAGAGCAGCCTAGCAGACTACAGTCCATGGGATCGCCAAGAGTCTGACACAACTAACAACAACTATGTTTATAGAATAAAGGGCAAGTTGTGACACTTCCTTTATTCTACAAAGATTTTCTCCACCTCCTCTCTACCTCTCTTTCTCTTTCGCCTCCTCTTTCACATTTTTTGGAATTTAAAGCAAGTTAACTTTGCTTATTAGGAAAATTATCTTTGGGGAGTGACTTTATTTTCTGTTAATTTTAATTAATTAGAAATTATTATCACTTAAATAATGTAAATTATTTATTCTGTATTTCGTATTCACATTTTTGTTTACGAACACTAAGATAACTATCACAGGTGTGCTTTCATAAATTATTCATTCATTATATTTTATTTACCTTGAATTTTAGAAGTTTCTACTATTTGGGGAAATGTGTCAGAATTTGTGGAACGGCAGCTATCCTTACACAAGGTAAGATTTATACTTTAATTTTAACATAGGACATCAAAGAATGTTTCCTCCTTAGTCTCCAATTGTTTTGCTGGGAGAAAGATAGCAGATTTTAGAGCCATCCAGTGTAACCTGCAGTCTTGTGATTTTATGATGCTCACACGTAGGACTTGTGGTTGGTAGATTTAACAGACACGGATTTCACCCTTAGGTAACGATGTGAAAGTTGTGCTGTTCCAGTGATAGGAAGTGTATTGCTGATCAGTCCAGGTGTGTACAGAGGACGTAGATGAATTCTGTTCCTCTGTGATCTGGTAGTTCCTGGCGTGGCTATAGAAGGATATGATGCTTCTTGTCTTGCCTCCTTGCAGGGAATGGATTCTAACTGAAATGTATGAAGGCAGTCAGGGACTGAACTCTACTTGCCAAAAATGAGAACCTTTGTCCAGGGCTGGCCTATTTCTCCCCCATCAAGTCTTGAGTTTGGATGCCACAGAACTGAACAGAGATGTTGGGAGTTTGGAGGGTGCTGGGATATTGTGAAACGTTTATATCCTACTCAGAGGTCCCAATATGAGAACCTTTGATCTGAATTCATCCATGAAATCTATTTGTTTGATCTGATAATTTGAATTAGTCATCAGAATTTAAAATTGGGAGTTTGTACAAATTTTTTTTTCCTTGAAAAATCAGCCGATTAACAAAATCAGTTTTTGTTCAGTACATGTGACGCTTGGCTGAAGCTGACAAGGGTCTCTCCCCTTTAGATGGGGCATGCACTCCTGAGCCATCACATTCTCTGGCTCTGTACCTTCACTCCCTTGCATCCTTTCTTGGCTCCTATAGCATTAGACTTTGTAACCTTTGATGTATGATGTTTCCATGAAGACAGAGCTCTAGGGTGAGAGCCAAAATCTTTTGCTTCTGCGCATTAACCAAGATCACCACACTAGGGCACGTATCTTCGATGTTTTGGGTCGTCTGATTTTAAGTGAGGGACAATAAACCTACCATAAAGAATGAGAGGGACTTCCTTGGTGTTCCAGTGGTTAATCCTCCATGCTCCCAATGCCAGGAGCTTGGGTTTGATCCCTATTTAGGGTTCTAGATCCCACATGCCATAACTAAAAGATCCCATACACCGCAGTGAAGATCAAGACACTGTGTGCCACAACTGAGATCTGGTGCAGACAAGTAAATAAATAAACGTTGTTCTTTTTTTTTTTTAAAGAGAGAATGAGGAAGCAGAAAATCTCTCCCCTGATGGCAAGGGATTAAAATTTAAAATGCCACACAATTTCAGTCAGTTCAGTTCAGTCGCTCAGTCGTGTCTGACTCTCTGCCCCACCACGGACCACAGCACGCCAGGCTTCCCTGTCCATCACCAACTCTCGGAGCTTGCTCAAACTCATGCCCATTGAGTTGGTGACGTGGCCAAAGTATTAGAGTTTCAGCCTCAGCATCAGTCCTTCCAATGAACAGTCAGGACTGATTTCCTTTAGGATGGACTGGTTGGATCTCCTTGCAGTCCAAGGGACTCTTAAGGGTCTTTTCCAACATCACAGTTCAAAAGCATCAATTCTTTGGCACTCAGCTTTCTTTATAGTCCAACTCTCACATCCATACATGACTACTGAAAAAAACATAGCTTTGACTAGATGAACCTTTGTTGGCAGAGTAATATCTCTGCTTTTTAATATGCTGTCTAGGTTGGTCATAGCTTTTCTTTCAAGGAGCAAGTGTCTTTTAATTTCATGGCTGCAGTCACTATCTGCAGTGATTTTGAAAGCCCCAAATAAAGTCTGTCACTGTTTCCATTGTTTTCCCATCTATTTGCCATGAAGTGGTGGGACCAGATGCCACGATCTTAAGTTTTCTGAATGTTGAGTTTTAAGCCAAGTTTTCCACTCTCTTCTTTCATTTTCATCAAGAGGCTCTTTAGTTCTTCTTCGCTTTCTGGTATCATCTGCGTATCTGAGGTTATTGATATTTCTCCCAGTAATCTTGATTCCAGCCTGGGCATCATCTAGCCTGGCATTTCACATGATGTACTCTGCATATAAGTGAAATAAACAGGGTGACAGTATGCATCCTTGATGTGCTCCTTTCCCGATTTGGAACTAATCTGTTGTTTCATGTCTGGTTCTAACTGTTGCTTCTTGACCTGCATACAGATTTCTCAGGAGGCAGGTAAGGTAGTCTGGTATTTCCATCTCTTTTTAGGACAAGAGTAATCTTCAGTTCAGTTCAGTTCAGTTCAGTCGCTCAGTCGTGTCCGACTCTTTGCGACCCCATGAATTGCAGCACGCCAGGCCTCCCTGTCCATCACCAACTCCCGGAGTTCACTCAAACTCATGTCCATCGAGTCAGTGATGCCATCCAGCTATCTCATCCTCTGTCGTCCCCTTCTCCTCCTGCCCCCAGTCCCTCCCAGCATCAGGGTCTTTTCCAATGAGTCAACTCTTCGCATGAGGTGGCCAAAGTACTGGAGTTTCAGCTTTAGCATCATTCCTTCCAAAGAACACCCAGGGCTGATCTCCTTTAGAATGGACTGGTTGGATCTCCTTGCAGTCCAAGGGACTCTCAAGAGTCTTCTCCAACACAAAAGCATCAATTCTTCGGCGCTCAGCCTTCTTCACAGTCCAACTCTCACATCCATACATGACCACTGGAAAAACCATAGCCTTGACTAGATGGACCTTTGTTGGCAAAGTAATCTTAGATAAAGATTAAAAGCAGCTATGGCATCCATACATTAAAAAAAAATTTTATTTGTTTGACTATACCAGGTCTTAGTAGTGGTATGTGGGATACAGTTCCTCCACCAGGGATCAAACCCAGGCCCCCTGCACTGGGAGCGCAGGGTCTTAGCCACTGGACCACGGGAAGTCCCCATACATGTTTTCTTAGTCCTCACAGCCTTTGAATGATATGGAGATGATGGATCAGAAAAGCACTGTGGATTGAGATATTACATTTTATACTTCTTTGAAAACTTAGAGTTATGAAATACTAAAGCTGTAATGGGTCATAAAGAGCATTGAATTTTAAGGCACATGCTTAAATTTCTTCATATGCTTTGGGATAACAGTGCTAAGGATTATTTTTCTTTACATTTCAGTGAATTCTCTCTGTTGATTTTTTTTTTTTCCCCTTTATCTTTTCAGGGAGTTCAGATTCCAGGACTTGGAACTTTCACTTTCATGAGACAAAAGCTTGAGGTGGGAAACAAGAAGTTTTTCCTAATTCAGAGGCCCGTGTTTATCATGGCAGAGAAGTTAGTACAGATTCATGGACTCAAACAAAACAGAGTATATACTCCTGGTAAACAGATTTTATTTTAAAGACTTTCCCAGAACGTGACTAGCCAGGGGATGAAAATGAAAGGGCAATGCTTGGCCAATTGTGGCTTTACTGCTTTCTGCTTTGAGAAGCTCTCTTTTCATGTGATACCTTTGTCAGAGGGAGGGGCTGAGGTAGGGAATAATATACAGTCTTTTTGCAAGTCATTTTCAACCTCAGAAGCTCAAGGCCGGATATGACATCAAGGCAAATTTATATAAAAGCCACATCACTGAGTCATGCAGATTTTATATGTATTTCAGATCTAAGAAATTAAAAGTGATTATAAAGAAGAGAAAGTTAATTAGGATTACTGGTTGGAAGAATCACAGTTAATATCAACTAGGAAAAGATCAACTGAGTTTCTATTGTATATCATAGAAATTATTGAAATTTAAAAGTTGTTAGAAGGTTAATGGAGAAGGCAATGGCACCCCACTCCTGTACTCTTGCCTGGAAAATCCCATGGATGGAGGAGCCTGGTAGGCTGCAGTCCATGGGGTTGTGAAGAGTCGGACACGACTGAGTGACTTCACTTTGACTTTTCACTTTCATGCATTGGAGAAGGAAATGGCAACCCACTCCAGTGTTCTTGCCTGGAGAATCCCAGGGACAGCGGAGCCTGGTGGGCTGCTGTCTGTGGGGTTGCACAGAGTTGGACACGACTGAAGCAACTTAGCAGCAGGTTAATAATTCTGTAAAGACTTAATACCTTATACACCTCTCACATCCTAAATCTCCTTCTTTCCTTTGCTTCCTTATTCCCTTCTTCCCTCCTTTTGCCTCCTTCCTTTTTCCCCTCCACAAATATTTACTAAGGGCCAACGACATGGCAGTCTTGTCCCAGGTGCTAGAGACATGGGGGGATACATGACGCCTTCTCCAGGATACTTGCATTCCAGTTTCAGGGTGTGGCTTTATGTGATACCTGCCCTGGTTACTTGGAGTGGGAGGGTTCTCTCCTAATTTCTGGTTGTGTTCCTTTTGACTTTCCTTATCATGCCCTCCTGCATCAGACTTATATCTGGATGAAGAGAGTTCATCTACCCCCAGTGCCGACAAGGTGAAAAGGCTGGAACTTGCCTTTATGTTAACATCTCTGGAAGTTAATTTGCAGAGTAACTTTCTACCAAAAAATGATATATTGGAAAAACAAATACCAACAAGCTATACTTAGAATTTGTTATGCCTGTATTCTGTATGGTAAATTTGATGGATTTTTCAACCATTTAAAAATGTATTTATTTTTGACTACACTGGGTCTTCATTGCTTTGGGTGGGCTTTCTCTTTCAACAAGAGAGAATGAAAAGCTTGTCTGTAGCACAGTTTAGAAAGCTAATTGTGCTTGTTCTGAGCAAAAACATTCTACTTTTAGGGAAAATTTAATTGAGCATTAAAGAGTACAACTAAAGGCTTCACAGGTACAGTTCTGTTTTTAAGTATTAAGTGAGAATCAAGTGATTATTTGTGAGTGTGTATGCTATGTCTTTGTTATAATCTCCAATTCTTTCCTCTCCCCCTTTCTCCTCTAGGTGATATCCCAATAGTTCCACTTAATTTTGTCATGATATCCTTGGAGGGTCCATTTAGCAGAGATATAGTGGAAGGATGTGTGAAGGAGACGCTGCTTTTTTTGTCACGATCCATTTCCATCAAACAAAATGTGGAGTTTACATTCAAAGGAATCGGGGTCCTCATGATCAAAGACAGCAAAGTCAAGATGAGATTCTATAAGGACTTCCTTTGTACAATGGATGGAAGCGGGGCTTTGGCAAAAGCCCTAGCAAACGTAAATTACTGTTTTCTTTCTCCTAACCCCTTTCTGAATCTGTAAATGTGTTATCTTTAAGATTGACAAGGGCTTCCCTGGTGGCTTAGTGGTAAAGAATCTGCCTGCCAACGCAGGAGACGCAGGTTCAATCCCTGGGTCGGGAAGATCCCCTGGAGGAGGAAATGGCAACCCACTCCAGTATTCTTACCTGGAAAATCCCATGGACAGAGGGACCTGGTGGGCTACAGTCCAGAGGGTCGTAAAGAGTCAGACAGGACTTAGCAACTAAAACAACAACAAGGTTGACATATTTTAAATGGCAGTTACCCCAAGTCAAAGAAGTGCTTGTTTATAGATGATTAACTCTTTGACAAAAAAGTTAGAAGGGTTAAAGAACTAAGTTTTGTGTCAGTGCCAACTGAAAAATTATAAACAGTAGTAGAAACTCATAATTATGAACATTTTATAGGATAGTACCTTATAGTTTAAAAACTTTTTTTTCTACATATATTATTTCATTTGACTCTCAAAACATTATAAAACCAGAATTATTATCCTGATTTTACCAGTGAGAAAAATGGGGTTCAGAGAGGTTGTGTGGGAAGTCTAGGAGTTCAGCAGTGGAACTGAAATTTAAGCCAAGACTTCCTAATTACTCTTTTTGTGCCGATTACACTATTTTATTTTAATGAAAGTCTACAGAAAAATCTAATTCAAGTCATAGAGATGTATATTCAGCTTTTAATTTGCATTGTTTAGAAGAAATTTCATAGTTGACCATTCACCGTTAACTGTTATAGCTGGTGTGACCTTCGTGCCAAGTTGGACATTGCAGACTTTAAGGAGGCAGTGAAACAATCATTCAACAGAGCTAACTGAAACTCCTTTTTTCTTTTTTCAATTTATTTTAGTTGGAGGCTAATTACTTTACAATATTGTAGTGGGTTTTGCCATACATTGATATGAATCAGCCACGGGTGTACATGTGTTCCCCATCCTGACCCTCCCTCCCACCTTCCTCCCCATCCCATCCCTCAGGGTCATCCCAGTGCACCAGCCCTGAGTGTCCTGTCTCATGCATCAAACCTGGACTGGAGATCTGTTTCACATATGATAATATACACGTGTCAATGCTATTCTCTCAGATTATCTCACCCTCGCCTTCTCCCACAGAGTCCAAAAGACTGTTCTATACATCTGTGTCTCTTTTGCTATCTTGCATATAGGGTTATCATTACCATCTTTCTAAATTCCACATGTATGTGTTAGTATACAGTATTGGTGTTTTTCCTTCTGGCTTACTTCACTCTGTATAATAGGCTCCAGTTTCATCCACCTCATTATAACTGATTCAAATGTATTCTTTTTAATGGCTGAGTAATATTCCATCATGTATATGTACCACAGCTTTCTTATCCATTTGTCTGCTGATGGACATCTAGGTTGCTTCCATGTTCTGGCTATTATAAACAGTGCTCCGATAAACATTGGGGTACACGTGTCTCACTTCTGGTTTCCTCGGTGTGTGTGCCCAGCAGTGGGATTTCTGGGTCATATGGCAGTTCTATTTCCAGTTTTTTAAGGAATCTCCACACTGTTCTCCATAGTGGCTGTACTAGTTTGCATTCCCATCAACAGTGTAAGAGGGTTCCCTTTTCCCCACACCCTCTCCAGTATTTATTGTTTGTAGATTTTTGGATAGCAGCCATTCTGACCGTTGTGAGATGGTACCTCATTGTGGTTTTGATTTGCATTTCTCTGATAATGAGTGATGTTGAACATCTTTTCATGTGTTTGTTAGCCATCTGTATGTCTTCTTTGGAGAACTGTCTGTTTAGTTCTTTGGGCCACTTTTTGATTGGGTCATTTATTTTTCTGGAATTGAGCTTTAGGAGTTGCTTGTATATTTTTGAGATTAATTATTTGTCAGTTGCTTCATTTGCTATTATTTTCTCCCATTCTGAAGGCCGTCTTTCCACCTTGCTTATAGTTTCCTTTGTTGTGCAAAAGCTTTTAAGTTTAATTAGGTCCCATTTGTTTAGTTTTGCTTTTATTTCCAATACGCTGGGAGGTGGGTCATAGAGGATCCTGCTTTGATTTATGTCAGAGAGTGTTTTGCCTATGTTTTCCTCTAGGAGTTTTATAGTTTCTGGTCTTACATTTAGATCTTTAATCCATTTGAATTTATTTTTGTGTATGGTGTTAGAAAGTGTTCTAGTTTCATTCTTTTACAAGTGGTTGACCAATTTCCCCAGCACCACTAGTTAAAGAGATTGTCTTTTCTCCATTGTATATTCTTGCCTCCTTTGTCAAAGATAAGGTGTCCATATGTGCATGGATTTATCTTTGGGCTTTCTATTTTGTTCCATTGATCTATATTTCTGTCTTTGTGCCAGTACCATATTGTCTTGATGACTGTAGCTTTGTAGTAGTGCCTGAAGTCAGGCAGGTTGATTCCTCCAGTTCCATTCTTCTTTTTCAAGATTGCTTTGGCCTATTCGAGGTTTTTTGTATTTCCATACAAATTGTGAAATTATTTGTTCTAGTTCTGTGAAAAATCCCGTTGGTAGCTCGATAGGCATTGCATTGAATCTGTAGATTGCTTTGTGTAGTATACTCATTTTCACTATATTGATTCTTCCAATCCATGAACATGGTATATTTCTCCATCTATTTGTGTCCTCTTTGATTTCTTTCATCAGTGGTTTATAGTTTTATATATATAGGTCTTTTGTTTCTTTAGGTAGATATATTCTTAAGTATTTCATTCTTAAGTGAATGAAATTGTGAAACTTTTAAAAAATCTTTTATTTTGTTTTGGGGTGATAGTTTCAGGTGAACAGTGAAGGGATTTGGCCATACATATACATGTATCCATTCTCCCCCAAACTCCCCTCCCATCCAGGCTGTCACATAGCATTGAGCAGAGTTCTAGGTGCTATATATACAAATAGGTCCTTGTTGAGAACTAATTGAATCTGAATGTACTAATTTGGGATGGATGGATTGGATTATCATGAATGTTATATAATCTTGTGACCCATAGAACAAAAGCCTGACTTTCTTTTTTTTTTTTTTTAAAGAAAGAGCTATGAAAGAAAATGTTATACATATGGTTTAATTCTCCCTTCTGATTTATCCTTTTGTGGTGCTCTGGGATGGGGGTTTAGGAGATGGAGTCATGCCTACTTAGGCCCTTGGTGTTTTCTCCACATCCTGGCTTCATACAGGATGGCTCAGAGGGATGCCAACCCTGTGTGTGCAGAGTGGAGACACACACACGTGAGTATCACCCTCTCGTTTTTATTAAAACACGGGCAGGATGTGCAAAATCAGAAACAAGGCCAAAGTGCTGCTCCATCTCTCACCCTCAGGGATTATGCAGAGCTTTGTAAGCTTTGATACATGTTTAAAAGACAGGATAATGCTTCATTTGGCCTGCTGTACTCTAAGATGTACCTTTTAAGGAGAGTTTTCCAAAAGAACTGCTCTTGATGGATATCCTATAAAAAAAGCTCTATAGGCCAAAGCACATAGGTATGTTAAAGTACCTGAGAAGTCTGGCTGGAAAGAAGCAGCTTTAACTGCCTGTAAGTATTTAATCATGGAACTTTAGGTTGAGTCAATATTCATTAATACCTGTAAAACACATTTCGGGAAACTGCTGTAAAGTTGTGAGAGTGACTGTTTTTTCCCTAAATGTTCCATAACGTAAACCCGAGTGCTGTCTTGTAGAAGAGTTCTCTTAGGAAGTTGTGTGCTAATTTCAGTGATGCTGCGTTAGCTCAAAATATTTTTAAAACTTAGATCTTTAGAATCTCCTTCAAAGCCTTTTGTAAACCACATCATTAATCCAAAAAGAATAATTTTACCTGTTATTCTATACTAGTATAATTTAATAATGTGATTATTATATATAATATACAATTATTAAATATTTTATAAATTATATTATAAATACGATTTGTAGATTATAATAAATATATATTATTTATAATAATTGTAATTGTCACTATTTGTGGAGTGCTTTTATGTGCTAGCCACTTATATATAGTACCTCCTAAAAGTCCTGTGAATTTGATCCCACATATCTAGGGTCTAAAGCTTTATAGCTGTTGTTGTTCAGTCCCTCAGTCATGTCTGACTCTTTGTGACCCCATGGACTGCAGCATGCCAGTCTTCCCTGTCCTTCACTATCTTCCGGAGCTTGCTCAAACTCATGTCCCTTGAGTGGATGATGCCATCCAACCATCTCATCCTCTGTCACTCCTTTCTCCTTTTGCCCTCAGTCTTTCCCAGTGTCAGGGCTTTTCCAATGAGTCAGCTCTTTGCATCAGCTGGCCAAAGTATTGGAGATTCAGCATCAGTCCTTCCAAAGAATATTCAGGGTTGATTTCCTTTAGGATTGACTGGTTTGATCTTCTTGCGTTAGCAGTGTGGGGATTTAAGCATGAGGATAGCTGACTCCAAAGTCCTTCTCTCAGCTACCCAGTTTTAGAGTTATTTGGGTCAAGAGTGGAACTAGCCAGCTTGCTCGTATTCCTGAGAGTTTCAAGAAGTTGGCTGTCCTCTTAAAGATGAGGAGCTGTCAACCCTGAGGGCAGTTTCCAAGGAGGAAATGGTTTGAGAAAAGGCAGCATCAATGAAATTGGGATGGGACCAAGCAAGGTGACTTCTTTGATAAATGAGATCTTTCTTCATTGGATGTTAAGTTCTAGACTTTAAGCCCTAAACAGAAATAACAGTGGAGGGTATCATGGTAGTCTGAGGCTTTTGAGCAGCCTGTGGCTCTGATTGTCTGTGTCCTGGACCACAGCCCAAATGTAACCTGTCTTTTTCCCTGTCCCCAGAGGCCTGACACAGTGGACTCAGTGTTGTCTAGCAGAGAGAACTTGGGGAAGCGACCCAGCAACGTGCTTGCATTTCCAAGGTCAGTGCTTTCCTCTATAGGTTCCTCCGGGCGTGGCCGTCCTTGCAGACCTGTTGATGGAACTGGACAGTGTTTCGCACCTGAATTCTCTAGCTCATGCTCTATCTAGTGCAGCTCTCTCTTGCTCTCTCTCTGTGTTCCAGCAAATGAATTTATTGTATGCACTTTCTGTAGTTAAAAAACAATGGACACTTAGAATACTTAAAAAAAAAAACAAAAAACCAACTCTTGGTTCCCTGGGAATTCTCTTACTGCCTCCCACCAACCTTAGTCCTTGCAAGTATCAGTAAAATTTTTCTCATCCACTAGGCTTTCTTCTACCTTTCACCCCTTCCTCTGACCTAGTCCCTTCCTCATCATGCACTCTAGACTAACAGTTGTCTAAGATTTGATTTTTACCACGGAAGGGGCTAGACAAGGTATAGCTTCACCCCAACAGCATAGTGAGTGTTTTCAATGGCTGCTGATGCTGCTGAATATAATAATGATAATGATAACAACAATGATAATATTACAATGACAATAATAATAGCAATCATCTATGGAGCACTTACTAGTTGCCAGATATTGTTAAGCCCTTTCTTAATAGTCTTGCATTTAATCTTTACTACAACCACTTGAGATACGTATTATAATTTTATAAAGGAGCAAAATTAATTATAACTTTAATTCTATTTTTAATTAAAAATTTTATTGAAGTATAGTTCATTTGCAATGTTGTGTTAGTTTTTGGTGTTCAGCATGTAGTTTTAATTCTTTTTTTTTTTTTTTGACAAGTGAAGTATCACTCCAGTTAGTTCAGTTGCTCAGTTGTGTCCAACTCTTTGTGACCCCATGAACCTCAGCACACCAGGCCTCCCTGTCCATCACCAACTTCCAGAGTTTACTCAAACTCATGTCCACTGAGTCAGTTATGCCATCCAACCATCTCATCCTCTGTTGTCCCCTTCTCCTCCCACCTTGAATCTTTCCCAGCATCAGGGTCTTTTCCAGTGAGTCAGTTCTTTGCATCAGGTGGCCAAAATATTGGAGTTTCAGCTTCAGCATCAGTCCTTCCAGTGAATATTCAGGACTTACTTCCTTTAGGATGGGCTGGTTGGATCTCCTTGTTGTCCAAGGGACTCTCAAATGTATTCTCCAACACCATAGTTCAAAAGCATCAATTCTTCAGCACTCAGCTTTCTTTATATTCCAATTCTTACATCAATACATGACTACTGGAAAAACCATAGCTTTGACTACATGGACCTTTGTTGGCAAAGTAATGTCTCTGCTTTTGAATATGCTGTCTAGGTTGGTCATAATTTTTCTTCCAAGGAGCAAGCATCTTTTAATTTCATGGCTGCAGTCACATCTGCAGTTTCAGGATGCAGCATTAAAAGCACTTCAATAGGAGTCAGGAGAGTTGGGTTTTATTTCCAGTTTGGTCATTACTTACCCATTATGAGCTCTTAATCATATTTTTAATCTTAATTGCTGTGCCACTAACTACTATGCATTTTGGGGAAAGGAAGTTTGGGAAATAGTAAACTATTTCCCAAAATAGTTTTCTCATTTTTTTTGTCTCAGAGTATTTTCTCATATTTTTTGGCGGCGGGGGAGGGGAGGAGGGGGAGGGCGTCTGTGACATCCTCTTCCGTTTGTTGGTTTGGAACCAGTCTTTCCTGGAAAAGCTATATGATACAGACCTCAGCATAATCAGTGTGAGGGGGAGAATAAGCATTAAAGATTAATTAGTCCAGCCTCTTCATCTTCCAGATGAAATGATTACACAGCAGGGGGGCCCAGTCGGAAACCGTGGCCCCTGACTGTCTCAGTGCTGTTTCCACTGCAGCATGTTGTCTTACCCATTAAACAGAAATCCATGGATTCAAAATAACTTTATTTTGATTGTATTTTGGGAGGCAGATTTGGCTGTCCCCTTGGACATAGTTTGGCTTAAGCACTCCAGGAGGGAAATAATTGTAGTTAGTTAAGGGACAGATGGACGGTCCTGTCCATTAGAGAGCCTGGCAATGGACAGGAGGGCTCGAATCCTCAAAGCAAATGTAGGCGTTTCCTTTATGTGAAGCTTGGCCTCTGAATGTACTGCAAGCACCATGCCTGCCCCACCCTTCCTTCCCACCTCTAACCCAGCACCCCATTCCTGGGACCAGAGAAAAGCTGCAGTTACTGACATCAGCTAAATAAACCTCTTCCCCCTCGCCTTTGTAAGCCCCTCACTTTTGCCTGGGGAGAGGATGGAGCAGTGAGGAGGAGGAAGAGGGAGGAGAGGAGTGCTCACTTCTGGGCATACCCTGCCTACCAGTCCCTGAATCCATGCCTCCAAGTTATCCAGTGGCCACCATCCACTGTTTCAGGACTGTGGCATCTGCTTACAGAGCTAGAAAAGACAAATGAATCCAAGCTGAAATAAAACCAAAAAACTTTAATCCAGGCCTTCAGAGCAGTTTATCTATATAAGAGCTTCTTTGGGTTGGGAAGGGTCTTGGTTGGCTCCCAGGCTTAACCTCAAAGAGAATGAGTCCATAATTCGTACTCAGTGAATAAAAGCACTTCTCCTCCTTGAGGCACGTAAGCTTATTTCATTCAGAATCAATCAGCTAACTTGGCTTTACACATTCGCCTATGGACACATCTTGGCTCATTCCAGGATTGAGCTCAAGGAGATGGAGAACAAACCACCTATGGAGACCATTGCAGAAGAAGATGGACAGAATGAACAGAAGAAGGACAAATTAAAAGACCAGTCAGACAAAGAAGTGGGTGTCCCAGGTAGGTCATTGATTTCTGGGTATAATCTGTTCCTCTTTACTACTTGTGAGCCACACCATATTGCTTAGCAACTCTGATGGTCAAAATAAAGTTCATTTCATGAATAATCACTGTATTCTTCTCTCTAACAAACATCTCCTATTCCTGGAATCCTGTATCTCACCCTAACCATTTTATGACACTCAGACTTTTAGACTGTGATCTCTTTGCTGACTCCCCACTACTCAAAACTCAGCTGCCTGGAAGATCTAGGCAGGTAACATAAATGCATGAACTGGGCTGGATGTCACATGGTAGGGAGACATGTATCAATATTTTTTATGAAAAATGAAGAGTGGTAGTTTTACATCTTTGACACCTGGATTTATAGAAGATAGCAGATTCTCATATCTGTGTCATCATATAATCTGTTGTAATATATTGTTTTGGTTGGGGCATGTGAGGAAAATCCTAGGACTTCAAAGACTTTTTGAAAGACTCCTAGGGGTTCCCAGGGGTTGCCAGACTATATACTTGGAGACTTATTCCTCTAGCAGATTATTGATTTGTGGAAATGTAAGCCAGTTCAGTTCAGTCGCTCAGTCGTGTCCGACTCTTTGTGACCCCATGAATTGCAGCACACAAGGCCTCCCTGTCTATCACCAACTCTTGGAGTTCACTCAAACTCACATCCATCGAGTGGGTGATGCCATCCAGCCGTCTCATCCTCTGTCGTCCCCTTTTCTTCCTGCCCCCAATCCCTCCCAGCATCGGGGTCTTTTCCAATGAGTCAACTCTTCGCATGAGGTGGCCAAAGTACAGGAGTTTCAGCTTCAACATCATTCCTTCCAAAGAATACCCAGGACTGATCTCCTTTAGAATGGACTGGTTGGATCTCCTTGCAGTCCAAGGGACTCTCAAAAGTCTTCTCCAGCACCACAGTTCAAAAGCCTCA
>NW_011494896.1:1935264-1935886 GCF_000754665.1 Bison bison bison | reverse complement strand
CTGGAGTACATAGTATAGTACCATAGTGTAGTAGCATTAGTACTGGAGTACATAGTATAGTACCATAGTGTAGTAGCATTAGTACTGGAGTACATAGTATAGTACCATAGTATAGTAGCATTAGTACTGGAGTACATAGTATAGTACCATAGTGTAGTAGTATTAGTACTGGAGTACATAGTATAGTACCATAGTGTAGTAGCATTAGTACTGGAGCACATAGTATAGTACCATAGTGTAGTAGCATTAGTACTGGAGTACATAGTATAGTACCATAGTATAGTAGCATTAGTACTGGAGTACATAGTATAGTACCATAGTGTAGTAGTATTAGTACTGGAGTACATAGTATAGTACCATAGTGTAGTAGCATTAGTACTGGAGCACATAGTATAGTACCATAGTGTAGTAGCATTAGTACTGGAGTACATAGTATAGTACCATAGTATAGTAGCATTAGTACTGGAGTACATAGTATAGTACCATAGTGTAGTAGTATTAGTACTGGAGTACATAGTATAGTACCATAGTGTAGTAGCATTAGTACTGGAGCACATAGTATAGTACCATAGTGTAGTAGCATTAGTACTGGAGTACATAGTATAGTACCATAGTATAGTAG
>NW_011494896.1:1922470-1935164 GCF_000754665.1 Bison bison bison | reverse complement strand
CTCTGGTTCCTCTGCCTTTTCTAAAACCAGCTTGAACATCTGGAAGTTCACGGTTCACGTATTGCTGAAGCCTGGCTTGGAGAATTTTGAGCATTAGTTTACTAGCGTGTGAGATGAGTGCAAATGTCAGCCAAGTGGTAGCAAATTGCCTGATTTTTCAAGAGAAGCAGAGATCCTGACTTGTGAAATCTATTAATTGTTTTTATTTAATTTATTTTAATTGGAGGATAATTATTTTACAATATTGTGATGGTTTTGCCATACATCAGCATGAATCGGCCACAGGTATACATGTGTCCCCTCCCATCCTGAACCCCCCTCCCACCTCCCTCCCCACCCACCCCTCTGGGTTGTCACAGAAGACCAGCTTTGGGTGCCCTGCTTCATGCATCAAAGTTGCCCTGGTCATCTCTTTTACATGTGGTAAGGTATATGTTTCAATGTTATTCCCTCAAATCATCCCACTCTTGCCTTCTCCCACTGAGTCCAGTGTTCACTACTAATTGACATTCAAAAAAAAATACTAACTAGGCCAAACAAAACATTTATCAATGGGTAAATGTTGGCTTGTGAATGTTGGTTTTGTGACATGTGGCCTACAGGATTACACATCAGCTTTTAGCCTGATAGATGCTTTCATTCTTTAGCTTCACTTGTCAGTTTCCTATGGACTCTTTCTAGAGTTAAATTGTCTGTTCATCTTCTCCTAACATGCCTTGCTCTTCCTTGACTTCAAGCTTTTGTTCACTCTTCTCCTGCCTGGAATTCCCTTCCTTTTCTTACAGTCTATCCCAATCCTACTCTCCTCTTATCAGCCTTTTTTTTTTCTTTTTAAATTAATTTTCATTGGAGTACAGTTGCCTTACAGTGTTGTGTTAGTTTCTACTCAAGAGCAGAGTGACTGAGCTGTATCTGTACATATATCCCCTCTTGCTTGGGCTTCTTTCCCATTCAGGCCACCGCAGTGATTGCATTAAGTAGTGCTCCCTCTTCTATTCAGTGTGTCCTCATTCATTATCTATTTTATACTTGGCATCAGTAGTACTGGAGTACATAGTATAGTACCATAGTATAGTAGTATTAGTACTGGAGT
Source organism: Bison bison bison (assembly GCF_000754665.1). Classification (NCBI taxonomy): domain Eukaryota; kingdom Metazoa; phylum Chordata; class Mammalia; order Artiodactyla; family Bovidae; genus Bison; species Bison bison. The sequence continues at coordinate 1,934,071 of NW_011494896.1, read as the reverse complement.
ACATAGTATAGTACCATAGTATAGTAGTATTAGTACTGGAGTACATAGTATAGTACCATAGTGTAGTAGTATTAGTACTGGAGTACATAGTATAGTACCATAGTGTAGTAGTATTAGTACTGGAGTACATAGTATAGTACCATAGTGTAGTAGTATTAGTACTGGAGTACATAGTATAGTACCATAGTATAGTAGTATTAGTACTGGAGTACATAGTATAGTACCATAGTGTAGTAGTATTAGTACTGGAGTACATAGTATAGTACCATAGTGTAGTAGCATTAGTACTGGAGCACATAGTATAGTACCATAGTGTAGTAGCATTAGTACTGGAGTACATAGTATAGTACCATAGTATAGTAGCATTAGTACTGGAGTACATAGTATAGTACCATAGTGTAGTAGTATTAGTACTGGAGTACATAGTATAGTACCATAGTGTAGTAGCATTAGTACCGGATAGACTGTAGCCTACCAGGCTCCTCTGTCCATGGGATTTTCCAGGCAAGAATACTGGAGTGATTGCCATTTCCTTCTCCAGGGTATCTTCCCAACCCAGGGCTTGAACCTGGGTCTCCCACATTGTAGACAGACACTTTACTGTCTGAGCCACCAGGGAAGTTCTTGTACATAGTATAGTACCATAGTATAGTAGTATTGGGATATGTCCACCCCAGTCTTCCGGTTCCTTCCGCCCCTCACTCTTTCCCCCTTGGTGTCTGTATGTTTGTTCTCTATGTCTGTGTCTCTATTTCTCTTAGTAGCCCTTTCACATTTCACTTCCTCCATGGAAACTTCTCTCATCAATGGATTCTGAACTGGCTCCCTTCATCTCCTCTGTCAGACTTAAAGATGGCACCATTTATCTGAGATTCAGATATTCTGCATCCTTGTCCTGAGTTGCTATTTATATAATGTGTATAAAACACTTAGTATTTTTAGCAGGTGGAAAGACCTCCACAACTGAGAGCTCTTGTGTTTTCTGTTTGTATCTTATTTTTCCTCTCCAACTATATTTATTGAAAGATCTTCAAGGGCAGAGACTTGCCTCTTGTATTTTTTAAAGTGCCCAGCCAGAGCCTTTACATGTAATAAGTATACAGCAAAACAGATATTTTAACCACACTAGGGCCAAGGGACAATAATTTAAAATGAGAAAGTGCATTTTATGTGAAAATTTTCCCAAGTAAAATTATGAGTTTTTAAAATCTGTGTTACGTACAAACCACTGATTTAGAGTTAAAAGGAAACTCGCTTTCATTCATTCTACAGAGATTTTATCACCCAAGACAGCTCAAGATAGACCGGCTGTCTCTTCTGCCAAAGGGACAAATGTCCGTTTGCCAAATAAACTGGAGCAGAATGGGAGTGGTGGGAAGAATATGAACCTTGAAAGGTAATGCACTGGGTATTTTTTTTCTGTTGCATTTTACTAAATGTATTTTCACACCCTTTCTTGATGTAGGGAATTTTAAATAAGCATTCATTTTTTCATTCATTCCTTCACCCACTATTCCTGATGCCACATTCTAGCATCTAACATACACTTGCATGCCAGGTGATGAAGGTGGTAATGATGACCAGCACTCACAACCTGTGGGAAAACCAGAGTAATAAGTTATGATTCAGTAGGATAAATGCTACCACGGAGGTGGAAACAAAACAGCACAGAGGAAGAAACATCTAACTTCCCTTATGAATTCGGGAAAGCCTCTCTTGTTTTCTGTGTGTGGATATTATAATATGATACAGGTTCATGTTTAGATCAAATCGGAAAGCATTTTTGCCAAACATGGCTTTGTTGTTGTTTAGTTACTAAGTTTGGCTACTCTTTGCAACCCCATGGGCTGCAGCACACCAGGCTTCCCTGTCCTTCACCAACTCCCAGAGCTTGCTCAAACTCAGGTCCGTTGAGTCAGAGATGCCATCCAACCATCTCATCCTCTGTCGTTCCCTTCTTCTCCTACCTTCAATTTTTCCCAGCATCAGAGTCTTTTCTAATGAGTCAGTTCTTTGCATCAGATGGCCAAACTGTTGGAGCTTCAGCTTCAGCATCAGTCCTTCCAATGAATATTCAGGGTTGATTTCCTTTGGGATTCTAATTCCTAATTATTAGTGATTCCTAGTAAAGTTTTCCTATAGAAGTTGACCAATCAACCAATGTTTTTTTCTTGTTTGTTTGTTTTTGTTTGTGTGCTGATTACTAAAGTAATATGCATTTGTCAAAGAAATTTTAGAAGAAATGAGAAAAGCAAGAGATACAAAAACAATCACCCATAGCACACAAAACAGAAGAAGTTTTCTGTAATATTATGGGTGTATATCCTTCATTTCAATGCACATATATTATAACACGGACATATATTTATACTTTAAACATGTACATACATTTTAAAGAAAACTGAGATTATATCATATGAACCTTTGCTATACTTAACAATTTAAGTGGTGAAAATTTCCCTATGGCTTTAAATATTCTAAAACATGAACAAATGATTTCTCATCTCATTTATTAAACCTTTTGTTTAACAAATCTCCTGTATACATAGATGATTTTTAGTTTTTTATAAATGTTGAAACAAATATAATCACATAATTCTTTGCACACACCTGCATATTCTACAGGAAAGAAGCTTTAAAGTGAAATTTCAGAGATAAGTGATGAGTCCATTTTTCATGTTTTTGATATGCATTACCAATCATCTTCAGGGCTTCTGAAGTGGTGCTAGTTTTAAAGGACCCACCAGCCAAAGCAGGAGATGTAAGAGATGTGGGCTTGATCCCTGGGTCGGGAAGATCCTCTGGAGGAGGGCGTGGCAACCTGCTCCAGTATTCTTGCCTGGAGAATCCCATGGACAGAGGAGCCTGGTGTAGTACAGTTCATGGGGCTGCAAAGAGTCAGACACAACTGAAGTGACTTGGCATGCATGCACCATGCATCAGTTACCCTTAGGTAGACGATACCAAAAATTATCTTCCCAGTAACAGAAATATGAAGAACTGCTGTGTTCTCTGTAGCTTTGCTAATACTGGATATGGCTCCCATTCAATGGCTGCATTCTCAATGGCTCCCTCTTCATTCTTCGATGGCTCCCATTCTCACCCAGGGTGAAAGCTAAAGTCATTACCATGGCCTTCAATATCTTGCCTGATCTCTGATCTCTCTCTTACTTCCTCCAGCCACAGACATGCTCCCACTTCAAGTCCTTAGACTCATTTGCTCCACTAGATTCTTTTCCATCAGATATCTGATTATTATTTTACTGCCTTCAAGTTGCTCAAATTTCACCTTTCTGGTGAGAATTTCCCTGGACATTTTATTCATGATTTAATACTCCATTCCTCCAGCATTGCATGGTATTTATCACCAACGAACAGACTATATAATTCATTCATCTTGTTTATTGACTGTCCACTCCCGTCAGCATGTTAATTCCATGAGGACAGAGCTTTTTTTTGTATGTGTGTTTTGTTCTTCAGTGCCTCTCCCATGCTGAGAGCAGTACACTTAGTAACACTCAATAAATTTTTGTAGAATGAGTAAGTTTTATCCCAATTTCACTGAATTGGTAACTGAGACTTTGTATAATTACCCAGTTTGTCTAATGCCAGTCAGCTTCTAATAAAAAAAGCTGGGTTTTGAACCTGAATTTATCTGATATAAAGGTTAGGTTTTTAATCTCTATACATGTAGATACTCTAAAGAAAACTGCTGAGATATTTTTTATTTTCTTATATTTATTTGTGCATGCATGCTTAGTCACTTCAGTCACGTCTGACTCTTTGCAACCCTATGGACTGCAGACCACCAGGCTCCTCTGTCCATGGGATTCTCCAGGCAGGGTCACTGGAATGGGTTGCCATGCCCTCCTCCTGGGGATCGACCCATCCCAGGGATCGAAGCTGCATCTTTTATGTCTCCTGTATTGGTAGGCTAGTTCTTTACTACTTGTGCCATCTCGGAAGCCCTCTTATATTTATACTTGTTTCTAAAATTATCATTCATCATTGATTATAATTGATGTTATACATTAATATTAATTAATGTTGCATTGTTTTTATAGTGCATCATTTCCAGGTGGACTGAAAAATGATCATGCAATGAAGCCTAAAATTTCTCCAGGCACTTCTTGCAAGGACCATCATAGGGCAGGACAGGTACAGTGTCTTCAAAGAAACAGAGCCCAGACAGAATCTCCTTCTGACTTCTGCTTCTCAAAGAGAATTTGAGGAATTGCTCTTTCTTTAATACACGGGTATGGCTTAAGTACACAGGACCTATAATGGGGCTGTGATAAATATATCTACTAGTCAAAATCTACTAGTTAACAGAAATACGTCTGGGAAATCTTTAATTTTCAGTTGCTTTAAACACATCTGTTCAAGTAAGAGTTGAATAAATCCTCTGGAATATTTGTGGGGCCCTCTCTGAAAAATCCCATTTGGATAATATCACGAATACATCCTTTTATGAAGTCTACTTCTTGACACCCCTAGCCTTTGGAGAGCTTGGGAAGGAAATGCAGAGCAAAAAAAGTAAAAGGTAAAAATCAATTTGCCCTAAAACTCGATGTTATAGGAAATGTGTTACATATGCTTGCAACGAGCACAGCGAAATTCCCCGCTGTACTACACCGAGGAGAGGAGGAGGAGAGAGATGGAAGATGAGCAACTCATCCAGGAGTATCTCGTGTTGAAAGACCAAGAGACTATCTTCAAAGAGCAGGTACTTCCGCACCTCGGTTAAGGAGTGTTTAACATGGGGCAGGAGAACATGATTATCAAAGGCCATTTAAAAAGCTCCAGCGTGTAGCTTGACGGTGGTATATTTAATCATTTACCTACTGCTGAATTCGAACTTAGGTTATGTCCAAGTTTTCACTAATAATACAGCCCGGGGATGAATATCCATGTAGTTGGTGTTTTAACCTGCTACTGATTTTTTTCCCCTCCCTGAGGACTGAGTTTTAAAGGTGGAATTCCTGGATGTATGTGGCTTTATTTTTGATTTACATGAAATATAACCCCAGGCAAGTCTTCTCCCTTCAGGTTCATGGCCTGTCTTGAGTAAAGATGGAATGGCACCTTCATCTTTGCTCTATCCTGATTTCTGAACTTTTCAATAACTGGCTCTGCGGCCTTCTTGCGATATCATAGGGAACCATTCCTGAAACCTTCGTTCCTTCTTACGATCCCTGTAGAAGTGGTGCCTAGAGTCCAAGAATGGGAAACAAAAGCCCACTTTAAAAAAAATATATAAACACATCAGAAAGTACCATTACCTCCCAAAGGCAGGTTTCTACCTTAGTTGGGTTATTTTAATGTAGTAGAATTAAATTTTTAAAGACTCTGTTTCAACATGTAATGATTTTTTTTTCAAAGATGAGAAATCTGGCTAGTAGAGAACAGAATCAAAAGAATGCCGCCTATAATCTTGGAGTTGCTGAAGCTATACGGATCCACAAGAATGAGAAACCTGAATTTTATGTAAGAATCTATTCAAAATTTCTGTTGCTGATACCTGCCATAGTTGTGAGCATTGGGGTCTACTCATACTGCATGTTGTGCCATTTTTAAAAAGTGGTAAGGCTGTGCAGGGGTGAAGGCAGGCGCACTTCTAAGGCAGGAGTGGTCCACTGTCTGCCTCTGCATGTCACGCTCACAATACAGTCCCTGTTGTGGGTCACTACAGTGCTTGTCACAGATGGTGATTCTCAGCTGGGACCTGGGAGAGGTGGGGTTAGGAGAACAGTATATTAAATTCCTGCCCCAGGATTAGATATCTAAATAGAGAACAAGTATCTCCCGGGAGCTTGCTGGAAATACAGAATCTAGGGTGCCACCTCACACCTCACAGAATGAGAATCTACATTTCAATAAGATATTTAGGTGATTTGTAGCTTCCTTAAGTTTGAGAGGGGCTTCCCAGGTGGCTCAGTGATAAAGAATCTGCCTGCCAATGTAAGAGATGCAGGTTCAGTCTGTGGGTTTGGAAGATCCCCTGGAGGAGGGCATGGTAACCCACTCTAGTATTCTTGCTTGGAGAATCCTATGGACAGAGGAGCCTGGTGGGCTACAGTCCATGGGTTCGCAAAAAAGCTGGACATGACTGAAAAACTAAGCAATAAGTTTGAGAAGTCCAGCTTCAGATGGAGGTCAGCCACCTGCCTTGCCATTAATTGTTTTCAATCATGATGTGCCCACCTTTATTTCTGCTTGTTCTTACTTCTTTTTACCTCACTATCTAGGTAATGTGACACTCTGGATGTACACCTAATAAAATAGATTTTCTTTATTTAACATCAGACATTTCATTGAATTATTTTGTGCTGGCAACTGTACCAGTAGGTAAGAATACAAAGATGAAGAATAAGACAAAGTCCCTCTCTAAAGACATTTCAGGATAATGGGGGAAACAGATTTAAAGAGACAAGAGTGTGATAAACTAAATGCTATGATAAATCTTTGAACAGGGCAGAGAAGGGAGTCACTTAACCGAGACCAGAGATCTGGGAAGACTTCCTGGCATACAGGAGTTAGGTCAGGAAGTGAATGGAGGCAAAACCTTCCGGTCAGGGGCAGCAGGGAGTGAGGAAGAGAGAGCACCATGCTTTTGAGCTGTAGGCCCGATCTCTCTCTCCTCTTAGGTAGATTTAAGGTTCAGATTATATGTTTATCACTGCCCAATTTGAATCTCCTCTTTGTTATAACTGTAGATGCTTAAAGTGAAAAAGATCAAAACAGAAGTTTCGATTCCCCTTCTCAATCTGTTCTTCTCCCAGCCTTCCCATTTAAGCAAGTGGCATCACCAGTCAGACAGTTTCATGAACCCTTACCTAAAGTGATCCCAGATCCCTTCTCCTCCGTCCCCCCTTATCCAGCCATCTTCAAGCCCACTTGCCTTCACCTCCAAAATGTATCCAGCATCTCTTCACCTTCAATGGTATCCAACCCTAGCCCAAGGCACATTTCTAGAAGGTCCAACTTTTGTGATGCTTTCCTAGTTAGCCTCGAGGCCTGCCTTCCTACAATCTAGTCTCTACATAGAAGCCAAAGTGATCTTTTAAAACTGTTCACCAGAACAGATCATTCTCCGTATAGAGCCTCTAATGGCCTTCCACTGAATTAAAATAAGCCTAAACACCTGACTTTGACCTCTCACATACCCCTGGTTTGGCCCACCTCTCTCTTTGAGCCCGCCTGCCGTGTTTTCCCCCTGCTCACTATGCCTCAGCCATGTAGACCTTCTTTCTGCTTGTTTTCATCTAGGGTCTTTGCACTTGCTGTTCTTTCTGTATGGGTCCCTGATGTTTGCAGTGGAGGTGACCCAGTCACCACCTTAATAAAAGCCTTCCCTAATAACCAGTTAACCCCGTTCCCATCCAGTTACTTGCTATGACAAAGACCTCATAGCACCTTGCTGCTGTTCAGTCACTAGGTCATGTCCAACTCTTGTACAACCCCAAGGACTGTAAGCCCACCAGGCTCCTCTGTCCATGGGATTCCCCAGGCAAGAATACTGGAGTGGAATGCCATTTCCTTCTCCAGGGGAATCTTCCTGACCCAGGGATGGAACCCGCATCTTATGCATTGGCAGGTGGATTCTTTTCCATTGAGCCGTGAGGAAGTCCTCATAGCACACATTAATTTCTTGAATTATCTGTGCGCTGTTCCTTGTTGACTGGCTGTCTGTGGCACCAGCGTGTAGGATCAGTGAGAGTGAGGCTCTCTGTTGGTCTCTGTTCTTGGTCACAGCTGGGTTCCCTGTATTGAGAGTGGCCAGAACCAAGTAGGTGCTATATTCTCCTTCTTCCACTCCCTTGCATTCCTGCTGATGCTTCTGCACTCACTCAATTCCTTCTTTCAGTACGAATGTGTAAGTACTAGTGGAGGACCTACTCCGTGAAGTCCTTTTTCATCTCCCTCTCAGTTATGGGGCTGTGGTCAGTACTATTCAGATTCATCCTTAAGTGTGCTCGTATTAATCTGTGGGTCACTAGCTATTTGCCACGTTGAAGACTGGGCAAATATGATAACTTAATGTTTTCTGGTTGACATTTTCTGAATGATTACCTTTGTTCTTTGATGCTTTTTGGAGAAGGAAATGGCAGCCCACTCCAGTGCTCTTGCCTGGAAATTCCCATAGACGGAGGAGCTGGGTAAGCTACAGTCCATGTGACTTCACTTTCACTTTCTTTGATGCTTTTTATGATTCTAGAATAAATGAGTTGCTTCTCTTTCATTCTAGAAATCCTTCCTGTTTGATAAACGGCCGCTCAGTCCTGAGATTAATGCTTTTAAGCAAGAGGAGTATTCCCAAAGTCTCCTGAAACAAATGGATCACAGACGGGAAAAGGACATAAAGCAAAGGCAAAACAGAGAGCTGATGGACCGCCTGGAACAAGTGCAGCTCACAGAGGAGTGAGTCTCCGAAAAGACGGGTTTGGAATGTTCATGGGACACTTCTTCCCCTGTAGGACTGAATCATCGCTGGCAGTCCCGTTAGTACAGCTGTGTGCATTAACCCAGCTAGCAGCCAGTACCATAGCATAACACTTCATTAGAAACGAGAAAAAGCCAGCATTATTATAACTACCATTATAGTAACAATGGCTGCTTAAAATCATTTTGATTACAGAGTATCATTTTGTATTTTTAAGTGAGATATTATTTTTAAACTTTATTAATTTGGCTGCATCGGGTCTTCATTGTGGTTTGTGGGCTTCTCTCTAGCTGTGGTGTGCAGGCTCTAGGGCTGCAGCCTTAGCTGCCCCGTGGCATTTGGGACCTTAGTTCCCTGACCAGGGATCCAACCTGCGTCCCCTGCATTGGAAGGCAGATTCTTAACCACTAGACCACCAGGAAAGTCCCCATTTTGAACTGTTTTGTGGTCACTAATCCTTGTAGATGGCAGAAAGGACCTGCTTGAGCAGGCTTCATTCCATTATTCCCAGATGACCACAAGGCAAAGCTGAGTTTTATTATAACTAAGAAGGGGGGTCCCGTGGAACCCAAGGGCAGAAATGTATGGGAGACCCAGGAGGGCTGAAACCAGGGTCTAAAATCCTTGTAAAAAACACTTTCCATCTGCTAATATCCACAGCTCCTTAGGTGACATTGTCTGTATTCCAGCTGGCACTTGGATGAATTTCAATTCCAAATTTTTAGGAAAGAATCTGATTGGTCCTGCATGGGCTATTGGAGACCTAGGTTAGGGCCAGGGCCACAGAGTTCAAACATGCTAGAGGGGGATACACTTCTGCTACTGGAGAGAAATTAGGGAGGCTGCTGGGGTGAGAGAGAGACCTCCAAAACAAGTAAGCAGCTAGATTCTGTGGCCAAAAATGCGTATGTTTTGTTATATTCATTTTACAGATCATGTGGAGGTGGCATAAAACAGATGCATGTTACAATAGGAAGATCACTCTTATAAAGGAATCTTGTGATGAATCATTTTATTGTGTTACAGACATTTTCTGCTTTTCTATCTAGATTTTATTAAGCATGGGGGGAGAAGGGGTGCCTGACTTACTGGCAGTGCATTTGGAAAATTTGGTTGGTCAGTTGCTTATTCTCTACCTGTCTGTCCTTGTCTGCGGGCTTTCCCAGTGGCTCAGCGATAGGGATCTGCCTGCAATGCAGGAGACCTGGGTCAGAAAGATCCCCTCGAGGAGGAAATGGCAACTCACTCCAGTGTTCTTGCCTGGAGAATCCCATGGTCAGAGAAAGCCTGTGGGCTACAGTCTATGGGGTCGCAAAGAGTTGGACACAACTGAAGTAACTTAGCAACAGCATCAGCTGTCCTTGTCTACTAGCTTATGGATTTGGATTTCTTTTTCTTTCTTAAAGTAAAAGTTCCTGGAAGGAAAAAAGTATCGCTTTTTGTTTATCAGGTTCTTATTCCTATTCATATTTATTAAACATGTGCTGTTGATGTTAATCTGTGCTACGAAAGACTCTAAGAAACCGTGCCCTCACCTTCTCTTATTTGTAATTGCCAGACTTGCTGCGCAAAGAGCCAAATATATAAAAGATAAGATGGAAGAAACACAGTGTTACAAGAGGGCTCTGGATGCCCAGGTAAGGGGACATATTATTACTTTAAAATTGTGCAGTGTTTCTGGCTGCTTTTGGTCCCCATGGATGGAGTAGTTGAAATCTGTAGGAATGAACCTCCAAGGGCTGGAAACATGACATATTTGGGAACAATTCTTAAACTGATTAACTAGCTGTAATATAGATTGCACTGATGCTGTAAAATCTGGACCGTGTGGGTATATCTGTCCCCAAGTAAGTGTTCTCTCCCCTTTATTGCTGTAAACAGTGATGTCCATGTAGCACATGTTAAACTGTTTTAATGTTTCCCGTATACACTGCAAACTACTGTAATTTACATGTGTTTCCTTGTTGTAAATAAGCTTCTCCTCCTATCCAGATTTTGTGTGTGTGTGTTCTACCAATTAACTACTTCTGCAGTTTTATTCCTTTGTTATTTTTCCTACTTTGTTTACGGAAAAAATAGAAATGCTGGAATCCCCACCCTCCCCTAAAAAGGTGTGCAGTGTTTCCATAGCATTCTAAACATGTGTGAATCCTGTAATGTTATGAATGCCCTTCTGTGTTATCCATTTGGTGTTTTTTGAGGCCCTTGTTCCTCCCGCCCAGGTGCTGGTTTTTGCCATGCCGCGGCCTGTGCCTGACGTCTAGTCCCTGGTATAACCATAATCTGCATTCTGTGTGTCCCTGCCTCAGATAAAGAACAGATGCCCTCAGCTGCCTGTGTTTGAGCCAGACTCTTCTAAGCCCATCTTTGGTAAGAATGAGGGTGAGATGATGGTGGAAAAGCGAAAGAGAGACCAGAACTACATGAAGCATCAGATGGAGGCCGCTGCTAACCACAAGAGGAGAGCCATCCTGCACCAGCTGGTGGATCAAAAGCGGGATTTGCTAATGCTGCAGAGGACACACCAAGAGTGAGACCCCTGGCGCTTTCCTCTCCTCCTCCTCTCCTGCCCTCCAGAGAAGCAGTCATAACAGGGAACACGCTGAAGAGTTACCATGCGCAAAATATTGTTCTATGCTTATTATATGCTTTATCTCGTTTCATCCCTACAACTCAACCTATGGACAAAAGCTTTTAGATTAATAACAGAGCCATTTATTTATTTATTTTTTTATTTTTTTAAATTTACAATATTGTTTTGCCATATATCAACATGAATCCGCCACAGGTATACACACTCTTCCCATCCTGAACCCTCCTCCTTCCTCCCTCCCCGTACCATCCCTCTGGGTTGTCCCAGTGCACCAGCCCCAAGCATCCAGTATCGTGCATCGAAAACAGACCCATTTAAAAGGAATATTAATAAGCATACATATTATATAATGATGTAAGATAACCGATAATGAATTCCAAATGCATTATCTTTTTCATACTCTTTTCCATTATGGTTTATAATAAGATGCTGACTACAGTTCTCTTACTGCTTATCTATTTTATATATAGTAGTGTGTATCTGTTAATTCCAAACTCCTAATTTATGCTCTTTCCCTTTCCCTTTTGGTAACCATAAGTTTGGAGAAGTATCTGTTCGAGTCTCA
>NW_011494896.1:1921118-1922370 GCF_000754665.1 Bison bison bison | reverse complement strand
CGAGTCTCATACCAATTCTTATCACATTATTTATTTGCTATATTTACTATTTTGTGTTGTTTGCTTTCTTACTGTAGAGTTTTAAAAATACTCTTTAACCTCCTTTTTTTTTTTAAATTGAAGTACTCAGCATTTCATAGTTTTAAAAGCTTTCTGGTGATTGCATTGGGCAGCTAAGTTCACAGGTGACATCTAGGTTCTGCAGGTTTGGTTCAGAAGGATGTCCCTTTGGAACTATGTTTTCCTTGGTTGCGGTTTCCAGGTGGCTCAGTGGTACAGAATCCACCTGCCAATACAGGAGACACAGGTTCGATCCCTGGGTCAGAAAGATCCCCTGGAGAAGGCAATGGGCTACCCACTCCAGTACTTTTGCCTGGGAAATCCCATGGACAGAGGAGCTTGGCGGGCTACAGTTCCATGGAGTCGCAAAGAATCGGGCACAACTTAGAGACTAAACAATAGCGACAAAGTCTCAAACAAACTTTCTTGATCCTACTTCTCCCTCAAGTTAACTTTCCATAGTTCTCTTTCCCTGTTCAGGACAATGTCTGAAAAGAGTTGTCCACCCCAGCATTGTCCATAGGTGAGTCACAAATGTGCCGTCCTGCTCAAGTGGACACAAAGACATGAAACTCAGATCGTTTCTCAACCTCCACTAAATCCCTTCTGCAGAGAACTGTGCATATAGTAGGTTGTGCTGATGTTTGCTGGTGCAGGGGTGCTGAAGGTGAGAACATTCTGGAAATCAGAGCTCTGAGCAAACACGACTGTGGTCTTTACTTGGTTATCTCTTTTGTTGGAGCTCTGATCATAAACTTCCTTTTCTGTATGGGCCAGGTCCTTGTCTTCTGTTTCTATATCCTTTACTAATTATTCCAGTCTCTCTCACTTCTCTTTTCTTTTCCAACTGGCCCACCTTCAGCCCATCTCAAGATGTGAATTTAGGTCTTCCTGTGGCAAATAGAAAGTCACTTTCTTTCAGAGAGAAATTATTTAGTCCGTGTGATCCAAAGATGCCTGCTGACGTAATTTTACTTGTTTTACATTTTTTTCTTTAAACTTTCCTGTTTTTGTTTTTAAAAAATATAACAACTCATGCTCACTAAAATTATCAATGGGTGGAGAGATTTTTTTTAAAAAGGCTGATAATCTCTCTTACCAAGTAGTCTATGTTAAGATTCAGTTCAGTTCAGTCGCTCAGTCATGTCCGACTCTTTGCGACCCCACGAATCGCAGCACACCAGGCCTCCCT
>NW_011494896.1:1919695-1921018 GCF_000754665.1 Bison bison bison | reverse complement strand
GCAGCACACCAGGCCTCCCTGTCCATCACCAACTCCCGGAGTTCACTCAAACTCAAGTCTATCGAGTCGGTGATACCATCCAGCCATCTCATCCTCTGTCGTCCCCTTCTCCTCCTGCCCCCAATGCCTCCCAGCATCAGAGACTTTTCCAATGAGTCAACTCTTCGCATGAGGTGGCCAAAGTACTGGAGTTTCAGCTTTAGCATCATTCCTTCCAAAGAACACCCAGGACTGATCTCCTTTAGAGTGGACTGGTTGGATCTCCTTGCAGTCCAAGGGACTCTCAATAGTCTGCTCCAACACCACAGTTCAAAAGCATCAATTCTTCAGTGCTCAGCTTTCTTCATAGTCCAACTCTCACATCCATACATGACCACTGGAAAAACCATAGCCTTGACTAGATGGACCTTTGTTGGCATAGTAATGTCTCTGCTTTTTAATATGCTATCTAGGTTGGTCATAACTTTTCTTCCAAGGAATAAGCATCTCTTAATTTCATGGCTGCAATCATTAGCTTTCTACATTTTCATTTCTTTTACAAATGCGTTAAAAAATGTACACATATATATATTTTCCTTCCATTTTGCAAATGAAAATAAGGTGTGTGAGATCTTATATATTACTCTACAACCCAACCTTTCTTTAACCTAATAATGTGCCATTAATTTGTATTTAGGTCAGTACATATATAAAAAAATTCATTTTTCTTTAATAACAGCATATTATCTATAATATATAATATGGTTTATATAGTTTAACTTTTGCACCATTGATGAACATTCACTTTATTCCCAGGTATTTTGCCACTACACCAATTTGGCATTAAACACTTTTCTTATATATCTTATACTGGTTGTTTTGTTTCTATTGGATAAATTCCTAAAATTGGTGTTGCTGTTAGTGGGAATGTAAATTGGTACAACCACTATGGCAAACAGTGGTGGTTTCTCAAAAAAAATTAGAATCACTGTTCAGTTCAGTTCAGTTGCTCAGTCGTGTCTGACTCTTTGGCACCCCATGGACTACAGCATGCCAGGCCTCCCTGTCCATCACCAACTCCCGGAGTTCACTCGGACTCACATCCATCGAGTCGGTGATGCCATCCAGCCATCTCATCCTCTGTCATCCATCCCCTTCTCCTGCCTTCAATCTTTCCCAGCATCAGGGTTTTTTCAAATAAGTCATCTCTTCGCATGAGGTGGCCAGAGTACTGGAGTTTCAGCTTTAGCATCATTCCTTCCAAAGAACACCCAGGACTGATCTCCTTTAGAATGGACTGGTTGGATCTCCTTGCAGACCAAGGACCCCTCAAGAGTCTGCTCC
>NW_011494896.1:1908960-1919595 GCF_000754665.1 Bison bison bison | reverse complement strand
CTCAGCTTTCTTCACAGTCCAACTCTCACATCCATACATGACCACTGGAAAAACCATAGCCTTAACTAGATGGACCTATGTTGGCAAAGTATGTCTCTGCTTTTTAATATGCTGTCTAGGTTGGTCATAACTTTTCTTCCAAGGAGTAAGCGTCTTTTAATTTCATGGCTGCAATCACCATCTGCACTGATTTTGGAGCCCAAAAAAAATAGTCTGCCACTGTTTCCCCATCTATTTCCCATGAAGTGATGGGACCAGATGCCATGATCTTCGTTTTCTGAATGTTGAGCTTTAAGCCAACTTTTTCACTCTCCTCTTTCACTTTCATCAAGAGGCTCTTTAGTTCTTCCTCACTTTCTGCCATAGGATGGTGTCATCTGCATATCTGAGGTTATTGATATTTCTCCTGGCAATCTTGATTCTAGCTTGTGCTTCATCCAGCCCAGCATTTCTCTTGATGTACTCTGCATATAAGTTAAATAAGCAGGGTGACAATATATAGCCTTGACGTACTCCTTTTCCTATTTGGAACCAGTCTGTTGTTCCATGTTCAGTTCTAACTGTTGCCTCCTGACCTGCATACAGGTTTCTCAAGAGACAGGTCAGGTGGTCTGGTATTCCCATCTCTTTCAGAATATTCCACAATTTATTGTGATCCACACAGTCAAAGGCTTTGGCATAGTCAATAAAGCAGAAATAGATGTTTTTCTGGAACTGTATGATTCCACAATTCCACTTCTGTGTACATAACCAAAATATTTGAAAGCATACTCTTTCAGAGATATTTGTACACTTATGTTCATAGCAGCATTATTTATGATAGTCAAGGAATAGCAACCCAAATATCCAATCACAGATGAATGGATAAATAAAGTGTGGCACACACATACATGGACTATTATGCAGCCTTATAAAGAAAGTTCTGACACATGCAACAATGTGGATGAACCTTGAGGACACTATGTTAAGTGAAATAAACCAGCCACACAAAAAAAGACACTGTATGACTTAATTTACATAAGGTAATTAGAGTAGTAATTAGAGTAGTCTAATTCATGGAAACAAAGTAGAAGGGTAGTTGACAGGTTGGGGAGGGAAAAGTAGGGAGTTGTTTAATGGGTTTAGAATTTCAATTTTGCAAGGTGAAAAAAGATATTTCATATATGTTAGATACATTCCCACTAATTGCACGACAGTGGGAATATACTTAACACCATATATATGTATGTTTAGAAATGGTTAAGAAAGTCAATTTATGTGGGTTTTTTTTCTACAATTTAAAAAACTGAAAAGATAAAAAATGTTATGAAAAATGTATATAATAGGTACCATTCAGTCATTGAACTCCCATTGTGTGATAGGAATTGGCACTTTCTGTACATTATCCTACTTAATCTCCATAATGACCACACAGTAGCTATTGAATCAAGGCTTGTTAGAGGATAATGTGGCCGTGCTATTTTAGAAGTGAACCAGCACAGAGCACGTGACAGGTTTTATCGGCGGGTCCTGACACCTAGTGGCGGTTGGTACCAGTAACACAAGAGTCTTCAGAGCAGCAGGCTAAATCAAGGGTCACATTCAGTGAAGTCCCTTCTAGAATTTAATGAGAACTGACTGTAAGAGTTTTAGCTTGGCAAGAAAGAGACACATTTATTTTGAGGCCAGTTTAGGGTGATTCACAACAGCTGTGAGTATGTGTTTGGAGATCAGAGGTAGAAACAACATTGGGAATGCTGGAACACTCTACTTGAAGGGAGATATTATACTGCAGTCATTTCTTTGATGACGTGACCCTCAAACACTTTTGTTTTTTAAAACTTCTTCACAATGTTGGATACATTCTCCATTCACTTTCTTTTGCCTAGTCATTTGTCCCCGCCTTGCCCCGCCCCGCCCACCTTTCTAACCATTCATTTGTATGCCTGTCTACATTGTCTTGTAAAACTCCTGGAAGAACTGGTGGGCCAGCTACTGAGAATCTGGACTAAAAGGAAAGAAACAAAGTATGGGAAACCATGTGAGATGAATCTTCAGATCAGCTAAATTAGCCTCAAAGGAAATAGATGGCTTTAAAAGCTGAATTTAATTGGAAGGGGGTTTTAATACTACTAATTTAAACCCAGATTGATGATGAAAAGCCTTAGATCCATAAATTATTTGCAGGAGTTTCACCATGTTTTTACAGTGTTCATGTCTCTTAGTCTGTTTCAAAGGGTAGGGAACAAAACCAGGACGTTTCCTGTTTAACTTAGAATAAAAGGAATGGGGCTCATAAGGCTGGTGCCTTTCCCAGTATTATAAATGGAATCAGACTGTTCTGTTTTCTCTAGGCACTTGGCAGACAGAAATGCTGAGCTTGAGCGAGTGAACAGAATCAACCAAAGCTTACAGGATGATTGGGAAAGGAGTGCTGTCATGAAGAAGCATCGAGACTTGGAGGAGAAGGCTTTTGAGCGGTAATATCTGATTGCACCTGAAGTTTTATTTGCAAAGCAAATCCCTTCTGCATCTTGTTTAGTTCCTACTAATCCTGGGATGACAGATAGGTTTTAAGTGTCAACTTGACTGCCTAGAGAGCTTAGAGAGGAGGAAAGAATTCTGGGTTCGGTGGGAAATACTGCTGTGACCTGGGACGGCGACTGCTGTGTTGTATGCTATATGTTTGCCACCTCTGTGCTGATCTTTGCCTCTGTGTAATAGGTTTGTTTTCTTTTTGTGGAGGCTAGGAAGGCCTGGGGAGAGGGGAAGAGTGTGGAAATTATCTTTGGAAATAATTAGCTGGAAATAGGAATTAGAAATAGAGTGTTTCTGCCTGAATGCATGTTAGGCTTATGGAATGATCTCATAAGAACAGAGTCATGGGGCTGTGGTTAAGACTGGCAATCAGAAAAGTGAGATGCCCAACCAAGAACACCTTCCTGAAATGTATTATATTCCCGCTCACTCTCCCCTGCTATCTATTTACAATCTAGAGTCAGGGAATCTAGATGTTTTTAAGAATTAACAATAACTTTGGAGAGGCAGCTAATACTTTTTGCCTTATTTTTTCTTATTTCTAAGGTGGGGAAATTAAACATTGGCCTGGCTTGGCTAACACAGGAATTTGGGGGATCAAATAAAGAGATAAAAAATCATTATACTTTAAAAACTGAAAATGCTTTACACATGTAAGGTACGATTTCATAGAATATTAAAAACTTGAAGAAACAAAGTCTATACAATCAAACATTACAAAAACCTGAAAATACCAAAGTAACATTCAATTGCTAATTATCAACAACGTTTTATCATAAAAAATTGTTACAGTGGATCTTGATCTGTAACTAACCTTTTCCTTTTAGATTTTAAGGCATTCCTCACCTATCTTTCTAATGGGCAGAACCCATATTTTGTGACAATGGAAGTATGAGGGATGATGTGGAAAACAGATTTCAAAGAAGTGGGGTTGTTTGGCCTAAAGAAGAGGAAGAGAAAAGGAAGTTGGATATTTTAAACCATTGTCTTAATTTTGTGAAAAAGCAGGTAAAAGGCAATAAGATTAATTAGTGTCAGGGAGATTTTAGTTGGATTTTGGAAGAAGGCTTGGCTAATGTTGCGATAAAGGATAGCGACATAACACACGCTTGAGTGGCAGGATGGCCTGACTGCTCCATGGCCACAGCAAAATGGACCTCTCACCTGAAGACGGAGGACAAGCTGTGGGCAGGGACTCAAGTGAACAGCAGACAGGGAGGAGGAATTGGTTGGTGTTAAAAAGAAAACAAAGTAAAAGCAAAATTAAGGTTCATGTGTATGCAGTTGGCTTCCCTGATAGCTCAGTTGGTAAACAATCCACCTGCAATGCAAAAGACCCCAGTTCGATTCCTGAGTCGGGAAGATCCCCTAGAGAAGGGAATGGCTATCCACTGCAGTATTTTGGCCTGGAGAATTCCATGGACTGTATAATCTATGGGGTCGAAAAGAGTTGGACACTACTGAGCGACTTTCACTTTCACTTTGTATGCAGTTAGCTTGTGATACTCCTTCCTATCCCCAAAGGAAGCCAGGTAGGTCTCCCCTGCCCATTGACAAGGCCATCTTTTTTTTTCCCTTTGAGGATTATCACTTATGTGTTTTTTTTAATAGAATCCCACCTGTACAGGAATTTTGATAGGGTAGGGGAGAACACCGTGGAGACTGTCCTGCATCATAGAGGAAAATGGCTTTAGTGGAAAAGCAGCCATTGCCATCCCTTCATCTCTGCTTTCAACTGCTTTTGTCCTCTTTCTCTGTCTCCACTTTCTCTCCTGCCCTCCACTCACCAGAGGCTCCTGGCCCTCTGGGTCTTTTCACTGAAATCTAGTCTTCCCTGTCTTCACTGTTTGCTGATGACCAGCAGCTCAATGGCTTGATCTTCTCTCAAAAGCTGTCTCCTGGGAAGCCCGACAGGTGAAGGCCCCACACAGGGCCAAGCAGCAAACACCAAAGCTCTGGAGTTTTCCCATTGCCGCTGACTGTGTGACTCTGGGCAGGTCTTGTGTTCTCTGAGGGTTTAGGTTGGGTGAGGGGAGAAGACTTGGGGGCAGACAGGAAGGTACCACTCAGAGCCTGTTATTGACCCGGAAGGAGACGCAGGACATGCCTTTCCTGGGGTGACCAGCAGGTGGCGGCGCAGGGGATCACGGATGGACCGGAAGCTCCTGGAGGGCAGGGACCCGGCGCTGCTCCTGCACGCCGTCCTGGCTCCAGCTTCCAGGCGAGGCATGCAGCAAGGACTCAGGGGGCGCTGGCCGATGACCGCTCTTCCTCCGTCTCTGCAGGGCCTCCGACAAGCTCTTCCTGCTGGACCAATGTGAGAAGTACCGGCGCTGCAAGCAGTGCCAGAGGCGCACGTCCAACAGGGGCGAGAGCAACCTGTGGCCCCTCAACAAGTACATGCACGGCTCCCGGCTGTTCGTATAAAACCCGGAGTCCGGGCCTGCGTCTCCTGGGGAAAGTCTTTTTCTTTTTTTTTTTTTAAAGGGTGGTGGTGAAACTTCATGTTTTTACTTTAGAGGGAAAAAAAAAAAAAAAAATTACTGTGCCATTCTGGTGCTTTTTGGAGTAGATTGGATTCCTATAGACGGCTTCTCCCTGCCCGTCTCCCTCCCATTCCTCCCCAGGCCACCAAGGAGCCTGGACTGGGAAGTGGAACCCTGCTTCACTGTGTTTGAGAGGGGGGTGCTGACCCAACCCACCACCCGCTCTGTGACTTTGTTTAGGAACCTTTATTTTTCTTCACCTATAATGAAGAGTGTCATAATAAATACTTTGCACGACTTTTGACTGTGCAGAACAATTCGTGATGGTGAATCATACCATGCCTCCCCCAGCCCTAGATTTTTCCCAAGGCTGGAAATGTGTGAACCTCCCAAAGGTAGGTCAGGCTATTTGCCTCAGGCGGTCATAGCAATGCTTCTGGAGTTTTCTAGTTGATGACACACCTGGGACTTGTTGGGATCTCAGGGATATTTTTCCCTTGGTGAGCTTCTGGCCAACCATTCCACCATTCTGCCCGTTTCTGCACCACTACTGACTGTAGGTTTATTGTTTGGATAAGTGAATACTGTGAGGGGAGCCTGGCTGGCTTGCCAGGGTCCACTTTCTTCTCTCATTGCATCCAATCTTTTTTTATTGGAGTATAATTGCTTTACAATTGTGTTAGTTTCTACTAACACAAAGTGTTATCAGACACACACATATGTATGTGTATGTCCCCTCGCTCTTGAGCCTCCCTCCGTCCCACATCCCCATCCCACCCCTCTAGGTCATCACAGAGCCCCGAGCTGAGCTCGCTGTGCTATACAGCAGCTTCCCGCTAGCTGTCTGTTTTGCACATAGTAGTATATATTTGTCAATGCTACTGTCTCAGTTCATCCCACCCTCTCTTACCCTCCCTCTGTCTGTTCTCTATGTCTGCATCGCTGCTCCTGCCCTGCAAATAGGTTCATCAGTACCATTTGTCTAGGTTCCGTGTGTACCTGGCATCCATTCTTAAGCTGTACGTGCTATGGGTGAGGAAGAGCTTCGTGTTGAGGGACTGATTTTCAGTTAAGGTATATGTGCTCTTTTTAAAAAATATTTTCTTTTTTAAAAACTTAAAATTTGCTTGCTTTTAATTGGAGGGTAATTGATTTACAGTATTGTGTTGGTTTCTGCCAAATATCAACAAGAATCAGCCATAGGTATACACATGTCCCCTCCTTCTTGAACCTCCCTTTCACCTCCTATGGTTTGTGTGTTCTTAACCAAACTTTTTTCACTTATCTTTACCCTTTGGCTTTCTTCTCCCTGTCCTGTCCTACCACTTCAGGTGAAACAATGAACAAAGCAGAGCGATGTCTGGATTTCTGATATGTAAAAGCTAGGCAGAAAGTCCCTTAGACACTCTGCTTTCTGCCTGCAGCGTTTTTCTTAGAAAGAAACGTGGGGAGATACAGAACATTGTGCTTCCCTGGTGGCTCAGTGGTAAAGAATCCACCTGCCAACACAGGAGACATGGGTTTGATCCCCTGGGTCAGGAAGAGCCCCTGGAGGAGGAAATGGCAACCCACTCCAGTGTTCTTGCCTGAGAAATCCCAGGGACAGAAGAGCCTGGCAAGATACAGTCCATGGGTCACAAAGAGTCAGACATAACTGACTAAACAACAGTCTAGAACATTGTTTGCCCTACTCCAAATACAAAATAGGAATGTTTTGAGCCTTGAATAATTGGGAAAGTATTTACTTAAATTGATATTGGGCAAATTTTGTTGCTTACGTTATCTTTTTCTATCGAAACAAGTATGCTCTCTGGTGACTGAAACTGTCTGAAGCTCTCCCCTCCTGCATCCTGTATTAACCTCTTCCTTCCATTTCCCCAGAAGACCCCTCCATGGGGGTTCCATCATCCCCAATATTTGAAACAATAGCCTGGCCCCAGGACTGCTTGACTTGCTTGAAAAACCCATCCCTGCCACACCCTTGGAGTACTTCTCTGTCTCTAATAAATAATAAATTCCTATAATAGCATTGTATGAATATATATCTATATAGAGAGAGACTGCCTTGTTAAAGAAAAAAAGACTTTAGGCAATGTTGATATGTTTGGGTGAAAAGATTTAAATTCATAGGTATTTTTACTGTAGGAACTGAACTTGTAGTTTATTTTTTTAAGTATTTATTTATTTTGACTGCATCAGGTCTATGTTGCAGTACACAGGATCTTCTAGTTGTGAACCATGGGATCTAGTTCCCTGACCAGGGACCAAGCCGGGACCCCCTGCATTGGGAATGTGTGTCTTAGCCACTGGACCACCAGGGAAATCCCTGAACTTATAATGTGTTACCCTGGGTAGCAGTACTGACTCTCAGTCTGTGTCAAGCACCAAGCTAGTGACCTGGAGATTAAGACCTCTTCAGTCCTTGCCTGCCTTGGGAGCACTCAGGGTGTAATGCAGAGATGTGATTTGGAAAATCTCTCTGTAACAAAGCAGATACCTAATAGTGCTGTGCATTGCTTGTTTTGGAAAAGCAAGGTCGAGCCCTTGAGGCTGGTTAGCTTGACAGGGAAAGCTTTTGAGAGAGATGAGGCCAGGGCTGAGTTTTTAAGGAGAAATGGGAAATAGCTAGGTAAAGACTGACAAGGAGTCATGGCAACAGATGTCAAGGCCTGTGCTCCTGTCTGCTGAGACTAAGGTGGAGACGTGGTTATGTGAGCTAGGTTATAAAAGCTAATTAAAAAAAAACATTCATTCATTTTAAGAATCAAATTTTTTTGATGTTCATGAACTTTAAAAAATTTTTATTTGGAGGATAATTGCTTTACAATGTTGTGTTGGTTTGTGCCATACAACAACGTGAATCAGCCGTAAGTATACTATATCCCCTCCCTCGCGGGCCTCCCTCCCAAGGTCACCCCTAGGGTCATCACAGAGCACTAGGCTGGGCTCCCTGTGACATATAGCAGCTTCCTACTAGCTGTTTTACACATGGCAGTGTATCTATTTCAATATTACTCTCTCAATTCTTCCTACCCTCTCCTTCCCTTATTGTGTCCACAAGTCCATTCTCTGTATCTGTGTCTCTAAGAATCAAATGTTATTATAGTCCTGAATTAAAACAGCTGATTTCATACAAAAAAAGAAGGCACAGTCTTTTTTTTTTTTTTTGGAGCAAGTTTTCCTAATTTGGTACCTTGTTCACTGATCTTAACTGCTAATACTGTTTTAGTTCAATCCTGCTATTAGGCCAGACTCAATGAGAATGTCTTTTCTAAATCAATTTGAATTACTGTCTTCAAGTTCTGTCATTTCTGGAGCTATGGTACTGCCAGACCAGCTTAATGTATCAAAGGAGTTCCAATTTCAGTGATTTTTAGTGTTTTGGACAGTCGGGAATCTTTTGAGAATCTGATGAAAAATATGTATGTACTCTTTCCTAAAAATATGCACATTTTCATATACAACATGTTGCATGTGATTAGGGGTATCCTAGAACACCTGGACCACAGGTTAAGAACTCTTACTCTAAACAGCTTTCCTTCAATGTTATTACAAGCTCAAACTATCAGAAGTGAGCAAAGTGAATGACTTTGCTTTTGAAAATGCCCTGTCAGTTCTAGGGAACTATGCCCATTTTTGCCTTCCTCTTTGACCCTATGTAAAAATAGTGCGATGAAATTGGAAAGGCTGTTAGAAAACACTCCAGTAGTTTTCAAAATGTTTTGAGTAAGATTCAGTAAAAGAAATACACTTCATATTGGAACACAGAACTTGTGCACACGTGTAATGAGACAAAAGTTTTACAGGGCTCTACTTACCCCACCTATCTGCAATGGATTCTGATAATTTCTATTTTATTTCATTAAACATTTCTGATTAGATTGAACAGAGCTGATTTAACAGTCTGCTAGTGTAAATAGATAATTTTCAGTTTGATAAACATAATTTTAATTGAATTCTTCCCTCTCATAGTACTTCGTAGTTGGCTGGAATTCATTAGTGGTTGAGATTGTATTATAATCGTATTCAACCAGGAGACTGAGAAATGCTTAGGTCCTGTCTGGTAACCAGACTGCCTTCTCCTGAGGAACTTTAAGAAAGTGGCCACCTAGTTAAGATCCATTGTAGGATATTGACTTTTTTTTTGAGCAAGCAAAATCTTGACATTCAGAGTGCAAGTTCTATCTCATCTGTGGGTAGAAGAGTCAGCCTCATCTCTTCCAAAAGCTTTCCCTGTCAATCAGACCTGACTGCAAGGGCTCTGCCTGGCTCTTCCGTAATTCTCAAAGCCTGTGTTTCTTTGGGTCTGTTTTTCACATGTGTGGCTTGGGAGTAAACCTGAGACTTGTGTCGATTCACACACAGAATTAAGGGATTTCTTTCCCAGCTTTCTCCTCTCTGGAATTTCTTTAATGTTCTCCAGTGTCTTATTTCTAGTCCTCTGTCTATAAAGCCAGAGTTTTTCTTGGAGCTTTAGGAAACCAGGGCAAACCAGAAGAAGAGCAGTAAGTGACAAGACAGAAACAAACGACAGAGATCCGTCCCACACTCTTCTGACTGTGGGGTGCCTTTTCCTGCTTCCCCTGGCCAGGAAGACAGGCTCTCAGCGTCTCCGGTACTTGGAACGCCGCCACCATCATGCTGTCACTGCAGTTCATGACTGCAGTTCATGACTGCGGCTGGTCTTGGCACATGCCAGGGCGGGGGAGAAGGACAGAATGGGCCTTCCCTTTACACTAGTTCACAGGGAACCCTTTTCCTGTTTCTCTGGCCAGAAGAGGGGATTTCTCTTGAGTTTATGCTCTGTGTGTCAACTGGATCTTAGATTGTCCTCAGGGCAAACCAGAAGAGGAATAAATTCACCAGTAAATTCATCACTATACTAATCATTCTTCAGGTTTTGACTAGCTTATATAATCCTGCTATCGTTTGCTTTTTAGAGTCCTACTTGCTTTCTATATTCTGTTCAGTTACAGTCAGTCAAAGAGAAACCCTGGGGTGTGCTTACTCCATCTTGGCCAGCACCAGAAGTGTTTTATTTTGGTTTTGAGTCTCTATTCTTCCTTTCACCTTTCCCCCAAACCAGGTGGTATGTCAGTCCTTTCATTTAAATTTTATTAGTTAGGATAGCACCTTAACAAAGATTAAATACTAGTAGCTTAACCACCATAATAAGTAGCTTAACCATTTTTTCAGGAAACAGTCTAGGAGTACATAGTCCAAGACAGTAAGGTGGTTCTACCAGATTCTCCTGTGGTTTCCACCACTGGTCAAGGCAACTGTTTCTGGTAGCATCTCCTAACTAGCAAGTTGGAAGAAAAGGGCAAGGTAGCCAGTGTGCAAGTTTTTTTTTTTTTAAGGAGTATAACCTGGAAGTGGTACCATTATTTCTGTCCATGTCCCATTGGCCAAAATTTAATCACATGGCTACACCATGCTGCAAGGGATCTTGGAGAATGAAGTCTCCAGCTTGGTGGCCATGTGTAGTGAAGTACTCAGGGAATGTTAGTACTAAATATAGGGGAAATAGATCCTATTGGACAACTGCCAGTCTGCCATATCCTAGAATTATGGCCAGAAGAAGCTACGAAATACCTAACAATGCCAGCTATGATATTTTTATTTTTGGAAT
>NW_011494896.1:1907717-1908649 GCF_000754665.1 Bison bison bison | reverse complement strand
CCAGTGTTCTTGCCTGGAGAATCCTAGGGATGGGGGAGTCTGGTGGGCTACTGTCTATGGGGTTGCACAGAGTTGGACACGACTGAAGCGACTTAGCAGCAGCAGCAGTGTGTATGTCAATCATAATCTCCCAATTCATTCCACCCTCCCCCAATATTTTAAAAATCTTAAAAAAATATAAAGCTGCAAAAAACATCTCTAGAGGCAGACACAAAGTGGGAGCAAGAATTCAGAGAAGCAAGCATCAGCTGGTGGGTTACCTATGACTTGGACCTTTTAAATTAATGCTAGAGATACATTTAAAATTTTTCAAATAATTTCAAGCTTACAAGGATTCAAGAATGGTAAAAATACCCCCCTCCCACCCCCAGAACTAAATAAGGGTAAGTTGATGACATATCCCTTACCACTTCTAAATACTTTAGAGCATAATGCCTTACAAATAAGGATCAGTTCAGTTCAGTTGCTCAGTCGTGTCTGACTCTTTGCAACCACGTGAATCGCAGCACGCCAGGCCTCCCTGTCCACCACCAACTCCCAGAGTTTACTCAAACTCATGTCCATCGAGTCGGTGATGCCATCCAGCCATCTCATCCTCTGTTGTCCTTCTCCTCCTGCCCCCAATCCCTCCCAGCATCAGAATCTTTTCCAATGAGTCAACTCTTCGCATGAGGTAGCCAAAGTGTTGGAGTTTCAGCTTTAGCATCATTCCTTTCAATGAACACCCAGGACTGATCCCCTTTAGAATGGACTGGTTGGACCTCCTTGCAGTCCAAGGGACTCTCAAGAGTCTTCTCCAACACCACAGTTCAAAAGCATCAATTCTTCGGCACTCAGCTTTCTTTATAGTCCAACTCTCACATCCATACATGACTACTGGAAAAACCATAGCCTTGACTAGACAGACCTTTGTTGGCAAAGTAATGTCTGTT
>NW_011494896.1:1896864-1907503 GCF_000754665.1 Bison bison bison | reverse complement strand
TAAATAAGCAGGGTGACAATATACAGCCTTGATGTATTCCTTTTCCTATTTGGAACAAGTCTGTTGTTCCATGTCCAGTTCTAACTGTTGCTTCCTGACCTGCATACAGGTTTCTGAAGAGGCAGGTCAGGTGGTCTGCTATTCCCATCTCTTTCAGAATCTGCCACAGTTTATTGTGATCCACACACTCAAAGGCTTTGGCATAGTCAATAAGGCAGAAGTAGATGTTTTTCTGGAACTCTCTTGCTTTTTCAATGATCCAGTGGATGCTGGCAATTTGATCTCTGGTTCCTCTGCCTTTTCTAAAACCAGCTTGAACATCTGGATAGTCTCCCATAAAACCACATTATAGCCACCAAAATCAGAAAATCAACGTCTATTTTTACTATATAATCCAACAACTCAATTAAAAATTTGCCAGTTGTTCCAGTAATATCCTTTAAAATTAAAAAAAGTTATTTTACTTTTGGCTGTGCTGGGTCTTTTGCTGTGCAAGGGTACTGCTCATTGTTGTACGAAGGCTTCTCATTGCGTGGCAGGTAGCATCAATTTTGGAGCATGGGATCTAGGCATATGGGCTTCAGGAGTTGTGACATGCAGGCTCAGTAGTTGTGGCTCACAGGCCTAGTTGCCCCGAGGCATGTGGGATCTTCCTGAAACAGGGATTGAACCCATGTCCCCTGAGTTTGCAGGCAGTAATGTCCTTTTAAGCAAAAGGGTGCAATCTGTGATCATGGTGACATATTTAGTTGACATTATTTTCCTAATCTCCTTCTACCTGAATAGTCCTCAGCCTTTACTTAAGTTTCACAGCTGACACTTTTGAAGATTTCAGTCCTTCCACCTGGATGTATGATTTTTCCTCATGATCAAATTCAAGTATTTTCTCAGGAATATCACAGAAGTGCTGCTATGTTCCTTGTATACCATTCTATCAGGTGGTACCCACTCAGTCTTTCTCATTACTGGTCATGTTAACTCTGATCATTTGAATAAGTGATACCTGCTGGGTTTACCACTATCAAGTTGTTTTCTTTTGTAACCAATTGATACTTTATGATAGGTACTTTTGAAAGTAAATAAATATCCATTCCTCATCAAATTTCACTCACTAGGTTTAGCACATATTGATGTTTCTTTGCTAAATATATAATTGTGATGATGGTTGCTAAATACAGATTTTTGTAATTGCACTATTGCTGCTACATTTACTAGTTAGCATTCTACTCTAAGGTAAAGTGTTTTCTTCTCCCTATTTATTTATATCCATATAGACTTATGGTTTATTTTATTCAATGACTAATAATTCAGTACTATTATTGATATAAAAATCATGATCAGTGGGAGATCTTTAAGCTGGCTTCTGTGTTTTTTGTACTTTTATTTATTTTTTTTTTGTACTTTTAAATAATTAAAAAAAATTAGAATGATTTTAGAGAATTCCTTGTACACTCTTCACTCAGTTTCCCCCACTGTTAACATCTTCTGTTTCTATGACATATTTGTTATAACTAAGGAATCAACCAGAGAAGGCAATGGCACCCCACTCCAGTATTCTCACCTGGAAAATCCCATGGATGGAGGAGCCTGGAAGGCTGCAGTCCATGGGGTCGCTGAGGGTTGGACACGACTGAAGTGACTTAGCAGCAGCAGCAAGAAATCAACATTGGTACTCTACCATTAATTAAACTTCACACTGTATTCAGATATCACTTGTTTTACCCTGATATGCATAAAATGTCCTTTTGCTGTTCCAAGATTCCATCTAGTATAGCATGTATCATTTGGTCGTCAGGTTATTTTTAGTCTCCTTTGGTCTGTGTATTTTTTGGTCTATGTCCTTTTGTCATATGCCTATCATTTTTTGAACACTTCCATAACTTTGTCATAATAAATGTTCTAGGCTAGTCATATTTTTGCTGCCCTACCTTTAGAATTAGCCATCTCCCCTAGGGGACTTTTAATGGAGAATGGTATTAGGAAACCATGATCTGAGTGCTAGTTGTTCTCATTGCTATTGGGTTGTCATTGCTTTAGGCCCTCTCTGCTCTCTGAAGATGAAGCTGAGGAATTCACACACACACACACACACACACACACACACACACACACACACCTATCTATAATTCTATATATATTGAAATTATGAGTTTACAGTGATACAAACAATGCCAACCCCAAATCCTACAACTAGTTATACTTTTTCCCTTTCCATATTTGTAACTCCTGTCAGAGCAGGGAGAAGGCTAATTCCCATTATTCTCAATGTATTACTAGATAAACTCTTATGTAATCTTACTGTATAAACCCTTATGTAATCTCCAATCATCACTGCTTTCCTCCATTGTACATGTCCTCTGTACCCTGCTTGAGCTCTGACAGCCCACACTAGGTTCCAACTGCCAGCCCACCCTTGCTTAAATGTCCTCCTCATCCTTTTCCCCAGACTCCAGTATCTTCTGCATTCTCCATCTCTCATCTACCTCACAGACAACTACCTTGCTCCCCTCCATGTAGTGGACTCAGTTATTAAAAAAGAAGTGAAGGATGGAAGAAAGAGCAAAGAATGAAGGAAGAGGAAAGAAGAAATGGGCGCAATATAGGCCAGTGAAGAAAGCCTATACATTTTAGAAAATTCTAAAGCTATTAGAAAGTTAAACTGAAAACAAGGAATATCTTCAAAGGTCTGAGAAAATGTCAATGTAGAATTGCATACTCAGTGAAACTATCAGAAATGAAAGCAAAGTAAGAAGAATTATAGAAAAAAAAGTTTATTTAAAAAAACATGTCTACCAACAATAAAAAATATTTTTCAACAATGAGAAAATGCATATTTTTAAGATAATATAAAATATTTACCAAAGTCGGTCATACAACAGGAACTAAAGGAACTGCCCCAAAATGCTGTAAGATAAGAATACTCTTAGAAGAGTTGAGATGCAAGAAATAGTGAGCAAATAAACTGCTAACATATTGGGCAAATTTAAACAAACCCTGATTTTTATAAACAATGTCATAAGTGAGGTTTAAAAAATGCTTGACGGCATTATTTAAAATATGTTGAGCTGGGCTCAATAATAACTGCTGGGCTTCCCAGGTGGCGCAGTGGTAAAGAATCGGCCTGCCAATGCAGGAGACACAAAAGAGGCTGGTTCCATCCCTTTCATCCCTGGAAGATCCCCTGGAGTAGGAAATGGCAGCCCACTCCAGCATTCTTGCCGGGGAAATACCACGGACGACAGAGCCTGGTGGGCTACAGTCCATGGGGTGACAAAGATTGGGACAAGACTGAGAGAGTATGTCTGTGTGACTTAGAGTTGTAACTGCTAAGAACTTTAAAGCACAATTACACATTTTCAAAACAGTGGAAAGAAAATATGAACTTAGCAGAAGAAAAATCTTATTCTAAAAGAAATCGGAAGATTAAAAAAAATACACAAATGTCAAATAACACAAAATGAGAAAAACAGATGCAGAGACAGCAATAACATGTAACGTAAAACAAAATAATGTATAAAAATAATGTAAATAGGCTTAAGTTCTTTAAAAACAAAGTTTGTCAGACCGATCGAAAAAAAGCCTAGCAATATGTCATGGCTAAAACATGAAGCCGACGAGGAAGCTACAGCAGAGTCCACGGACGGGGTTCTTCCACTACCTTTCCCTTCCCACCTATCTCGGTTCGCCTCCGACTCTCTTCAGCCTCTCCCAGGTTTTGACTCGGTCCATTCCCGTCCCCAAGTCCCTCCTCACTCCCTTTCCTCCCCGGCGGGAGACGGGGAGACGAGGAGGCTTAACGTCCAGCCCGTGTCCCTACACCAACCCACTCACTCCCCATCGGCCGCCGTGGCGACGTTGCCGGGGACGGGCCCCACACCGTCGCGCTCTATTTCTCGGCCCGCCCTTCTGCGATTGGTGAGGAAGAGTCAACGCTGACTATAAAAGGAAGGGTTTGTGACGCAGGCGCGCCTCGGGGAGCGCCGATTGGCTCTCTCGACGCGAACGCTCGGCTGATCTCGGAGTCGCGCTGCCGTTCTCTCTGCGACGACCGCCATAGCTCCCTCCTCTTCAGCCGACGCCACCACCGCCTGTGCTGCGGGACCGGCTGTATGGTTAGGCCACAGTCTTTAATGAGTAAACTAAGTCCTTCCTGTGGTGGTGTTGGTCACGCATTTATGGAGTTTCTGAAGGTCCCCGGAGACTACTGCCAGGCACAGCACGACCTTCATGAGGAGAAGTGAACTGTAGAAATTCATCACTGCTCCACTAAGAAGACCCCATAGGAGCGTCAACCTGGACACAGACGTGTGTTCTTGAAACCATCGGAGCCTTTTACAAGAATTCCGACCTGGATGGGGTAAACCTCGGTGCTCTTCCTTTCCATTGACTCAGTCTTACTGAACTGAAGGATGGCTTCGTGTTAGGAAGTTCATTTCATTTCCTCGTTACTCCCAATTTCGTGTAAGCATTGAGAATTTCGAGTGGGGCATATTGGAATAGACTTAAGTTTCTTTACATCATTTCTGCGTTCAGAAATTTAATTTTTTTTTCCCGTAACTGTAACGAGTTTTTTTTTTTTTAAACTAAATTAACATGGCTCCACTGAACCGCCCAGCTCCTGTGGAAGTCACATACAGGAACATGAGATTTCTTATTACACACAATCCAACGAGTGCAACCTTAAGCAAATTCATAGAGGACCTTAAGAAGTATGGAGTTACGACAATAGTAAGAGTGTGTGAAGCAACTTATGACACTGCTCTGGTGGAGAAAGAAGGCATCCAGGTTTTGGATTGGCCCTTTGATGATGGTTCATCACCCTCTAACCAGATTGTGGATGACTGGTTAAGTCTTTTAAATATTAAATTTCGGGAAGAACCTGGTTGTTGCATTGCTGTTCACTGTGTTGCAGGTCTTGGGAGAACTCCAGTGCTTGTCGCCCTGGCATTAATGGAAGGTGGAATGAAAAATGAAGAGGCGGTCCAGTTTATAAGACAAAAGCGGCGTGGAGCTTTTAACAGCAAGCAACTTTTATACTTGGAGAAATATCATTCTAAAATGCGGCTGCGCTTCAAAGACTCCAGTGGCCATAGAAACAACTGTTGCATTCAATAAAACTTGCCTGCCTCATGCTGTTGCCTTGGACACGGAACTTGAGACAGGACTTAATTTATCATATATATTAGCATAGGCTTAATGAAGGACAAGTCTAATGAAGCCTCCCATAGGAATACTGAAAAGCCACAAATGTGACAAAATTGTAGCCTCTTTAGCTTACTACTATTCCCATGCCAGAAATAATATATAAGAAACTGAGAGATTAGGTACCAAAAGTCAGCACAATACTGGGATAATTTTAGTATCATGTAGATTTAAAACCCTAGGAATTAAGAACAGCACTGTAAACCATATGAAGTTTATTCCTCTAGTCATCTCAAACTATCACAAGACCTTTGTGGTTATTTATCTGCTCCTGTGTTTACCACTACCTGTGTATATCAGGTTTGTGTGACAATTGATTCTGTTGAATTCTTACTAGGACTTATGGTGATTATTGTCTTTATATAAATCTCATTTTGTGCTGTTGTGAAAGGCTCCAGTTTGAAAAAAAATCACATCTCTGAAAGTTAATGTAAAATATACATCATACAGAAACGTGTGTGTGTGCGTGTAATATTTTTAGACAAAAAAGCTTTACAATCTGTTTACACTTGGGATGCAGTTTTGAAGGGGAGGGCCTGAAGACAGAATGGGAAGAGGCTATGGAAAATTTCTACTAGAAATTCCATGTTGCCTTAATCTTGTGCAGGATGTATAGAATAGTTCCTTTTATTTAGTAAACTTTAAAAAGGGAAAGATACTTTGTAGCGAAAACATTTCTTAGTTATAAAATTTTTGAATGCCTTGTAGTTCTTCAACACACCTATTGGAAGTTATTAACTATTATTTTTAAGTGTAGTATTTTTTCCTTGTCTTTTCAACCAAAATAGAAGAGAGTTTCTACTACTGAACTGATCAGACATCTAACATTTTATGATTTTGAACTGTGTAACAATAGTTAGATACTTGATACTTTGTTTTATTATGGAATTGATAAAATGGTGGTATATATTAAGGTTAGTTCAACCATAGATTCATAGTGTGTGGAAATGTAGTTCTGTGGGAGAAATAATTTGTTAGTTTTTACCTTTTGTCAGCTAGTACAAGAGCTGAAATATCTAATGAATTATAGGAGAGTGAGATGAACTAAGCAAGATGGTGTAGCTGTGTCATTTTTAGTAAAAGTAGAAGCAAAGGCATGACTAGAGATAAAATCATTACTTAAAATTTCAAAAGTTACACTTCACCAGAAAGTTATGTATCAAATAACATGGTTCAAAAATCTACAAAGCAAACATGGAAAGAACCACAAGGAAAATTGACAAGTTTACCAGAGTGATAGGAAATTTTATTATTTTTCTTTCAGAAACAGATCAAGTAGACAAAAATTAGTAAAGATATATATTTGAACAAAACAGTAAGTTTGATCCCATGAACATAAGGACATTGCATCCAACAGTGAGCATCCTTATTTTTCTAAGAGTACCTGAAATATTTTATTAAATTTGACTATATATAAGATCATATATAATTTCAGCAAAATTCTAAAACATTTGAATAACACAAGTTTTCTGACTACAATTAAGTTAGAGAAAAAAGTAACATTTGAAATTTTGAAAATCTGTGTCTAGAAACTTCCACTTCTAGACAGGATGTAGTAGGTCATTGGCAGCCCAACACCCTCTCTGCAACATCCATAAAAATATGGATAAGTTTCAAGAATCATATGTTTAAGGATATATGAGAGCTGTGAGAGCAGCATGGACTAGGTGAACAGGAATTCCGAACAGGAAGGAGTTCTCCTGACGTGAGTGGCCGTTTTGTTTGCTGGGGGCATTTACTAGGACATGTTTGCTGGGACGTGGACTAAGGATCAGGCTTGGTTCTTGCAGCAGGCTCTCTACTGAGGGAAAACGAAACCCAGCGAGGCTCCTGGTGGTCACATTGGGGCTGGCGCAACAGATTGGAAAATTGAGAGGTTTGGCCAGTTTCACGTCGCAGGTCAAGTTTCTCAGGAAACAGAGGTTTGCACTTGGAGGCTTACTGGAGCGTCATCTCAACAACACTGTGATGGAGCTAGAGAACCAGGATGCTTCAGAAGCCAAATGGTGATACATACAGATGCAGCAGTAGCATTAGCCAATCTCCCAGGGAGCTGTGAAGCTGGGATGGCCATTTAGGGGTGTCTGCAATTGTGGCAAGGGGCTTGGATCTTTGGACTCCAGTCATTAGATGCAGGCTGTCCCTGGGGATGAGGGCGTAATCTTGGATGAAGCATCATCTTTCAGTCAAGTGCAGCTCCCAGGCAGTGCTGTGAGCCTGCAGCTGATAATACTGTTGGCGGCTGGCCACGAATGTGTGTTTTAGACCGTTCGAGGGATCTGGGTGGTACCGCCACAGCACCCACAGGTACAGCCACTATACTGAAGGACACTTGCTGAGTTCTGGGACCAAGTATGAGAGGCTGGGGAGTTAGAATGAAGGTTTTTAAAAGATGGAGGGAAATTTCCCTCAACTTCTTGGTGCTTAGACAAAGCCCTGCTAGAAGAGGTTCTAATTTTCCCCAATACTTAGACTGTTTCTCTCTTTTTTTATTATAGCCATTCTGGTGAGTGGGAAGTGGTATCTCATTGCAGTTTTAATTTAAATAAAACTAATGTTAAACATCTTTTCGTGTACATGTTAGCCATTTATAATATATCAACTCAAATATTTTACCCATTTTTTTCAGTTGGATCTTGTCATCTTACTGAGTTGTAGAAATTTCTTATATATTCTGACTCTAATGCCTTTATCAGATATATAATTGGCAAATACTATCTCCCAATCTGTTACCTGTCATTTTCTTTCCCTTAATGGTTTGTTTCAAAGTACAGAAGTTAAAAAATTTAATGAGATACGATTTATCTATTTTCTCTTTTATGGATCATGCTTTTAAACTGTATCTAAGAATCTCTTCAATCAGTCACAAAGACTTTTTGGCTATATTTCCTTCTAGAAATTGTACAGATTTTAGCTCTTACATTTAGATCTGTGGTCCATTTTGAGTTAATTTTTGTATATGGTGTGAAATAAGTATCTCTTTCTCTATGTGTGTATATATATATTTGCATGTGGATATCTAGTTGTCCCCAGCATCATCTCTTCAAAAGATCACCTTTCCTCCACTCACTTTGGTAACTGAAAAATCAGCTTACCATAAATGAAGGACTCATTTCTGAATTCTCAACTCTGTTTCATTGATCTATATGAGTACATGGTCTTGATTACTGTAGCTTTATGGAAAGTTCTGAAATTGGATCATGTACATCATCATTTCAAAAGTTTTTACTATTCTACATTTGCATATAAATTTTAGGATCAATGTGTGAATTTTTACAAAAATAGGCTGTAGGGATTTTGATAGGTCTAGTGTTGAATTTATAAATAATTTGGAGAGAACTGCAGCCTTGATAATATTGAATCTTAAACATGTACATGGAACATTACCCTTAAATTTAGTTTCTATCATCAATGTTTTATAGTTTTCATTGTGCAAGATTTGTACCTCTTCAGTTCAGTTCAGTTGCTCAGTCGTGTCCGACTCTTTGGGACCCCATGAACTGCAGCACACCAGGCCTCCCTGTCTATCACCAACTCCTGGAGTTCACTCAAACTCACGTCCACTGAGTCGGTGATGCCATCCAGCCATCTCACCCTCTGTCATCTCCTTCTCCTGCCCCCAATCTCTCCCAGCATCAGAGTCTTTTCCAAAGAGTCAGCTCTTCACATGAGGTGGCCAAAGTATTGGAGTTTCAGCTTCAGCATCATTCCTTCCAAAGAACACCCAGGACTGGTCTCCTTTAGGATGGACTGGTTGGATCTCCTTGCAGTCCAAGGGACTCTCAAGAGTCTTCTCCAACACCACAGTTCAAAAGCATCCATTCTTTGGTGCTCAGCCTTCTTCACAGTCCAACTCTCACATCCATACATGACCACTGGAAAAACCATAGCCTTGACTAGACAGACCTTCTTTGGCAAAGTAATGTCTCTGCTTTTGAATATGCTATCTAGGCTGGTCACAACTTTCCTTCCAAGGAGTAAGCGTCTTTTAATTTCATGGCTGCAGTCACCATCTGTAGTGATTTTGGAGCCCCCCAAAATAAAGTCTGACACTGTTTCCACTGTTTCCCCATCTATTTGCCATGAAGTGATGGGACCAGATGCCATTAAATTACGTATTTTTTTTCTTTTTGATGGTATTGTGAATGCAGTGTTTTCTTAATTTTATTGCTAGTGTTCACTGCTAGTCTATGGAAATATAGTTGATTTTTGTACATTGACCTTGCTTTCTATGAGCTTCCTAAACTCATTTGTTAGGGGAGAGAGAGAGGGAATGAGGAAGGGAGGGAAAGAGCAAAGCAAGTGCTGTTCTGTTCTTTGGCATTTTCTGCTTACAAGAATACGCCATCTGTAAATAAAGGCAGTTTTACTCTCCCCCCACCCCCCCAGTCTGAATGCCTTTTACTTTTTTTTTTTAATTGATTGGCTAGACCCTCAATGTTGACCAGAAGTGGTGGAAACAAACTTCCAGATCTTAGGGATAAAGTATTCATTCTTTCACCTGTAAGGATGATGTTAGCTGTTGGCTCTTCATTAGGTTGAGGATGTTCTCTTAGTTTGTTGAAAGTTTTATCATAAACAGGTGTTGGGTATTTTAAGATGCTTTTTCCACATCCATTGACATGATCTGGTGGTTTGTGTCCTTTGTTCTAGTAAGATCATGTACTATGTTGATCAGTTTTTAAATGTTAAAACAATTTTGCATTCCTGAGATAAATTCCACTTGTTTGTTGTGTTTAATTCTTTTATATTGATACATTTGGCTTGCTAATATTTTGTTTAGAATTTTGCATCTATAGTCATGAAGGATATTGGTCTGCAGTTTTTGTGTGTTGCTTTTTATCTGGTTTTGATATCAGGGTAGTACCAGTATTATGGAATGATTTTGGAAGTATTCCATCCTCCATTTTCTGAAAATGTTTGTGAAGGATTGGTATTATTAATACTTTAAATATTTGATAAAATTCACCCATGAAGAATTCTTGGCCTGGGCTTTTCTTGGTGGGAAGATTTTGAATTACTAATTCAATTCTTTGATTTGTTATAGGTCTATTGATTTCTACTCTAATCTTTGCTTGCTTTGAATTCTGTTTGCTTTTCCTGTTGTAGTTTCTTAAGGAGAAACTTTGTTATTGTTTTAGGACTTTTATTCTTTTTCCCCCCCTGATATTGGCATTTAAAGCTCTAAAATTTCCCTCTAGGTACTATTTTTAGCTATAACTCATTAATTTTTTGGAGAAGGCAACAGCACTCCACTCCAGTACTCTTCCCTGGAAAATCCCACGGACGGAGAAGCCTGGTAGGCTGCAGTCCATGGGGTCGCCAAGAGTTAGACACGACTGAGCGACTTCACTTTCACTTTTCACTTTCATGCCTTGGAGAAGGAAATGGCAACCCACTCCAGTGTTCTTGCCTGGAGAATCCCAGGGACGGGGGA
>NW_011494896.1:1892600-1896764 GCF_000754665.1 Bison bison bison | reverse complement strand
AAAGGGAGCCTGGTGGGCTGCCGTCTCTGGGGTCACACAGAGTTGGACACGACTGAAGCGACTTAGCAGCAGCAGCAGTAATTTTTATTTTTCTTTATTTAATTCAACATACATAATTTATCTTGTGATTTCTTCTTACCATGACTTACTTAGAAATATACTGTTTAATTTCCAAAGAGTTGGAAACTTCCCATTTTCTTTTTTACTGTTGTTGATTTCTAATTTAGTTATTAATTCTGTCCAAGAAGACTTCCTGGAGTCAAATGTATTTGCAGTCCAATGATGAATGATGTCTCCAGGCAGAAAGCTGGTTGAACTGAAATGTAACTGATAAAGGGCAGAGAAGCAGAGGGAAGGACTTTGCAGGTAGAGACGAAGCATGTGTAAGGGCACAGGCCTGGAAGCGCATGTGCTCAGTGCCAGCAAGATGATCCCTGTGCTTGGAACACAGGAAATGTAATTATCTTCTTTTTGTTTCCGTCAGCATAGCTAAAGTTGGTCATTTTAGTTGATCTTGTCAGCCTGTTTTGGTTTCACTGATTTTCTCTACTATTTTTCTTTTCTGTCACATTGAGTATAAAGAAGGTGCAGTTGGGATACAGAGGAAGTTGTGGGACAGGACGTAGAAAAGATGTGAAAGGCTCCCTGGTGTCCAGATTCCAGCTTCACTCTTCAAGCCCTCTTCTGACCATGAGAGGTCCTCAGAATGCAGCCACAGATTACAGAACGGGGATGTTTCCTCAGGGTATTCCTGGCTGAGCACCAGCACCCAGGAAGGAGGTGTTGGAAGAGTAAGACCTAGACAGGGGGTGACGTGATGTCTCTGCTAATCACTCTTCCAGGATCCCAGGCGCCCCCCTGGCCTGTCCCTGAGGAGTGGCACGTAGGGCCGGCTCATGGTGGGCAGCGGAGACCCTCAGGCTGAGCTGGCAGCAGGAGGGTGGACAGTGGTAGGTCTCTGGGCATGGATTGTTTTTTCTGGTGTCACTCAATGAAAGTGGAGGCTGGACGCTGCCATGCCAGTAGATGTTAGCAATTTAGCAGGGTCTTCCATTGTGAGGGCCACAAGCTCGTCCCCCCCAGCCGCCCAACCCTCCCCATGGTGTGGGCTCTGCTGGACACGAGGGAGGTGAAAGCTATGACTCAACCTGGTATAAGAGACACACAGACTGACAACCTTCTGTAGGAAAGCTTTTCCAGTTTGATGAACTACTTCAGAGTGTGAAGGGCAGAGGAGAGCATCCCTGAGTCAGGAACATGAAATCAAGTCTTCTCTCACGCTCCCCACGGTGCCCTTCCCCTCACAGCCTCTCTTCCTCCTTGGTTTGCTGACTGTCCCCACCCACATTTCTCTGGTTTTCCTTTTGGTAATAACCACAAGGGCATGCCCACACTCAGCAACCCACAGGGCAGTGACCATTTCTGACTTGTGAGTTGCTTCGAGCCAGACACTCAGCTCTCACGCCCTCTGAGTCTTGAAGGGTGTGTATTCGTCCAGCAGAGACTGAACTCCCTGGTGGGTGGGTCGCCATGAAGCCTTCTCTTATGCCCTCATAGGAAGGATCCTCTCCCTTCTCTGAGCACACGACCTTTATCTGCAGTTCTTTCAGGGACTTAACTACTTTCTCCCTGGAGGCAAAATGCCTTGTGCCCATATCTCATCTCCTCTACTAGACCCCAGACCTTGTCAAGGCAGATTCTAGATTTCCACAAGGTCTAGCCAAAAGTTAGCAATTGGTGGATGAAGAAATTCTTGGGAAGGAAGCCTGAGGAGGGTTACAGAAAAGTGAACCCAAGGCCTCCTTCAGGGACAAAGCTCTTACTCATCTTATGCCTGGGCCTCTCCCCTCACACCAGAAAGTTCAAAGGAAAAACACAATGACAAGGATGGCCATTTTTGAACCCATTTATATTGTCAGTGTTACCCTGGGCTTCACCCAGCCCTATCCCAGCCTTTGAGGTTGCATCAGATGGTCTGGACATTCATGGCTTCCTCGGGCCAAGTGTAGCTGTCCAGCGTAAAGGAGTCATATTCTGGAGTATAGACCAGAGACCTTACAAAAGCCTCCTTGTCCTCGGGCTCTGGGTAGTAGGAGGCCAGGTTGTGTTTGTACGCGAAGTCGAGGACCTAGGGAAAGATATGTGTGACTGAGGAACTGGCTGTAAGGAGGAGCCTGCCTGAAGACCCTCGTTTGGGAGCTTGTGGAAGAGGGGGATACACCCGCGGCAGGCATGTGGCCCCTGAAGCCACTGGAGAGGAAGGAGCTAGAGCTTTCTGCCTCGTAAGGGAGCTCTGACACAGTGGAATAAACACGGTCAGGGTCAAGAGGCTTCAGGCTAAAGTCTGCTTCTGCTTCCGATTGCCTGTGGGTCCTTGGTAGTGATGCCATCCTGGCTGAGCCTCAGTTTCCACATCTGTGAAGTGGGGGTAATGACAGCTTCCTCTGGCATGGCGTGAGGATAAAGTTAGGTAGCAGGCAAAAGTGTTCAGTACCTGATACTTTGTCTCTCCTAAACGCGGCCTGAATTCAAAGAACAGCTTGGACAATGTTCTTTGGGTATTAGCTTTGGCTTCACAAGAGGATGAAGCTAAATATCCCTGAAAGGAAGGAACTGGACAGGGTGGAGCTGGACTATCAGCTGGACAGTTGGGCTTGAGGACAACAAGCCCCACAGTCTGATTCTGGAACACACGGGACAACTCTTGGGGAGCGCATGCTGTCTGTCGTGCAATGCATTTTCTGAAATTACTCTTAAAACTTATAGAAAATGTAAAATATATATTAATAGAAATTATAGAAATAACAGTATAATAAACCCTCGTGTATTTGTCATCCAGATGCAACAATTATCAGTGTTAGGTCATTCTTTAGGGCTCTATGTTCTGGTTCTCTGAATACCCATCATCTCTGCATCGTCTGTTGGGTGACATTTATACTTAGACTATTCCATGAACTTGATCACCCCGTGGCCCAGCCATCCTGAGAGAGAGAGAAAGCATGAGCATCTACTCTGGCCGGAAAGGTGCCAAGTGTGGAGCTTTTTCAAGCTCTTCTCTTTTAATGTCCTCCAAAGCTCTGGGAGTTGTTGTTTTGTTGCTCAGTCATGTCCAACTCTCTGCGACTCTGTGGACTGTAGCCTGCCAGGCTCCTCTGTCCATGGGAATCTCCAGATAAGAATACTGGAGTGGTTTGCCATCTCCTTCTCCAGAGAATTTTCCCAACCCAGGGATCTAACCCACATCTTTACCACTGAGCCACCAGGGAAGACCCAAAACTTTGGGACAGAGGAATTCTTTGGAAAAGAAGGAAACTGAGGCCCAGGGAGGTGCAGTGATTGTCCTGAGGTGCCTCTGCTGCTGACTGGCAGGGCTGGGACTCCACAGCCCAAGCTCTTTCCATGATGCTATGCAAGTTGACCTTTCTGTATAAATGGGCACTTATGATTCATTTTTTAAAAATCCCACCCACGTTCTGGTCCACAAAACTATGGACTTTGATGACC
Organism: Bison bison bison; assembly: GCF_000754665.1. Classification (NCBI taxonomy): domain Eukaryota; kingdom Metazoa; phylum Chordata; class Mammalia; order Artiodactyla; family Bovidae; genus Bison; species Bison bison. The sequence goes on along the minus strand of NW_011494896.1, from coordinate 1,893,260 downwards.
TTTCTGTCTGGTTTCTGAGAGGAAGTGCAGGAGCTTCCCAGAACTGCCCTGAGTGGGTGTCGGGATGGGGCTCGAGCTACAGGCCAGAGTTTGTCAGCAGCCTCTGAGGAGCATGCAGTGCAGGCCAGGGAGCCAGGACGTGTCCAGCGCTGCCCTCCCCTCAGTCCCCCTAAAGTCAGACAGAGTTGACGGATGCCGCTACCCATGTTTAGGGGGTGAGGAGTCCCTTACTTTGATGGCGATTCTCAGAGACACGTCTCGGATGGTGCTGAGGGGCGGGTACAGTCTCCCCTGTGACAGATGGTGCTCAGAGACCTCTTGGGCAATTTGCTGGGGAGAGACAAGGGAGAGGAATAAGCTGATTTTCTGCCTTTCCAGAACAAGCCCGACCCAGTACACTGGAGACTCACCTTGCCCCTTACAGGTGGCCAGTCACTGCAGTTTCCACCGTTGTCTCGCCACCTCGTGGCCCTGGGGTGCTTAAAGCTTAGGCTTACAACAAGGACACACCCTTTATGTCCTTTGAAACTAGCTGAGGCTTTAAACAACATGAGGCTCTCTGAATTCTGAAGGAAAACCACTAGGGCCAAGATGAACAAACTAGTGACTCGCAGAGCAGCTGGTAAACAACCCGCCTGCCAGTGCAGGGGACGCAGAGAC
>NW_011494896.1:1889513-1892500 GCF_000754665.1 Bison bison bison | reverse complement strand
AGACCCCGCCTGCCAAAGCAGGAGACACAGAGACGTGGATTTGATCCCTGGGTCAGGAAGATCCCCTGCAGAAGGAAATTCCAACCCATTCTGGCATTCTTGCCTGGAGCATCCCATGGACAGAGGAGCCTGGCGGGTTACAGCCCCTGGGGTCGCAAAGAGTCGGACACGACTGGGCCAACTAAGCACGTGTGCACAGAGCAGACTCCGGGACCCCCTGGCTGGCCTAGCCTGTTGCCTTGGGACGCCTGAGTCCCTCGCTTCCTGAGCTCTAGCCCCTTCCACACGCTTAGGAGCACCCTGGGCGTCCATCATGACTGTCTTGCGTCTCTGTATTCAGGGCTCCTTGATTCGCCGTCCCAGCCCTGGCCCTGGTGAAGACTAGCTGCTTCTCCAGCAAGTGACCCCACAACGGGCAGTACCAGCTCCCTGCATAAATGCTCCGAGCCTTCACCCTGGGACACCCTCCCTGATCCAGGGCTGCTCTCTGAGGGGCAGCCCTCCTCTGCAAGCCTCTTCCTCCTGCTGGGGGCCTGGTGCTCATCCAGCCTTGCAGAACAGCCTCTTTGATGTGGCTCTGAATCCACCCCCACCCCGCCTTGTGTCAAGTTTAAATCTGGGGAAAAGCCACATAAGAAGTCTTGTGTCCCAGAACAGACCGAGAAAGGAGCTAGTCTTGCCTCAGAGTCTGGCAGATGGGAGGGACGTGGGCCGTGTTCTCATGCTTGGCCTTCTCCTTTCTGTTCACTCAGCCCAGCCTTCACAGAGCCCTGCGACTCGCCAGGCTCTGTGCTAGGTGCGGAAGGGCATGGCGGAGAAGCCAGTCTTTTCCTTCCTGGAGGCTGGCGTCAGTGGAAAATGAATGATTACAGTGACAGCAAGGAGAGGGGAGAGACAGGCATAGAGGAGGGCAGGGCCCAGCCCTCCAGGGCCCTCCTGGTGGTCCAGTGGTTGAGACCCCACGCTTCCAGTGCAGGGGGTTTTGTTGTTTAGTCGCTAAGTCATGTCTGACTCATTGTGACCCCACCAGGCTCCTCTGTCCATGGGATTCTCTAGGCAAGAAGACTGCAGTGGGTTGCCATTTCCTCCTCCAGGGGATCTTCCCAACCCAGGAATTGAATCTGAGTCTCCTGCATTGGCAGGTGGATTCTTTACCACTGAGCCACCAGGGAAGCCCTCCAATGTGGAAGACGCAAGGGGATGCAAGTTCAATCCCTGGTCAGGGAACTAAAATCCTATATGCCTCATGGTGAGGCAAAAAAAAAACAAAACACAACAACAGAAGATGAGGCAAGGCTGGTGACATGAGAGAGGGAGATGGAGCAGCTGAGGTAGACGCAGGCAGCAGAGAGAGAAGGGTAAGACCCTGTTCAGAGAGAGAAGAGCCAGGCGCAGACTCACTCTTTATAAAAATAAAAAAAGGCATCCAGAAGAAAAGACAGAAGCTAAGACCTGAAGGGCCAAGTATGAATTCCTTGAAGAGAGGAGAAGGAATAGCACATGAGAATTCTTGGAGGGAAGAGAGAGCATGACTGTGAAAAGGATGGATAGGCTGATGGCAGGGGGAGGGAAGGAGGGCCTGGGATGAACCGCATGAAGGGGTTTGGACTTTCCTGGGAGCATCAATGAGCCATATAAAAGTCTGAAGTTTAGGAGACAAGAGGGCCTGTTCCCAGCTTTGAAGGATCCTCTGTGGAGCTATCGAGGATGGACTGATCAGAGGGAAGCAGGATTCCCAGGGATAGATCTGCAGCTAGAAAGCTTCTGCAGTGACGAGTTGGATCGCGGTAGGTGTGGTTGCTTCTAAGACGCTGGGCATTGCCAATGCTCTGCTGTGGCTTCAAGGCACATTGCCTGGGGCCCTCCTGGCGCATTGCTCACAAGCCAGGTGACCCCTCTCGGTGCCTGTTTCCTTGTCTATAACACAGGGATGATCGCTGTATTTTACCAGGCTGTCAAGATGACATGAGATAGCGCATGTAAATCTCCTAAAATACATATTACTTTTTATATAGAGAAATCAGATGCAACTGAAGTTATCTTAATTTAAAAGCACCCTTTTCAGAAATGTAACCTGCCAGGACTTTGAAGACCAGACTGTCAGCTCCAGGGAGGCAGAGGCCTTGTGCTCATAGCAAATGACTGACAAGTAGATTCAGGAGGGGTTCCTGCTTAATTCATGGACACTATTTTGGAAACGATGGAGTGGAACTGTCCCACAGCATGAGGTGGGGGTTGGGAAGATGTCTCTGGGGGTTGCACAGGAAGGCTCTGGCAACAGTGTTTCTGCACATCAGGGAACCTGCTTGCAGGCCAACTCCAAGCAGGAAGTGACTCTTCTTATCCAGTGGGAGTTTCGGACAGTTCTGCCCATGCCACCAAAACATCACCACCACCAATCAGAGCAACCAGAAGAAATACAAACACAAAATACTTAGACAAGAGGGACAGAGAACCACAGCACAAAACCAGAGCTAGTGTGCACGAGGCTTGCGCGAGGCTGACGGGCCTCCAGGAGACATAGGAAGAAGGAACTTGATGTGTGACGCAGGTAGTTTCTTGTGGGGCTCATAGGAGCAGGACTGGGTATGGCTGTGTGGAAGCCGTTCTGTGTCATGCTGGTTTGGGGCTCTCCCCAGTGCTGTGGTGAGAGGGGAACGCAGACACAGGCCAGAGATCACAGTTGAGCCTTTGGAGCTCACTGGGGATAAATGTATTTGATATTCGTTTATAGTTTTGAGAGTCCTTTGGACTGTAAGGAGATCAAACCAGTCAATCCTAAAGGAAATCAACCCTGAATATTCACTGTAAGGGCTGGTGCTGAAGCTAAAGCTCTAATACTTTGGCCACCTGATGTGTAGAGCTAACTCGTTGGAAAAGCCCCTGATGCTGGGAAAGGTTGAAGGCAGGAGGAGAAAGGGGCAGCAGAGGATGAGATGGTTGGGTGGCATCACCAACTCAATGGACATGAGTTTGAGCAAACTCTG
>NW_011494896.1:1885166-1889413 GCF_000754665.1 Bison bison bison | reverse complement strand
AGGAGGAGAAAGGGGCAGCAGAGGATGAGATGGTTGGGTGGCATCACCAACTCAATGGACATGAGTTTGAGCAAACTCTGGGAGATAGTGGAGGACAGAGGAGCCTGATGTGCTGCAGGCCATGGGGTCGAAAAGAGTCGGACATGACTCAGCGACTGAACGATGACAACAACATAGTTGGGATTAGCTTAACTTTCCAACAGAAACATTTCTATTGCCATGGTTCCTCAGAGTGAAGATAAATGTGAAGCGCCTGGTATTTAGTAAGCGACTAATAAATGTCAGCCACTGTAACTGTTATTAAAAACCATTATTTTGAATGTGGGCTGTCATTCTCAATGAATTCTTTCATTGTTTTCACTGTGCCCAGTAAAGAGCCCTTCTGTAGTAAGGTAAGTAAGCCTTTTCTAGTATGGTACCTGGAGCAGGTGTACATCCATGTCTGTGCTCAAGATAGGGGTACTCAGAGCAGGCCAACCCAGCCTGCAACCTTCCTTATACAAAGCTGCCCTGCTGCTGCTGCTGCTGCTAAGTTGCTTCAGTCGTGTCCGACTCTGTGAGACCCCATAGATGGCAGCCCACCAGGCTCCGCCGTCCCTGGGATTCTCCAGGCAACAACACTGGAGTGGGTTGCCATTTCCTTCTCCAGTGCGTGAAAGTGAAAAGTGAAAGTGAAGTCGCTCAGCCATGCCCGACTCTTAGCGACCCCATGGACTGCAGCCTACCAGGCTTCTCCGTCCATGGGATTTTCCAGGCAAGAGTACTGGAGTAGGGTGTCAGTGCCTTCCTCGAGAAAGCTGCCCTAGTGGGGCTTATTTTGCTACCAGTTACCAGTAATGTGGCCAGCACCCACGGTCGGAAGAATCAATTGCTTGTCATGGTTCATGAGCCCACTGTTTGAGGTGGCTTTGGTGGCATTTCTGTTCTTGGCAGGCACACGGGTACTGCTGGGAGGTAGGGAGCCCCGCCAGGTATGTCCCCTCAGTGCCAGGGCCTCCTGCCAACACCCCCTCCCACTGACTCTTCCTTATCCCACATCGCGCCCCTTAGAGCGTGTGATTTCAGAGACGTTCAAGCCTCAAGGTGATCTTGAGAGAAGCTTGACATTGGAGCCCTTTGCGGGACCACTGAAGGACTTGGCGGGCAGGAAGTAGCAGAAACAAGACAAGGAGTCTTCAGGGAGCAGCGTAGGCCCTCCCGGGAGCATGCGGGAGCAGGGAACAGGGATACCTCTGCTGTCAGGAGGAAGATCTCATCCGGGATGTGCCGGATCCCGCCGGCAATGACTCCCAGGGCCACGCCGGGAAACACGTAGGCGTTGTTGCCCTGCCCCGGAAAGAAGGTCCTGCCATCCTCCAGAGTCACACTTGGAAAAGGACTTCCGCTGGCAAAGATCCCTCGGCCCTGGGGGCGGGAAGAAAACCAGAGACGGAGCTTGGAGACGGGTTGCGGGAGTGATGGTGGCCTAGTCTGGTCTCCCGAACGTTGATTCCTCTCCGTTTTCTCCCGAGTGCTCTGCGTTCTGCTAAGGACGCTGCGGGTGCTAAAAGCAGGCCTGTTCATCTGACCGGAAACCGAGCTCCCACCAGGCTCCCCGGCAGCCACAAAACCACCGGAAGGGGAAGGCGTGCCTTTCTAACTTGTCACCTCCCCAGAGAGCCAAGCCAGGTGTGCAGAGTCTACCAGCACCTCGAGTTCCGGTCAAAGCTCTATGTGAGGGGACCCTGAGCACCAAGGCATAATGGTAAGAGCCGTGGCTTTGGAGCCAGACCTGGGTTTGGGGGCCAGCTCCATTTTTTTTCCCCCACCCTACTCATAGGGCGACTCATAGTCACTGTTACTGTGTCCGCTCAGCCTGGGGCAGGAAGCACTCCCCGCTGACCTCGGTGACCCGGTAGCACTTCTCAGCCGTGCACTCGGCCTTGCTGGTGGGGTTGCTCAGGGCAAAGATGATTGGGTGCTCGTGGAAGGAGGCCATGTCCCTCAGGATCTGCTCCGTGAAGGCTCCTGCGATGGCAGCAACACCTACGGGGAGAAGAGGGGTAGTGGGGATGCCTACGCTTTATAAATACCCCATTCCTCTCCTGGTGGTGCTGGCGGGCAACTAGATACAGCGCAGAAGGCTCAGGAGTCTTGGGGGATGTCATTGGCCATGGGGACAACAGAGGATGAGAGAAAAGGGTCTTCCTGCTTGAGCTGGCTGAGACCCCCTGTTAAGTCGTAAGGGACCACTGGTCTGTCCCAGGCCCCTGGCCAGTGAAGATACACCTGTGAAGGCATTCCTGGCCACTGCCCTTTAGAGTGGGCTGCTCCCCCCAGGAGAGGGGTGATGCTAGGGTCCCCTCCAAGGAGCTCATTTCATCTTGGTCAGAGAGACCAGCCTGTGTTTTTCTGCTCTATGGAGTAATTCTGCATCATGAAGCCCAGCGTGGTGCCTCCATTCTATGGTTCACATGCAGCAATAACTCAATAAAAGTCAATAACTCAATAAAAGCACTGAATTGGATGTGAGGGGAAAGAGCTGCATCTCCATGGGTTGCTGAAGCCCCCTTGTTGAGCCTCAGTCTCCGCCTGCAAGTCAAGAGAATTAGCTGGGCTGAGCAGTGGGCCACCCCCTCCTCCTACCTATGATGGCCGTGGGCTTCACCAGCCTCACCACCTCCTCCAGGGAGTTCACTTCGGGGTGGTCCTGGGCAAACATCTCCTTCTCATGGTTCAGGTGGCTCCTCCCCTGCAGGGAAAGGAAGAATACGATGCAACTGTGGTGGTGAGAACCATCGGGTAGGGTGGGGATGTTCCGGAGACTCTTAGAACCTTTCCCGCAGAGCCCTGTGCTTTGGGCTGAGCTGTCAGAAGTGTTGAGGCCCATCCTCTAGATTGGAACCTAAGACGGAACCTAAGGATTTGAAATGTGCGTGTTGTGTGTGTGTGTGTGTTTCTTTAATCCAAACCACATATGGAGAATCCAATAAAGCCTTTCTTTGAGCTGCTCAGGTCGTGGCTTCCTAGGCCAGGACAGAAAGGCTTGGAGGAAACGCCTGAGTCTAATTGAGACTCTTGACTCTGAGACACACAGCACACAGGCCCCAGGAGGGATGGGGGCCCAAGTCATCCACCATCAGGGTGTATTTGACAAGAGCCATTAACCTCCCCACGGGGTCTCAAGGAGTCAGACACACGATGGAGTGACTGAACTGAAACTGAAATTAACCTCCCCAGTGCCTCCCTGGTGGCTCAGATGGTAAAGAATCTGCCTGCTGCGCAGGAGACCCGGGTTTGATCCTTGAGTCAGGAAGATCCCCTGGAGCAGGGCATGGCAACCCACTCCATTATTCTTGCCTGGAGAATCCCTTGGACAGAGGAGCCTGGCGGGCTACAGACCATGGCGTCGCAAAGAGTGGGACATGACTGAATGACTAACACTTTCTCTTTCATTAACCTCCCTATAAATAAGAATAAGCTGGGATCCAGATCTGGCTTGCAATGGCTGGCTGCTCCCAGTGAGCTCGAGATTCTTTCCACTTCTTCCTTTACAAATTTTATTGGAGTCTAGTTTATTTGCAGTGCTGTGTTCGTTTCAGATATACAGCCCAGTGATTCAGTTATACATATCATATATTCATTCTTTTTCAGATTCATTTCCCATATAGATTATTACAGAATATTGAGTGGAGTTCCCTGTGCTATACAGTAGGTCCTTGTTGGTTATCTATTTTATACCTAGCAGTGTCTGCATGTTAATCCCAAGCTCCTAATTTTTCCCTCCCTCCCATATTTCCCTCCCTCCCACATTTCCCCTTTGGTGACGGTAAATTTGTTTTCCAAATCTGTGAATCTGTTTTTGTTTTATAAATAAGTTCATTTTTTGTGTGTGTCATATTAAAAAATTAGATTCCACACAGGAGTGATACGTGATATTTGTCTTCCTCTGTCTGACTTACTTCACACTGTGTTAGATTCCTTCCATTTCTTCACATAGGAGGCCGTGGGTCACAGGCTGGTCAAGGATGACTCCCCTGGGTCAATCGGTCCCACGAGAACCGGAGTGAGAATGGCAGCTCTGACAGACCGTGCAGGAGGGGCGAGCTCAACTGAGCAAAGCGATGATGAAAGGTGGGCGAGAGCCAAGCGCGGCAGCCTGCGCCCGAGTCTGGACCACGCTCTGGAAGGCTCTGGGGCAGGAGGCGGGGTCCAGGTCCCGGTCCCCTCCAGTGGGAGTCTGCCCTGAGAGGGTCTGTGGCTGCTTT
>NW_011494896.1:1876772-1885066 GCF_000754665.1 Bison bison bison | reverse complement strand
GTGGCTGCTTTGGGGGATTCCACTATTCTTGGCTGAGACCCTCTTGTTCCCATCTCTGTCTTTAAAAAAAAAATCTCTCATGGACACATCCTATGTTAGTGGAATTTGGGGAATTAAAACATGGAGCTCTGAGTGAAATCCTAAGGAAGGAGGTCATCCAGCTGGGCCCTCAGCACACTGAAGTCAGAAGCTGGACTGTCTCCCTTACTCATTCCTTCACCAATGCCTCAGATATCAATTATGTTCTTATCACATGCTGGACACAGATATCAAGACTTACAGCCTCACGGGGAGGGAGACCAGCAGAGGGGTGCCAGCCCCATAACGTGACAAGTGTAATATTAATACACGAAGGGCAGAGGGCAGTTTCCTCTAGGAAACTAATTGAGACCTAGATGCTCAAGAACACTGCTTGAAGGAGGTGACAGAAGACAGGGAGGAGACTGATGGGCTGAGTGGGCTTGTGGGAAAGGAGGTGGGCATTCGTTCCAGGCAGAGGAACAAAATTTGCAAAGATGGGGAAGAGAGGGAGCATTCACTTTGGGACAACTGTGGTTTAATATGGCTGGAGGTGAGTGCAAGACAGGAAGCGGGGAGATGAGGCTGGGAGCAGGAGGCAGACACATTCACACGCACATTCAAAGCTTTTGGACAAGGCTCCTGGGGGATGAGTCATTTGCTGTGGAGATCAGGACACTGCTGTCCTTCTGCTCTCTATTCTGTCTGAGCAGTTTGCCCCCTGGAAGATCTCCTCCAGTCCCCTTCCAATAGTGGCAAGTCTCAGGAAACCTGCAGGTCTCCAGACTGACAGTACCTTGACAATGAGCCCCTTGGAGTCCACCATCCAGATCTTCCTTGTGGCCTCTGCTTTGGGTACACCTTCTTTCTCTAGGGCCATGACAAGGAGGTGGGCAATGCCCATGGCTGCCTGCGAGGTGGTGTTCAGACAAAAGGCCAGAGCTACTCAGGATTTATCAGACACTTTGCCAAGATCCTCCCTTCTTCCCCCACTCCTCGCAGGAGGCCTCGTTAAGTCCCTGCCTCGAGATACCCAAATGGTGGGGCCCAGGCAGGTACAATGATCACCATGCTTCTGGGCTGTTTCCTCTCCTCTGGAGCCCAGAAGGCGTCCCCTCCTTGTTTCTCCTCCCCGTATTCTTATTCTCCTTCTGGAGCGACTGTAGAGAGCCCTTGGTGGGACTCACCTCACCAGCACCTTGGAAAACAAACACGTGATTGGAGAGCTTGTTCTTGGTGATCCGCAGAGCAGCCAGGATCCCCGCCACGGCCACAGAGGCTGTGCCTGCAATAGACGGACTGAGATGACCATCTTGCCCCCGGGCCCCACCGCCAAGACCCTTGGCAGAGTTCTCCGTACCTAGAACCTGTGATGGAACAAGCAGCTTTCCCTCGGCCTCACAGAGTCAAGCCTGTAGGCATGCAAGTTGTCCAGCAACTCTCTTTTGCATAATACTCTGCATGCAGGGGTGTGTCACAGCACTCCAGTGCTCCAGAGGAGGTATTAACAAATATTGTTGCAACGAAAGAGAGGCAGAGCTGCTGAGGGCGCAGATCCTTCAGAAATGAAGGTCTGGGTCATCTTACTAAGGGAACTGGCAAGCCAAGTTCTTGTCTGAGGATAAGAAAACATGGCATGGGAGACTGAGGAAGAAATAAATAAACATCAACCATGGCTGCATGACTGGTTATAGAAATGAGGGATGTAGTAACCATGCAAATTTTCTTCCTTGACTATCATGTGATTTAATGGTTCATATTAACTAATTTATTCTCCCTTTTTCTTCCTCTTATAAGTTTTGTTGAAGGTTAATTCTACAATTCAGCCTCTAGATAACAGAGTTTTCAAATGTGACCGAGTTGGAAGAGTAGTTAATCTTGCCCAGATTTGGGTAGTATGACTATCTTCCAGATATAAATATGTCAATTGAAAAAAAAAGTGCACACTGTCAGAGTTGAGAGTTAATGCTTATTTGGGGGCAAAAATAAGGACCTTAGCCCTTTCAAATAGCTCTGGGAACTACTCGGAAGCGATGAGGGGGAGGTCAGTATACATGTGATTTTAGGGAAGAGGGTATTGCAGTCAAGTACACATTTTGGCAGGAAGGCTGCTGCTAGTCACAAGGTTATTCCTGGTCATGAGAAGCAGATGTCTCCACTAATGATTTTATGCTTTTCTAGATATGACAAGATGCAAGAAACTGGGTTCATAAAATCTCCTGAAAATACCTAACTATCTGAAGGCCTGTTCTGCCTGTTTTTCCCAGGGCACAGAGGACTCCATCCCTTATCGCTGCCCTGAACCCCTTTCAGGGTGTGTGGAAGGTTGGCGACTGCAGGGGCCAGCGACTTCATTCTTGTTGAAACAGACATTCTTTACCTGGCAAACAAAAGAACTGTAGAGACTTTGCCTCTCCCCATTTCAGGGAGAGGGTAAGAATGTCTGCACTGGTTGGAAAGATAGTTGCATTTTATTAGGCATTTTGTTAGAATTGTTTCTATTGTCTTCTGGAAGTATCAATGTGTAGAATAGGTGTGCAAGGATGCTGAACAGCCAAAAGTGTGGGCTCTGCCAGTTACTGGATAATTGTCGCTCCTTGGTCTGCAAACCACTTTCCAGCCTTACCAGCTGGCTTTATGGTGGGCTCTGCCAATAGGCGGTGCCAGGGGGTGACTGAAAGGCTAAATGAGGAGGGAAAGAACACTTTTTTCAGCATCATCCCCACCTTGGAAGATTGCTTGGTAAAATGTAAGACATTCAGTTAAATTTGATTTTTAGATAAACAAGAAATATTTTTTTTAGCATGTGTTCCATGTTTATTATAAATATTCTAAAAACTTATTTGTCTGAAACTCAAATTTAGCTGACCATCTGCATTTTTGTTTTTGCTAGATCTGGCAACTCCATTGCCTTGGTTTTGTTTTTACTCTTACAGCAGCAGTTTGTTCCAGAAGCAGCAGTTAAATCCAGTTTGCACTTTATCCATCACTTCTAGAACTCATAGCGCTCCCCACTGCATCTTCCCTATGTTACCCCAGCCTATGGGGGTGGTAGCAGATCCTTAGTATTTCTTCTTGGTTTTTCAGTTCTTTAATGTATAATCCACAAGTCTTTATGTCAAGTTTTCTCTGTTAAAACCACTGATTTGGATGCTGACAGAGTCACAATAAAGTAACTGCAGCTGGCAATGCTAAGCATCCAGGATGATCAAAGAAAAGGAAATTCAAGTGGGATTGTTTATGGCTGGTTAAAATTATACAAATCAAAAAGAAATTGATATTATCTCTGTCTGGTGAGGGAGGAGGGAAGAGAGTAAAGTCCCAGCCCACATTCCATGCTAAAGAGCTACAATCCTTTTTGGAAAACTATTTCCCAATATAAACCAAGGCATAAAATGTTTTTGCCCTTTGACCTCATGCTTCTACTTTTGGGAATCTATGTATGAAAACATCCAAAAGGTATGTTGTAGGGTATTTATGACCCTGTCACTTATAACACAGAATGACTGGAAATAATAAACACCCAACAAGAGTGACGTTGAAGTAAAGTAGCTAATGTAGACACTCAGTAGGATATTGCAGCCGTTAAAAATGCTCCTTATGATAGCAACACAGAAAATGCTATCAAGTTAGTAACTGACAGCACGTATTGTTCAGAGTGCTTTATAAGTCTTAATGTAAAGACATTTAATTGTCTCATAATCATCCCCATTTTACAGATTGGGAAAGTGAGGTATGGAGCAGTTTGCTGAGTTGGCCAAGATCACATAACAGAGTGAACTCGGGGAATCAGGCTCTTGGGCTGGTGCTTTTAACCCCTAAACTATATTTCACTGAATTAGTTCGAAGGATGTGCATGTGTGCTCAGTCGTGTCCAGCTCTGTATGATCTATGTAGCCTGCCAGGCTCCTCTGTCCATGGGATTGTCCAGGCAAGAATACTGGAGTGTGTTGCCATTTCCTACTCCAGGGACTCTAAATAAACACATTCACTCGCTGTGGAGATGCCGGGATTGAATCCAGGGCCTCATACATGCAAAGCATGTAATTAGTTGGAAGGAAGAGAACATTAAAGTGGTCTACATAACCATGATTCTAACTGTATCAAAATATACACACAGAATCTGGATGGTGCTGTAAAATACTAATGGTTGCAGGGTGGGAATAGGAGTGTATTTTTCATTTTTGTGTCCAGTTTTCCACTGGACAGAGCAAGTTTTCAGCTCATCTAATTCTATTTCAGGACAGCCTTCTGCCTCCTGAAGAAAGGCAATGAAAGAATCCTAAAGAAAGGCAATGCCAAAGAGTGTTCAAACTACTGCACAATTGCTCTCATCTCCCACACTAGCAAAGCAATGCTCAAAATTCTCCAAGCCAGGCTTTAACAGTACGTGAACCATGAACTTCTAGATGTTCAAGCTGGATTTAGAAAAGGCAGAGGAACCAGAGATCAAATTTCCAACATCCCCTGGGTCATCAAAAATGTAAGAGAGTTCCAGACTTCTACTTTATTGACTACGCTAAATTCTTTGACTGTATGGGTCACAACAAACTGGAAAATTCTTAAAGAGATGGGTATACCAGACGACTTTACCTGCCTCCTGAGAAATCTGTATGCAGGTCAAGAGGCAACAGTTAGAACCATACGTGGATGACAGACTGGTTCCAAATCAGGAAAGGAGGTCGTCAAGGCTGTATACTGTCACCCTGCTTATTTAACTTATATGGGGAGTACATCATGAGACACGCTGGGCTGGAAGAAGCACAAGCTGGAATCAAGATTGCCGGGAGAAATATCAATAACCTCAGATATGCAGATGACACCACCCTTATGGCAGAAAGTGAAGAAGAACTAAAGAGCCTCTTGATGAAAGTGAAAGAGGAGAGTGAAAAAGTAGGCTTAGAGCTCAACATTCAGAAAATGAAGATCATGGCATCCAGTCCCATCACTTCATGGCACAAAAATGGGGAAACAGTGGCTAACTTTATTTTTCTCGGCTCCAAAATCACTGCAGATGGTGACTGCAGCCATGAAATTAAAAGACACTTGCTCCTTGGAAGAAAAGCTATGACCAACCTAGACAGCATATTAAAAAGTGGAGACAGTACTTTGCCAACAAAGGTCCATCTAGTCAAAACTATGGTTTTTCCAGTAGTCATGTATGGATGTGAGAGTTGGACTATAAAGAAAGCTGAACGCTGAAGAATTGATGCTTTTGAACTGTGGTGTTGGAGAAGACTCTTGAGAGTCCCTTGGAAAGGAGATCCAACCAGTCCATCCTAAAGGAAATCAATCCTGAATATTCATTGGAAGGACTGATGCTGAAGCTGAAACTCCAATACTTTGCCCACCTGATGTGAAGAACCGACTCATTGGAAAAGACCCTGATGCTGGGAAAGATTGAAGACAGGAGAAGGGGACGACAGAGGATGAGATAGTTGGATGACATCACCAACTGAAGGACATGAGTTTGAGTAGACTCCGGGAGTTGGTGATGGACAGGGAAGCCTGGCGTGCTGCAGTTCATGGAGTTGCAAAGAGCCAGACACCGCTGAGCAACTGAACTGAACGGAACTGAACTCTGCCTCCCGAAAGGAGATGTACAAAACATAGGACACCAGGTGGCGCCAGAGATATTTCATCAGAGGACCTCTCAAGGACCCTGCCTCTTGATGGAGCTTTTCCTCCTTGGATGTTAAGTATCTTTGTGGTTAAACCTGCAGGCTGAACAACAGCTTACCTGCAGAAATTCAGTGCTGGATGGAGAGCATGACATCCAACAATGGTACGGATGAGGAAACTGAGGCCAGAGAAGGACAGTGGCTTCCCCCGTCAGTCACCAAGTAAAGAGAAGTAAAGCAGGAAGTAAAGCAAAGTAAACCCGCTTCCTGGTCTATGCAGCTCAGACAGCCTTTCCTGACTCTGGAGTTGAAGGCAGCAGCAGTGGCCTCCCGGGCTTTCCCTGGGAGGTGGGGGGGGACCTGAGAAGCAGGTGCTAGTGGAGGTAGAGGGAAGTGAACTTAGGTCGTGGACATAATTGTTCAGCTGTGACTCTGAAAGTGGTGGAAAACACAAAAGCTCGGGAAATCTGATAGAAAACAGTCGAAAATGTCCAAAGGATACAATGGCAACCTCTCCTAATGGCTCTCACCGTGACCTTGGCTCTGTGCCGTGTATATGCTTGCCTGCATTTATTTGTTCATTTATTGTTTATGACAACTCTAGGAAATAGGTACTACGGAGCATTCTTTTTTCCCTTTCCCCCCTTCTCAGAAATGAAAAGAGAAGTTCAGGAAAATAAAAAGAGCCAGGAGAGAAGTGAATTCTCTGACCACTAGGCCTATCAAAGCCTCCGGCCTCTACACTTTGCCTTTCCTCCTGTTTCATGGATGAATGATCCCTGCTCTTGGCGAAAGCCCCCTCCATGTGTGGACTGGACCTTAGCATGTTTACCTACTCCAGGAGTTGGTTTTGTAATTCTCTTCCTTTTCCTCCTCTGGCATCCTCAACTGCTCCCTTTCTAGTGGACCACACTGCCATCAGCATGCAAATATGTCATCAAGTTGCCATCCTTAAAAAGCCTCTTCTTGACCCTATGTCATCGCCACCCCATTTTTTTTGCTGTCGCTATTGTTTAGTCGCTGAGTCATGTCCGACTCTTTTGTGACCCCACGGACTATAGCGTGCCAGGCTCCTCTATCCGTGGGGTTTCTCAGGCAAGAATACTGGAGTGGGTTACCATTTCCTTTTCCAGGGGATCTTCCTGACTCAGAGAGTGAACCCATGTCTCCTGCATTGGTAGGTGGGTTCTTTACCACTGAGCCACCAGGGAAGCCCACCCTGTCTCTTACTTCCCTTTATAGCCAAGTTCCTTTATAGAGTGTAATATACTCATTGTTGGTTCCCTGGTGGCTCAGATGGTAAAGAATCTGCCTGCAATGCAGCAGACTTGTGTTCAATCCCTGGGTTGGGAAGATCCCCTGGAGAAGGAAATGGCAACCCACTCCAGTATTCTTGCCTGGGGAATTTCATGGACAGAGGAGCCTGGTGGGCTATAGTGGACGGAGTTGCCAAGAGTCAGACACGACTGAGCAACCAACACTTTCATACTCATGGTCTGCATTTCCTTTCTTCTTGGTCTCCCTGAAAACCAGTCCCATCCAGCGACTCTCCTGTCTTGATGCCACCAGTTCCTCCCCTTGTCAAGCTCAGGGTCAGTCCTCAGCCCTCTTCCTCCCTGACTTTTCATTACCATTCGATACTGGTGTTCATCCTTTCCTATGGAAAACTCTGCACATGGCTTCTGGACCCTCATGGTCATTGGCTCCCTTGCTGGCTACTTCTCATTCTTCTTTCTGGGATCTTCCTCCGAGGACATCCTCTGAAGAGGCCAGTGACCCTAATCACAGTCAAGAACTCAAGAGGGGAAACAGCAGTTCTCAAATCCTGTATTAGAAAGTTTGGCAAATAAAGTCATCTCCATCACTGACTTTCATTTAAGTTTCATAAAGTTTCATTAAAGTTAATGAGGAAGAAGGTCTTGGGTTATGCATTAAGGATTTAAAAACAGAGAGGAAGGAAGCTGCTTAGCTTTCTGGAAGCAATCACCTAGAGAAGCCCGGGGGTCCAGGGTTACGTTAGAACATCGCTTGTGCCCACACATACCATGGCAGCTGAAAGCATGGTTGTTTGTTCCTTGTTCATGATGAAAGAAAAACAAATTTTCCCTTTCAGAGGGAGCTTTCCATAATTGCACTTCCCGCAAATTGAGTACTGGAGGTTGTAGGTACAGGAAATAGCATAGAAGGACAAGCTGAAAATGTAGTTGCTATTGGGCTTTTAATAGTCACTTTTAAATTTTATTTATTTTTAATTTTTAATTAATTAATTGTCACTTTTGACAAAGTTGAAGAAGTTTCTATCCTAAACCATGGGTTATCAGAGAAAAGGGGAAGAACTAGCTGTGTCTCAGGTGAGAGGAGGCTGTCGTCCTGGGCAATGAGAACAGGGAGTTAGGCTTCGCCAGGGTGTGGCCAAGGGGCCTGGAGGCTTGGCGCCGGGGCACTGGGCGGCCTCTTGAATAAGGTCGGGCCCACTTTCACAAGTGGGCTGGTCATCCTCTGGTGGCTTAGATGGTAAAGAATCTGCCTACAGTGTGAGAGAGCTGGCTTTGATCCCTGGGTTGGGAAGATCCCTTGGAGAAGGGAAAGGCTACCCACTCCAGTATTCTGACCTGGAGAATTCCATGGACAGAGGAGCCCAGTGGGCTACAGCCC
>NW_011494896.1:1854887-1876672 GCF_000754665.1 Bison bison bison | reverse complement strand
AGTGTCCTTACAGAGCAGACCAGCTGGACAGATGTCAGAGCTGGGCTGTTTGTTCCTTCTCCTCTGCCCCTTTCCCATCATCCCTGCAACGGGGTATTTTGCAATATCATGCCAAGTGGGTAACCGCTGCCCAATGTCACTCCTGGGCTCCTGGTGAAGGGTGGGGTCATCCTGGGGGCTGTGGAACAGGTTTGGCCCTGGGCAGGGTATCCTAGGCTGAGGTTTGAGTCTTAAGGACAAAGAGAAATTAGCCAAGAGCAGAAGAGAGTTCCACGCAGAGGGACCAGGACATTCAGAATCGCAGAGTTGGCAGAAAACTCATGGAACTGAGGATTCAGCGGGCTGCAGAAATAGGGTGGATGCGGAGAGTGGAGAGAGGTGAGGTGGAACCCGCCTCCCTTCTCAGCTCCCCCGTCCTGCGCTCACACTGGTCCCCTCCCCACTCCCATCAAAGCCGCTCTGTTTCAACCCTCCTTCCCTCCCAGCCTTATGTGTTGGGAGCCTACAGTGCACCAGGCGTTTCAGTACTTGGTACCGGAACCATCTCCAGTTACATGCCTGTTCCTGCCTCTACATCACTACAGCCCTTACGATAACCTGGGTGCCGTAAACGGAGGGAGTGGCGGTAACAGTGGATCGGCAGAGTGTCCATCCAGCCAGGACTGATGCTCACCTTAGCAAAGCATCCTGGTCTTTCTGGCAGTACTGGCTGAGTGCCTTTCATGGCTGTCAATACGATCATGTTCCTTTTACAGATAAGGAAAAGAAGACTGTGAGGAGTTAAGCCATTTGGCCAAAGTCCCAAAGCAGAACAGTTGGAGATTTCGACCTAGGCTTGTCTTGGAAATACAGCTCAGGGGTAGAGCATCTGACGGCAGACCCAGGCTTGTCTGAATCCAGCATCTGACGATTAAGCACCTGGGCTCACAGATGAAAACTTGAAAGCCTGAGGGCTGACGGTGGCCCGGCACACACTGCAGGCCCCCTGAGCGGCTGTCTGCTTTCAGGAACGAGGCAGGTCTTGAGGGCAGGGAAGGTCCAAGGAGGACTTGCAGGGCGGGGAACGTTCTGGAGCTGACAAGCCAGCCGGCTTTCCAGGGTCCATGCGGGCAGCCAGCCATGGGGCCCGGGGCCCGCGCTCACCAGGCCAGCAGCCTCCTGGGAAGGACGCAGCTGGTGAGTCCCCCGGGCGTGACCATTCCTATCGCTGTTCTCCTTCCAGGTCTCCCGCCTCTGCTAAGAGTAGGGATGCTTCTCTGTTCCCAGCTGAAACAACAAAAGTCACCTGAGCCTCTGCCTTTTCCAGAAATTCCTGACGAGGCTGCCAGCAAATGAGTCAGTGCCGGGACGGCCGTGCTCACTGAGAACCAGCCCGGGTGCAGGAGGCCTTCCACCAGCCCGAGTGCCCTGCTCGCTGAGGACCAGCCCAGCTGGAGGAGGCCTTCCACCAGCCCATGTGCCCTGCTCGCTGAGAACCAGCCTGGGTGGAGAAGGCCTTCCACCAGCCCAAGTGGGAGCAGGCTGGAGCAGACACGTAGCTCTGGGGGGCCCTTGACCCTCCAGTGCGGGGGCTCCAGATGCCCCGCCGGGGGGTTGGCCACGTGGGTTTGGTGACTCCCAGGAGGGTGGAGCAGCAGACTGGCTGGGAGACGGCTCGAATCTTCCACTCAGCACCAAGCACGGCCCTGCCCTCCTGGAGGGTGGACCCTGTGGCCTTTACTCATATCTTTTCTTATTCCACGGAGGACATGAGGCTGGGCTGCTGTTCCTTTTGTTGACTTAAAAAAATTCATGACTTAAAAGTTGGGAATTAGGTTTTATCTGGTGGGAATTTTTAGGACTTCATGCCTGGGAAGACAGCATCTCAACTAGCCCTGAGAGAACTGCTCTGAGGAGCTGGGAGTGAGGGGATAGAGGGGGAGAGGAGCCAGGTTACCTAGAAATTTGCAACAAAGGGCAGGTAATCTGAACGTCAAAAGTATTTTTGTGAATTCCAGAAAACCAAGTATCTCAGGTTAAGGAATGTAGCACTTTTCTGTGTATGGAAAGATGCAAGAGTCTGGGCTCTCTAAAGCCATTCCTGTCACACGTATATCAGCTGTGGGGCCCAGATGCTGCATTTTTCCACGTCCTGAGCTCCCTTGAGCTCACTGTAGGGGGTGGCTGCAGTCTGATGGCTGCTAGATCACAGGTATTCTTCTCCTTCCTGAGTGCCCTTGCTGCTGCTGCTAAGTCACTTGAGTCGAGTCCGACTCCATGCAACGCTATGGACAGCAGCCCACCAGGCTCCTCTGTCCACAGGATTCTCTAGGCAAGAACACTGGAGCGGGTTGCCGTTTCCTTCTGCCCGCTGAGTGCCCTTAGGGCTCACCAGTTCACACGGAGGACTGCTGCTGCATTCGCCGATGACTGCGACATCCTTGTTTACTGATACGGCAGGAAACATTCCACTTCTCGATTTCACTCCACTTCTCGATTTCACATGGGCAGCCTGGTCCCAGCCCCCGCCATTATGGGATTCCAGAAGATTCTGACCACGCATCCTGCTAGGGGCCTGTCCCCAGCGACCACATGGGGCATGGCTGTAGTGTCGGTTTACCACTGGGATTCCTCCCACACTCCCTCCCCATCCCAACCCTCTCCAATTCTGCGCTCGCAGGCACCCTTTCTATTTTTGAATTGATGCTTTTAAACTGTGGTGGTGGAGAAGACTTCTTGAGAGTCCCTTGGACAGCAAGATCCAACCACTCCATCCTAAAGGAGATCAGTCCTGAATATTCACTGAAAGGACTGATGCTGAAGCTGAAGCTCCAATACTTTGGCCACCTGATGCGAACAACTGACTCATTGGAAAAGACCCTGATACTGGGAAAGCTTGAAGGTGGGAGGAGAAGGGATGACAGAGGATGAGATGGTTGGATGGCATCACCGACTCAATGGACACAAGTTTGAGTAAACTCTGGGAGTTGGTGATCGACAGGGAGGCCTGGCATGCTGCAGTCCATGGGGTCGCAAAGAGTCAGACATGACTGAGCAACTGAACTGAACTGATATAGTTACAGGTTTCTTTTTACTTTTTATTTGCAAGGAAAGGGGAGCAGTTCTTCCATGTTTCCCCATTAGCCCCGGGACTCCTCACTAGTCTAACCGCCCGTTCAGCAGTGAGAGTGCACAGCACAGGCTTCCGGTCCTGGCCCGTCACTCACCAGCTGGTGACTGAGTGAGCCCGTCCCTTTCCCCAGGCCCCCGGTGGGGTGTGGGGACTGTAAGCCTCAAAAAGAGAGGACGGGGGAGGTGAGCAGAGCAGTAACACCCACACTGATGTGGGGTTTGGAACGTCATCCTCGGCAAAGAGGCTTTCCACCTCACCCGTGCCGGGGCACAGGCAGCCTGACTGCTCGGAGAGACAGTGCAGAATTCCGGGTGAGAAATAATTAGGTTCTACCTACTGGATGGGCTTTCCAGGTGGCGCTAGTGTTAAAGAACCCACCTGCCAATGCAGGAGATGTAAGAGATGTGGGTTCCATACCTGGGTCGGGAAGATCCCCTGGAGGAGGCCACGGCAACCCACTCCAGTACATTTGCCTGGAGAATCCCATGGACAGAGGAGCCTGGCAGGCTGCAGTCTATGGCATCACAAAGAGTCAGACACAACTGAAGCGACTTAGCATGCATGCACGCACGCACCTACTAAATAGCACAGGGAGCTCTACTCAATGCTCTATGGTGACCTAGGGAAGGAAATCCAAAAAAGAGGGACTGTATTGGCTCAGATGGTAAAGAATCTGCCTGTAATGTAACAGACCAGGGTTGGATCCCAGGTCAGGAAGATCCCGAGAAGGGAACGGCTACCCACTGCAGTATTCTTGCCTGGAAAATTCCATGGACAGATGAGCCTGGAGGGCTACAGTCCACGGGGTCACAAAGAGTCAGACACGACTGAGTGACCTGACACTTGCACTTTCATAGCTGATTTACGTTGTTGTACAGTAGAAACTAACACAACACTCTAAAGCAACTATACTCCAATAAAAAAAAAATTTTTTTTAAAGAAATAACTAGAGTCTAGAAATGGCAACCCAATCCAGTATTTGTGCCTGGAAAATTGCATGGACAGAGGAGGCTGGCTGGCTGCAGTGCATGGGGTCGCAAAGAGTCGGACACAGCTGAACGACTGAGCACACAGCACAGCCCCGGCTTTATGTCAGGCTGTGGGACCTGGAGCAACATGCTCACCAGTGACGTGGACAACAATGTCCGTTCGCCCTGTAGATGGAAGGCGGGTGAGCCAAGGAAGCTGTGAGGCTGTGTGGATGGAAAACCCTCTCGGAACCTAAAGCTCTGTGTGTATGTCTGCACACCTGGAGCCCGCTCTCCTAGCTGTGCTTGCCCACGGCGGCTTGTTTTCCACATCTACCCTCCGGCCTGGGAAGCCATGGGCTCAGGAGGATGATGGCTGTCCTGCTGCCGACTCACGGGTGAGGGGTGTGACCTGGGAGCTGGTCAGGGGCCGGCAGGCAGGTGCTTCCTCCAGGGCTGCAGGCACACCCTGCCCGCTGGGCCAGCAGTGAGGGGACCACTGTTCCCGGACTGCGCTGCTCTGTCTGCACAGCGCCCCACTTGTCCAGGTGAGGCCAGGCTGGCACTGCCAATGCCTGTCCCAGCCCAGAGACGGAGTGGTGACAGGCTGGGGGTGGGGTCACCATGCCCCAGTATTCCCTTTCTGGGCCCCTCTCTGGACACCTACTCTTCCGGCATTGTGTGTATGTGTGTGTATTTTGGGTGTTTTTTTGCTCCTTGGGTCTTTGTTGCTATGCACAGGCTTTTTCTGGTTGCAGAGAGCAGGGGCTCTCTACTTTTGAGCTGCAGTGCTCGGGCTTCTCTTATTGTGCAGCACGGCTCTAGGGAACAGGCAGTTGCCCCATGTGGGCTCTATAGTTTCGGCTTGCGGATTCCAGAGCACAGGCTCAACAGTTGTGGCCCACAGGCTTAGTTGGGCATATGGGATGCTCCTGGATCAGGGATCGAACTAGTGTCCCTCGTGTTGCGAGGCGGATTCTTAACCACTGGACCGCCAGTGAAGCACCCGTGACCACCATAGTTTCATCTGAACTATGCTAATCTGCCTCTTAAAAATGTATGAAAGTGAAAAAGTAGAAGTGTTAGTTGCTCAGTCATGTCTGATTCTTTGTGACCCCATGGACTGTAGCGTGCCAGGCTCCTCTGTCCATGGGATGCTCCAGGTAAGAATCCTGGAGTGGGTTGCCATTCCCTTCTCCAGGGGATCTTCCCAACTTGGGGATTGAACCTGGGTCTCCTACATTGCAGGCAGATTCTTTACCATCTAAACCACCAGGGAAGCCCCCTCAAAATACAGAACACCTCACAAATTTGCATGCCATTCTTGACCAATGCAAAAAAAAAGATCATATATCGTATTTCTTTAGCCCTCAGTGTGGACCACAGGGAAGGAAGAGGCATTTGGTTTTGTGATATGAGTACAAAATCTGGGTGGGGGATTATAAACTTGGAATTCAGAGTCCAAATGCCTGGTTTCAAATTTCAGCTCTACATTCACTGGCTATGAACACTAGTTACTCTGTCTGTGCTTCTGTTATTTCATTTACAAGACAGGGTTGCTAATACATAGTAGGATTAACATGTAAAGTACTTAGAACCACGCTTGATGTATAATTAAGATTCGGCTCTAATCCTCAGCTATTTCTGACTAGGCTTGAATCCACCTAGGTTTCTCTCTAACTCCAGTACTTTGGCCACCTCATGCGAAGAGTTGACTCATTGGAAAAGACTCTGATGCTGGGAGGGATTGGGGACAGGGGGAGAAGGGGACGACAGAGGATGAGATGGCTGGATGGCATCACCGCCTCGATGGACGTGAGTCTGAGTGAACTCCGGGAGTTGGTGATGGACAGGGAGGCCTGGCGTGCTCCGATTCATGGGGTTGCAAAGAGTGACTGAACTGAACTGAACTGAGGTTTCTCTATCTCACTTGGAGAAAAGCTGGGACCTCTTTGGACCTCATCTACAAGATGCTGGCCCATCTTTAAGTCCCAGGAACCAATACCTGTCCCCTACCAATTTGTTCATATTATCTGACATTTGAAAAGTTCCTCGGTTTGAAAACATCTTGCTTGCCAAACTTCATTTGTTAAATAATAACCTACAAGTCATCAAGGTTTCCATCAGGCTTCATAAAATACTAGGAACAGCTTCATAAAATACATAAAATGCTCCTTACTGAGAAATCCTGGATGAGGTGAGGTAAGCCCGGAGGGACCACCCCTCCCACTCCAGTCATATGCTGGCACTGCCACGGCAGGAAGCAAGTGCCTTCAGATACTTCTAGCTCACTGAACAGGGAACCAAGTCAACTCTGAATGAGAAGATGCTCTTGGAGTGTTCCAGTGCTCTGGTTATCACTGTGAGAGGCACTCATTCTAGCCAAGTTACATTGCTGGTGTTTAGTCACTAAGTTGTCCCCGACTCTTTGCAACCCCATGGACTGTAGTCCACCAGGCTCCTCTGTCCATGGGATTTTCCAGATAAGAATACTGGAGTGGGTTGCTATTTCCTCCTCCAGGAGATCCTCCTGACCCAGGGATCGAACCTGCGTCTCCTGCTAGGCAGGCGGATTCTTTACCACTGAGCCACAGGGGAAGCCCCCAGCCAAGTTAAAGGAAGGCCTTATCCTGCTTCCCTGACAGTGATACACTTTGTGTTCAGAAACTCCAAGAGTGAGTTGTGGCTGGGGAAGGCCATTTTTATGGTGGCTGATGCTTGGGTCTGATGAGTCCTAAATCATAGCATGGTTGAAAATCTCTCTCGTGTCCCTAATCACCTAATTCTTATTTTCCTCTGAAACAGTAATGTTGTATATTTTACAGATGAGGAAACTGAGGCTTAGCAAAGTTAGAGGATGTGCTGAAGGTCACAGAGCTAAGAATTAGCCAAGTGGGACTCGAATCTAGATATACTGCTGTGTCTTCAACAGCTGCTGGCGGTAAACTGGCTCTCAGGGGGCCCCGCCCCACCCTGGCACCCAGGTGAACCTTGGGAGGCCTCAACCTGAGTGGCTTTGTCAGGCTGGGTGGAAACCTACCTTGGATGTCGTCGTTGAACATGCAGTACTTGTTGCGGTATTTGTTGAGAAGGCGGAAGGCGTTGGCATTGGCAAAGTCCTCAAACTGGATGAGGCAGTTTATTCCAAACCTGTGGGGAGGGAGAGGAAAGGGCACATGATTGCCTCCTCAAGCTGGTTCCTGGCAGGTGTCAGCCTGTCCTGGGGAGGGGGCGGTGCAGGCCAGGGGCTGAGGGCACGGCTCACTCTTGGGGTGCGTGCCACTTGGCGGGCTTCTGGACTTCTGGCTCTGCCCGCCCCACTGGGGAGGAGGATGGGGAAGGCAGAGGGTATGTATGGGACCTGGAGGCCAGCCAAGCACATATCATTGTCTCTAATGTGGGCTGGTGGGCTTCCCTGGTAAAGAATCCACCTGCCAATGCAGGAGACACGGGTTTGATCCCTGGGTCGGGAAGATCCCCTGGAGGAGGAAATGGCAACCTACTCCTGTATTCTTGCCTGGAGAATCCCATGGACAGAGGAGCCAGCCTGGCAGGCTACAGTCCACGGGACTGCAAAGAGTCAGACACGACTGAACGACTAAGCATGCTGCCTTATTTAAAATCTACACTAGAACTGCCTCCTAGATTTCAAGGTCAGAAAGAAGGTTGTGTTTCCTAAAAAATGACTGGCCTGGTGACCCGTGCTTCCTGTTAGCGCTGCTAACAGTGTCAGGAAGCCAAGAGCTGACTTCTGCCCTTTCACGGCAGGTTCCTTAAGCCAAGGCTCCCTGCATGTGCATTCTCCTGACTCCATTCTGGCTCTTGGATCCTGCTTTTTTGCGTTGTATTCTGTCTTCTTGGAGTCCTTCTGGAAGCAAGTGTGATGTGAATTACTAAAAATGACTTAATCCATGAGCCAAAAGAGACATCATCTCATGGGTCAATTTGTGACTGACAGCATCTGCAGTCCTGTTCATTGAGAAAAAATGCCCTGATTGATCTATATTGGGGTGTCTGGGCACGAGAGAAGGAGAAATGCCTGCTAGTCCCAGTTGTGTGAACTGGAGGCCTGGGATCAGCTTGGGACCAGCTGTGGAAAGAAAGACATCTGCCCTTGCGGCTGGGCACACGTGGTGGGTGTCCTGTGCTGTCGAGGCGTGTGTCTGATGAGGCTGGGTGCTGTGCGGGGGGGCGGAACACTGAAGTGGCCCAGAACACACAGTTTCCAACCTCAGAATTCTGTGCGTGGCTTATCCTTCTTTTTTGTTCCAGAAAATTTACCCACTTTATTAACACATTGCGATTGCTCTACATTTTATCATGCATGCTCAGTCGCTTCAGTGGGGTCCAACTCTTTGCAACCCCATGGACTGTAGCCCGTCAGGCTCCTCTGTCCATGGGATTCTCCAGGCAAGAATACTGGAGTGGGTTGCCATTTCCTTCTCCAGGGGATCTTCCCAATCCAGGGATCGAACTCGTGTCTCTTTCTACATTGGTGGGCGACTTCTCCAGCACTAACACCACCTGGGAAGCCCACATTTTACCATCTTACGTAGAAAACACTGGAAATACAAGCTACTTTGTAAAACCAAAGATGAACATTGAATCCAAAGATAAGCTATGCTTTACACAATAGACTCTTATCTTGTGGCTAGTATTAAATCTTAAATACCTACTTCTTTTGTTAAAATGATTAATCTACATGTTCCTAAATTACAACTGCATTACAAACATGGCTCAGTAATTTTCAGAAACTGTTTCTAGAGGCTTGTTCTAAAAGGAGGTGCACAACCAGAAAAGGGAGAAAGCAAAAATAAGTATGGTAGAAATGCGTGCTCCTACGTGGTCCTTCCAGAAGCTTAGTGAGTTAGGGCTGTTGATGGGGGATCTGGAGACAGGTTCATGTTACTGAGCTGAAATGGAGAGGTGGTCACTTGCCAGTCCGTCAGGAGGGTCAGGAGGCTGGTGGGCTGCAACCGAGTGGTCTTATACCTGTCACTTCACTTCTGTGTTAGGCCTCAGTTTGCTGTCTGTCGACAGGCACCATAATACCTATCTGGCCAACTCTGGTGGGCTGTTGTGAGGGTTCAGAGCTGGGGGTGATTTGTTTATTCACTCATTTTTGGCTGTGGTGGGTCTTGGCTGCTGTTTTGGCTGTGTTGGGTCTAGTTGCAGTGGGCGGGGGCTTCTCTAGTTGTGGGGTTCGGGCTTCACACTGTGGGGGCCTCTCCTGTTGCAGAGCTCGGGGTCTGCAGTGCAGGCCAGCAGCTGTGGTGCTCAGGCTCGGCTACTGCGTGGCACATGGGATCTTCCTGGACCAGGGATCCCACCCGTGTCTCCTGCACTGGGAGGCAGATTCTTTAACCACTGAGCCCCCAGGGGAGCCCTGGGGGTGATTTTTGTTTTTTTAATTTATTAAAGATTTTTTTGATCTTTGGCCACACTGTGCTACTGGCAGGATCTCAGTTTCCCGAGCGAGAATTGAAGTCCCTGTAGGCGATTTTTACATTGTAAGATGCTAAACGTGTGTCACCCTGACCACAATTCTTATTT
Organism: Bison bison bison; assembly: GCF_000754665.1. NCBI lineage: Eukaryota > Metazoa > Chordata > Mammalia > Artiodactyla > Bovidae > Bison > Bison bison. The sequence continues at coordinate 1,867,039 of NW_011494896.1, read as the reverse complement.
CCTGTCACAGAGCAAGTGCTGCTGGGGGCAGGGGTGGGGAGCTAGCCGTGTCTCCTGACTCACCATCCCTCTTCTCCTTGTACAATGAATATAAATGTTTTTTTTTTTTTTTTAAAGCCCTTCGCTGCATAATTATAATGCTATGCTCGCCAAACCAAAATTTACTGTGAATTTTTGCTCAGGGTGTGAATTTCAAGTATTTGGATGGGGACTGGGGAACAGAATGTCTTTGGTGGCTGGTGACATTTTGATATATAGCGTCCTCACAAGACTGCCAGTGTTGCTCCCCCACTAGCCTGGAGCTAAAATGCCGAAAAGGTCAAACGGCGAAACACTGTGATACACGTTCTCCTTTCTCTCCCATCTCTCTTTCACACACACAAACACAATCTGACCTTTAAGCAACCCCCCTCTTAGGTTAAAAAAATAAGGCAAGGATTAGAAGTAAATGCCTGGGTTCAGTACCTTATTCCTCTTTCATGTCAGATTCAGTGTCACATAAAAGAACCTTCCCAGGCAGCAATCTGATGAGATATAGGGTACAATCTCATTCATTCAGGTCACTTTAATCTAACTCGGAATTGGGCAAAAGGCTATGTGAATTGCCCATCCAGTAAACTAGTTTCAGAGTTCCTGGACCTCCTTGGATTTAAGGGCCTCCAGGGACCCTGTCCACCATGGATACCATCCCCATGGCTGCCCCCTGGACCTTTCGTCACCAGGAGCAGCTTCCACACTGACTGGATCAGCCTCTGACCACGGCCTTCCCTTCCACCTCTCTCACTGCCACTGTGCCTGTTCTTCATCTCCAGTGAGACCTGTGGACCTGTTACCATTTCCCCCAGTCCTTCAGTATTTGTGGCACATGGGCTTGGTCACTCCGCGGTATGGGGGATCTTAGTTGCCTGACCAAGGATCGAACCTGCGACCCCCCCATTGCAAGGCGGATTCTTAACCACTGAAACACCAGGGGAGTCCCCTGCCAACTTGTTAAACTGATTAAAAGCCAATTAAGAACAAAAACACAGTTTCAAAGTGAAGATTTAAAAAGCTTCAGTGGCAAAAGCACTTCTCTCAATTCTACAGGTAATGAGTGGACCATCGTACCAATTTCAATGTTAATGATAATATTCATTAAAATATTTCTACCAACAGCAGCAGTAACAAAAACAGCTAATGGTTACAGATGGAGCTGGGCATCTGGTTGAGTTCTTTAGAAGCATTATCTCAACTAATCTTCCCATGACCATATGTGGTAGGTGTCCTTTCAGAGAAGCAACTCTCAGCTACAGGATGGTCAGTTACTTGCCCTGGGGCTATTTATTCTCCTGCAATTGAAAAGTGGTGGAGCTGCAATCTGAACCTGGCTCTGTCTGACTCCAGAATTTAGATTTCACAGCAATATGATTTTTGTAAAAGATAAAGTAGATGTTAGATTTCTTTTGACACTAAACTGGGAAACAGGAAAATCGTGTTCTCTTTCTGACATAAACTCAGAGTTTTGGGTGAGTCCCTTTCTCTCTGGGTCTCAGTTTCTGCTCTGAGAGCCTTAGGGGAAGAAGCAGGAGCTACTTAACATAGGGTTGGAATAGATACACCGGGGGCTTCACTCAGATAGATGGTTAAGTCCAAAGTGGGGTGGTCTGACCATTCCTGCTGAGGGTCACATGTGACAGGAACACCAGTGTCCCTGAGTCTTTTTTGAGCTGGCTCAGAGCAGACCATCCTAGTGAGCAGGCCTGAGGCAGCCACCGTCCAGGTCGTAGGGCAGGGGCTGCAGCAGCCCCTCCAAGGGGCCCCCGCTCAGACCGCCTGCTCAGGGCCCCGGGCAGTTCCCTGATTTTGGTGCCAGCGGCGTGTCACTGGCCTTCCACCCTGCCAGAAGCTGGCCCTCACCGGGGAGGTGGTGGTTTATCTGTCCCCTTCTGCACTTGTGAACTCTTCACCCTGAAGCCCTGGCAGGGATTGAGGAACATCTAATGCTTCTGCGATGGATGAAATTCCTGCGATGGAGAAACAGGCGCATCCCCAAGCCACACACAGAGCTGCCCAGACTCCTCCACCCTGGGGACTTCGCTGGGAAATGGCCTTGGTGCTGCCAGGGAAGGCACGCTAAGGCTGGGGCTCATTTAAAGACACAAGGCTGATGGGTGGATGTTACAAGCGTTTTTCCCTCCAGCCCTCAGGCAAGAGGAAGGCTAAAAACGGCAGCTTGTGCCTGGGAGCCCTAGGGAGCTGAATGCAACAGTGAGAGGAGGCCACGCCAGGGCCCACCGAGCGGTGGACCTGCTACCTGGGCTGCGGGGTCAGGAGATTCTCAGGTGGCTGCTCCTCCCCTGCAGCCAGCCAACCAAAGTCAGCTGGAGAGATGTGGTGAGAGCCAAACATTCCAGGGGCTGCAGACCTGGTTTCTTTGCTCCGTAGGTCAGGACCTGCCATTCTTTTAAACACCTGGGGCTGACCTCTTTCAGGCCTGAACAAACACAGGGGACCTGGGAAGAGCAGGTGGATTTGCTCAGCCTGCCCCCAAACAGATGACTAAAACCGACCCCTCACATTTCCATGGGAGCCCATTCCATGCCCCTAACAAAACAAACACACATACACACAAAAGACTTCCCAGGGGAGTGCACTCAGAGGACATCAGTTACTCACCGGGGAAAGCTATTTCTTCTGTTTATTTTGTCCTTCCAGGAATTAGAGCTGACAGAATCACGAAAGCACTAGATCTTGGTTTCTATTTTACCCAATCCATTAAATTCTAGTCCCTTGAGATGCTCTCAGAAAGAGGTTACAGGGCTCAATCCATCTGGGAAACTCTGAATGTTCATGTAACATGTACAATGTATTATATTAAAGGCTCTGAAAAGTCCTGCATTAAGAAACCTGTTTAACTCAGCATTTTCTAAACATATTTCACTACAGACCTTACCGTTCTGGTGCAGCTTGACAGACATAGCTCTCTGCAGAAAGAACTCTGTACTGGGGTTGGGGTGTGTGTGTGGGGATGAGTGGATTCAAGGCAAGGCCATCTCTCCCTGGGATTCCTGCAGTTGTTACTTCTGGCCAGGGTCCTATAATAATGGATCTCACCTCCAGCCTTATTCCCCTCCTGCCTATCCATCTACTGTTTCTAAACACAAATTCTTGCACATCATTTCTGTTCTGAAAATCCTTACAGGTCTCCCATTGCCTTTGTGTTCAGACTCCTGAGATGGCATTGACTTGGTCCTAACCTTAATGATCACCCCTGCTCATGTCTTCCAGCACTGTGGACATATTTTGCAGCTTCCCAACCACTGTGGACCCTTGCACTGTTTTATGTCTTTGCTCAGATACCTAGGAGACCTCCTTTTATCCTGGCCAACTCCTACTTAAACAGTGAGGCCCTTATGAAAGGTCATGTCTTCGAGAAAGCCTTCCCTGATCCAGCAATTTCCTTACCCAGGGCGGCAGAAACTCTTCTGTGTCTGGGCTGCCTTGCTACACTGGGCGCATCTGTTAGCACACATCACGTTGCATCACAATTATTTACAGAGATTTCTACTTTAATTATTAAAGGAATGTATTGGGCATAGGGTCCTCCTTGTGCCAGGAACTCTCCGGGGTATGATAGAAATATTCAGTTCAGCAGACATGTCTAAGGGGCCCAGTGTGAACCAGGGACTGTCTTCCCTGCTAGATGACCAAGGCAAGTTCAAGAATTTCAAGTTTGATGGGGACACAAGAAAGTGAAGAAAGCAGTGGTGACATCCTTTGACAAGGGCAATAATGAAGGTATGTGCTGGGTACGTGGGAAGTCTCAAAGGGAGCAGACAGCTGTGCTGGGGCAGGCAGGGAGGGCTTCCGAGAGCAGGAGATCTGGAGGTGCGCCCCGGGGCAGGGCAGAGGTTCCCGGCAGACTCGGCAGGTGGGGTCGGGCGGGGAGAGCGAAGGGCGCCTCAGGCAGAGCGAACAGCACACGCGTGTGCAGTGGTGGGGGGCCTCCCCGTCCTCACCCCTCCAGAGCTGGAGCTCGGGAGGGGTGAGGACGGGGAGGCTTGGTGGGGGCGAGGCTGGGTGGACTCTGGGGGCCGCCCTTTACAGGCCTGTGGAAAGAGCCTGGACCGTCTGGGCGCAGTGAGGCCTACTGAGGGGCTGTAGGTGGGAGAAAGTGGCTGCTGTGTTAGGACATCGAACGGGTGACGGATGGACAGCTGTGCGGCTCAGGTCACGGGGCTGGGCGGGGGTCTCGGGCAGAGCGTGTGTACTAAGCGGGGAGCGAGGCCGAGAACGGAGCCCCTGGCACAGCTGCAGCCGGGGAGCGGCGAGGAGCGCGGAGAACCCCCTGCGCGGCAGGGTGAGCGGGGCCGGCAGGGTAGAAGGGGGCCCGCAGAGTAGCTGCCCGAGGAGCCTCTACCGAAACAACGGCGGGGAAGTGTTGGTGCGGGTGAAGCTCGGATGACTCGTGCACTTAGCCAGAGCACGTTCAGCGGAGAGGTGGCGGGAGAGCCATTCTGCACGTTCAGGAAGAGGCTTGGCTTCAAACAAAGGCAGGGAGACAGGCCGGTGGCGGGTGTGGGACGCCGGGACGGCCTCGGCTTTGATGGGAGGTCTGCGTATGGGACGGAGGGGCCAGCAAGGAGGGGAGACGCGAGGGGCAGTGACGGGGGTCGAGGGTCTGAGGAGACGGGATGAGGCAGGAGTCAGAGTCCAGCTGAAGAGGGAAGAGGACACGGTTCCTCCTTCTGGGACCTCACAGCCTGGCGGAGGGACAGAGACGAAGCTCTCACTCCGAAGCTCCACCACAGACCCGAAGAGGGGCTGACGCACTCTGCAGGGGGTGGTGGGGAGGGATTCAGCAGGAAGACAGGGAAACGAGTCTGCAGGTGAGAAACGGAAAACCACAGATTGGAGAAAGGGGGACTATGGCGTCGGAAAACGAAATCCCAGTGGAATTAGGCATGAATGATTACCTTCAAAGACACGAAGGACCATTCTGTGGACGGGAAATGAAGTAGACTTATCTTTTGTGGCCTTAAGGGAAAAAACAGAGCCGACAGGGGGAGGTCAGAAATCCAGAGATTGCAGGGCCGTAAAAGGTAGAGAGCTCAAACGCCAAGACGGAAGGAGGCTGTCCCTGGAAGCGATTCCAGGCTCCTCGGAGCTCCGCTTGGCGCTGAAGCTGTGGAAGGGGCTCCGGGCGCGATGGCAGGGGGGTCGGGGTGTGTGTGCAAGCCCTTCCCTCCCTGGTCCCACCCCGGACGGTCCTCTGGCGTGCCGGCTCTGGCAGCCAGACTGGCGGGCTCCTGCGGCCGCCGTGATAGCCTGATGGGGGAAAACTCCCACCGTGTAACAGCACAGTCACAGGAAGCAGCAACTTCTGAGCAAAAGTGCCAGAATAATGTGTCCGTTCCTTGGTCACTGATCTGACGGCAGTCCCAGGCCAGACAGAAAAAAACAAAAATCTCCAGGAACAGTGTGGACTTCCTCCTCAATTTCCCCGTGTGTCTGAGTTCCTGGGCAAACAGGCAAATGGCGCCAGAGAGCCCGGGGCTGGGCAGAGGATGGAGGCTGACCTGCTGACCTCTCGACCTCTCAGAGGTCAGAGGCCAGACCTGAGTGCTTCCTCCAGAGCACACGGCTCACTCCCCAACCTCCTGCTCTTCAAGCCCAGACACCTTCCCAGCCACCATCCCATGGGCTGACGTGGGACATCGGCTCTGATTTGCCCAGACTGTACGTTCGAACCGTCCTGGGATAACGGGACATCCTTCGTGAAGATCCTCCGATTACTCTGGTCCATCCTGATCTCTCTGTTTGGGTGTACTGCCATAGTATCTGTACCATACAATCTGTCACACAGCTATGTCTTGGACTTCCTAAGCATCTAATGAACTGTCCCTCTCTCACATGTGTCTTAAGGCACTTCAGTTGCTTTGCAACCCTATGGACCATAGCCCGCCAGACTCCTCTGTCCATGAGGATTCTCCAGGCAAGAATACTGGAGTGGGCTGCCGTGCCCTCTCTCATGAAACTGGCTAAATTCTACCCTGAATGAGAGCCTGGGGTGGAGGACAATAAGGCCACAAAATCCAGTCTGTGTTTGTGGGCTTGTGAAACTGCTGTGAGTCAAAGTCAGGGAGGGAAAGAAGGGCAAGATTAAGCCAGGGTAGGGGACAGCCTCGGTCCAGGCAGGCCCGGGGCAGGGTCCCTTGAGGGCAGGGAAGGTGTCTCACTCCCCACGTGGCGCACGACTGCTGAAAACAGGAGCTGCAACTGACCGCCTCTCCTGTGCCCTGCTCCGAACAAATCTGCTTGAGACATCTGAGTGAGAAGACCAAACCCACCTGTGGCCGTTTGCCCGGGGCCCTGGGCTTGCCCCGCTCAGCCCTTGCGGGTGAACAAACCGAAGCGTGGATGGTGCCTGCCAGAGAGCACTGCCCCTCCCAGGGTGCCCAGTCACACGTAGCCCACGGGACACCCCGGTCCCCGGGGGCCCGCTGTCCCCTTCCAGAGGCCGCTGTGGCCAAGAATCTTTGTATCATAATAGCTCAGTCCCGTTCCTTTACCCCAGGATCCAAGTCAATGCAAATAAGTCCACAGGCAGGAAAGGGCTTTCCAGTGAGGCTGGGAGAGCCAGCAGCAGAGACTGGAGAAAAATACCACTAAGTGTGGAGTCAGATGCGTTTGAGGTGGGCCTAGATTCTTCCCTTTCTAGCTGGTGATTTTGTACAAGTTGTTTAACTTTTCTGAATCTCAATTTCTTTATCTCTCAAGGTTGCTGTGATAATTAAAAGTCAAGCACCCAGTACAGAGAAGATTCTTTGGAAAAGTGAGTTGCTAGCTCTTTCCTACGAAGAAAGTCATAACTTTTAACTCCATCTAAATGTCCCAGGCGTTTGATCACCTTATTCTCCCATCAACCTCAACTGACACTGCAGGCAAAGCCATTAACTAGGTGGGTGTTAAATCTACAGAGACTCAGCAATAATTATTTAAGCATATTTCTATTTTTCCCCAATTAAAAACTTCTCGAGAGACAAAGGATTAATTTCCAAAATATACAAGCAGCTCATATGACTCAATACCAGAAAAACAAACAACCCAATCAAAAAGTGGGAAAAAGACCTAAACAGACATTTCTCCAAAGAAGACCTACAGGTGGTTAACAAACACACGAAAAGATGCTCAACATTGCTCATTATTAAAGAAATGCAAATCAAAACTACAATGAGATATCACCTAACACCGGTCAGAATGGCCCTCATCAAAAAGTCTACAAACAATAAATGCTGGAGAGGGTGTGGAGAAAAGGGAATCTTTGCACTGTTGATAAGAATGTAATTTGATAGAGCCACTCCGGAAGATGGTATGGAGAGTCCTTAAAAAACTAGGAATAAAACCACCATATGACCCAGCAATCCCACTCCTAGGCATATACCCTGAGGAAACCAAAATTGAAAGAGACACCTCTATCCCATTGTTCACTGCAGCACTATTTATAATAGCTAAACATGGAAGCAACCTAGATATCCATCGACAGATGAATGGATAAAGAAGTTGTGGTACATATACACAATGGAATATTACTCAGCCATAAAAAGGAACACATTTGAGTCAGTTCTAATGAGGTGGATGAACCTAGAACCTATTATATAGAGTAAAGTGAGTCAGAAAGAGAAAGATAAATGCTGTATTCTAACACATATATGTGGTATTTAGAAAAATGGTACTGAAGAATTTACTTACAGGGCAACAATGGAGAAACAGACATAGAGAATAGACTTATGAACATGAGGAGAGGGGAGGGGAGGGTGAGATGTATGGAAAGAGTAACATGGAAACTTACGATACCATATGTAAAATAGATAGCCAACAGGAATTTGCTGTATGGCTCAGGAAACTCAAACAGGGGCTCTGAATCAACCTAGAGGGGTGGGATGGGGAGGGAGATGGGAGGGAGGTTCAAAAGGGAGGGGATATATGTATACCTATGGCTGTTTCATGTTGAGGTTTGACAGAAAACAACAAAATTCTGTAAAGCAATTATCCCTCAATAAAAAATTAATTAATTAAAAAAAAACTTCTTGAGAGCAAAGTGTATTTCTGACTCAGTGAAAACACTGAGCAGTGACGGTCTCAGCTAAGAGGGACTCAGTGAGTGAACGCTCCTTGAGACACTGGATTTAGAGCTAACATTCATGCTCTTTACAACCTTTCAAAATTAAAACAAAACCTTGAAACTTTGTCTGTAGCCTGGATGCCCTAAATTGAGGGTTTTTCCTTTGTATTGTTTAAAACCACCAGGAAAAGCTTGGAGCCAGAGGCTCAGTTTTTCCCCTGGGGCCCGACAGGACTGGCTGGGTTTGCAGTTTGTAGAGAGGCCTGCAGGGACATCAGTCCTGGTGAAGGATGGGGCAGCTGGTCCACTAGCCATTGGGCAGTTAAGGAGGAAGAACTGAGAAATGCCACCCAAGACCCAGATTCTGGGGAATTTTCCCCACCACCAAAAAAGAAAATGATAACTGATATAAGTGGTATAAATATATTGCTTTATAGTAATGTATCAAGTCAACAGGCTGTAGGCCTTAAACTTATACAATGTTACATGTCAATTACATTTCAATAAAAAGAGAAAATAAAAAAGAAGGCGCCTCCCTTGCTGAGGGTGGCTAGAGAGTCTGGAAAATGGGAGTTGATGGCTGATGCCTCCATCGCCTCCCTGATATTGAGGATGGGTGGGTCATTAACGCTGCCTTAGAACAAGGTGGAGAGAGGAGACACGGATATGTGAAGCACTGATAGACTGGTTTCCACAGACCTTCCTCCCCTTTGTCCTCCTTGCCTGCTGCATCAAGGAAATGTCTGGAATAGGTTGGACAGTCTTTTCTTTCATGTAGAAGAAAAGGCGCAGAGATTCTCCAAGTCAGAGAGTAGGTTCTGGAGTTAGACCACCTGGTTCACAGCTCGGCTTCACCACTGTTAGAGGTGTGACCTTGGACAAGATCCCTAACTGCTCAGTACCCCAGTTTCCCTGTCTGTAAAGGGTGCCCTCATTCAATAAATGTTTATTGAGAGTCCATGCTGTAACTAGGCATCGTTCCGAGTGCTTGAGATACAGCAGTGAACCTAAGAGACGAAGATCTCTCCCTGGAACTTACATTTTAGTGGGACAGGACAATAACTGTATCTACTTACTAGGATTATTTTGAGTATTACTTGACTTGATGTATGTGAATGACTTTATCGTCCGCAGAAGCCTAGATCAGACTAACACTCACTTTACCAGAAGGTGAAACCTGGGATGCTTGCTTGCTTCTTTGCTTCTTTAGTTTTTAAAAAATGCAAGGAACTGTCTTTGAGAAAGAATTGCTGCTTAACTCATTATTTTAAAAGAAATCCATTGCTTTTTCTAATTTCAAAAGAAATGCCTGCACACAATCAAACATCATAGAAATGACTGACAGTGAAAATTCTGGCAACCTCATGCTTTAACTGTAGTCACTGTTAATGGCCTGATGCATGTACATGCAGGTATTTTTTTCCTTTACGTAACTTACCTTTTTTTTTTTAAGTTGATTTTTTAATTATTTACTTCTGGCTGTGCTGACTTTGCGTTGCTGTGGCCAGGCTTTCTCTAGTTGCAGCAAGCAGGGGCTACCCTCTAGTTGCAGCGTGTGGACCTGTGGTGCCGGCCTCTCTGGTGGGGCACAGGCTCTCGGGCTTCAGCAATTGCGGCACATGGCTCAGGGGTTGCAGCTCTTCGCATCCAGAGCACGGGCTCATTACTTGGGGCACACGGGCTCAGCCGCCCTGAGGCATGTGGGGTCTTCCCGGACCAGAGACTGAACCGGTGTTCCCTGCATTGCAAGGCTGATTCCTGACTGCTGGACCACCAGAGCAGACCCCATCACTTATCCTGACAGAAGCATTTGTTTTTAGGATTATCCACCCCCCATTTTATTAGATTCAAACACATTAAAAATCAATGTGCTTGAGCCTAACAAAATGAATGCAGTAGAATAAAAAGAGACTGCATGATATGCGTGTGTGAATGAGTGAGACAAGGAGAAGGAGACACAAAGACAAAATGAGAGCAAATGTGCCACAGGGATGGGGTTGCCTAGAACTGCAAAATCCTCTCTGGTATGCAGTGATGGGGCTCAGATTTGGGGGCTCCAGTCTTCTCTATCCTTTCTTTCCCTTGAGAGAAAGGCTCTTTTCATCAACGGCAGCTCAGAAAAAAAAAGTCTTTCCTGAGTAGAACACCTGGTCTCCCAACTCTTTTTGGATCGCCAGCAGTAGGAAAGAAGGGTCTCCGATATGCCTGCAGGCAGTGATTTTTAAAGATTTGGGTTTTCTGATGGTGTCTTGAGCTAGCCCTGGTGTACTCTGCTGAATTTCTGTGACTCTGTTGTTCCTTTTCAGAAGTTTGAGCTGTTTCTTTTTCAAATCTGCTTGCCATTTTTTAAAGTACTGTGTACTTTCCCTATTACTTCATTCTTGTAAAACATATCTCTTTATTACATCTCAGTGTAACCACTTTACAGCCTCTCAGAATGTTCCTCTCCTTGGGGTTCTAGCTCTTCCATTAGTTTCTGAACTTCCCGCATGGTGGCTTGTTTCTGTGTGGCTTACTGTGAATCACGAATTTGCTTCATTACGGAATTGTTTTTCCCTTCAAGGAGTTCCACACAGCATGGGTGGTGTGCATGTCACTACAGAGAAGTTTGTTTTCCCTCTGCTAGGTCCTTCAGCCGTGTCACTGGTAGGGGGCACTTTCATACCCACTTCTTAACTTGGGAATTTCTGCATCATGTGGATATTAAAATTGTGGACTCTCAAGTCCACATGTGGTGAGACTCAGTGTTTGCTTTCTTCCAAAAGACATTCCTCTCCTCCCTACTTCACCCCGACCCCCAGCTCCTTGTTATTCCCCTGGGGTTGGTGAGCAGATCCCATTTCTTCTTCATGTAAGGTCCAACCATTCAAAACTTGCAGTTTTCTGCATCTCAGTTCCAATGTTCTGCCTTGTATAGGCCTCAATACTTTACCCCGCCTGGATGTATGGACCCATCTCCAGGTCTGAATGATGAGAAGAAAACAGCCGTGAAAATGGATGGATTTTCAAGGTTGGGGAAACAGCAAGGATGAAGGCTCTGCAGCTGTAACAGACATGACCTGTGGAAGGAGGAGCAGGAGGGTCGGTGTGGCCGCAGCTGAGGGAGCAAGGGAGGGTGGAAGGGGACAACGTCATCAAAGGCTTCCTTCCAGCTCCAAGAGCAAAACACAAGGGATGCTATACGTGTGGTCCCTGAAAAAGTCAGTATCAGTGGGCTGACCTTAAAATTCAGTGATTTTCTATCCTTGGGCAAGTTTCCGGTTCTCATTTCTGTACTGAGAAATGTGTCCCACAAGAATATTTTCAGTTCTGCATGGGGCAAAGCTCTCAGAATGGTGGGTCTGTAAGGCCCACCCCTAAGAAAGGCAATCCCTAAGAAAAGCAATGCCAAAGAAATGCTCAAACTACCACAGAATTGCACTCATTTCACATGCTAGTAAAGTAACGCTCAAAATTTTCCAAGCCAGGCTTCAACAGTATGTGAACTGTGAACTTCCAGATGTTCAAGCTGGATTTAGAAAAGGCAGAGGAACCAGAGATTGAATTGCCAACATCTGCTGGATCATCAAAAAAGCAAAAGAGTTCCAGAAAAACATCTATTTCTGCTTTATTGACTATGCCAAAGCCTTTGACTGTGTGGATCACAATAAACTGTGGCAAATTCTGAAAGAGATGGGAATACCAGACCACCTGACCTGCCTCTTGAGAAACCTGTATGCAGGTCAGGAAGTAACAGTTAGAACTGGACATGGAACAACAGACTGGTTCCAAATAGGAAAAGGAGTCCATCAAGGCTGTATATTTTCACCCTGCTTATTTAATTTATATGCAGAGTACATCATGAGACACGCTGGGCTGGAAGAAGCACAAGCTGGAATCAAGATTGCCAGGAGAAATATCAATAACCTCAGATATGCAGATGATACCACCCATATGGCAGAAAGTGAAGAAGAACTAAAGAGCCTCTTGATGAAAGTGAAAAAGGAGAGTGAAAAAGTTGGCTTAAAGCTCAACATTCAGAAAACAAAGATCATGGCATCCGGTCCCT
>NW_011494896.1:1848801-1854743 GCF_000754665.1 Bison bison bison | reverse complement strand
AGAAAGAGCCTCTTGATGAAAGTGAAAAAGGAGAGTGAAAAAGTTGGCTTAAAGCTCAACATTCAGAAAACAAAGATCATGGCATCCGGTCCCATCACTTCATGGCAAATATATGGGGAAACAGTGGAAACAGTGTCAGATTTTATTTTTTTGGGATCCAAAATCACTGCAGATGGTGATTGCAGCCATGAAATTAAAGGACACTTGCTCCTTGGAAGAAAAGTTATGACAACCTAGACAGCATATTAAAAAGCAGAGACGTTACTTTGCCAACAAAGGTCCATCTATTTAAGGCTGTGGTTTTTCCAGTAGTCATGTATGGATGTAAGAGTTGGACTATAAAGAAAGCTGAGAGCCGAAGAATTGATGCTTTTGAACTGTGGTGTTGGAGAAGACTCTTGAGAGTCCCTTGGACTGCAGGGAGATCAAACCAGTCCATCCTAAAGGAAATCAGTCCTGAATATTCATTGGAAGGACTGATGCTGAAGCTGAAACTCCAATACTTTGGGCACCTGATGTGAAGAACTGACTCACTGGAAAAGACCCTGATGCTGGGAAAGATTGAAGGCAGGAGGAGAAGGGAAAGACAGAGGATGAGATGGTTGGATGGCATCACCAACTCGATGGACATAAGTTTGAGTAAACTCCGGGAGTTGGTGATGGACAGGGAGTCCTGGTGTGCTGCAGTCCATGGAGTCGCAAAGAGTCAGACACGACTGAGCAACTGAACTGAACTGAAGGCCCCCATAACACTGCGCTGAAACAACTACAGAAAACAGAGCTCTAACCCACACATATTTACATGGATACACAGAATGCCTCTCTGTCAGGTGGGGGTGGGGATGGGGCGAGCTAAACTGAATAGGTGAAAGGACTGATCGCACATACCAGGCATCTGAAAATGGACATGGCTCACAGCCACGCTGCCAGGGCTGTTGTTTTTATTTCCTAAGAGTAGCAGCTGGGAAGAGAAATTGGGGAAGAGAAGGGAGGTATTATTGGAACAGTGGGGATGGATGAGTGGGGGACTACGGAAGAAAAAGATGGATATATTCATGGATAATTTAATTGAATGCATGAATACGGGGAGCACTAAAGCATGGCCTAAAGGACAATGACTTTGGAAACTGCCTCAATTATTATTGTTATTCATAATAGCAAACATTCATGCTTACTATTACCCAGTTATAACATTTACATGGCTTGTCTCATTCATTCAGCAGAAGCATTCTACAAGTTAAATATTAAAAATGCATCTTGGAAGTGAGGACGCTGAGGCACAGATAAATTAAGTAGTTTGTTAATAAGGGGCAGGCGAGAGGTTCAAACTCATGCATTATAGCTCTGGAGGTAGTGCTTTTAACCACCATTGTTAGTGGGAGGGGTCTTAATGAAGGGCTTCCCTGGTGGCTCAGACAGTAAAGAATCTGCCTGCAATGCAGGAGACCCATGTTGATCCCTGGGTCAGGAAGATCCCCTAGAGAAGGGAATAGCTATCAAACTCAGGCATTATAGTTCTAGAGTTAATGCTTTCAACAACTGTTGTTAATGGGTGGGGCCTTAATAAGGCCCCCTTTCTATTTATTTTTCTTTTTTTAAAATTTATTTTTTAATTGGAGGAAAATTTCTTTACGATGTTGTGTTTGTTTCTGCTGTACAACAATGCAAATCAGCCATGATTATACATACACTCCCTCCCTTGTGAGCCTCCAGGCCCCCTTTCTTAGAGGGCTAGTTACACTTTGTAAGCTTCAGTTTCCTCATCCTGTAAAATAAAGCTTATAACAGTAGCCACCCTAGAGGGCTGTTGTGAGAATTAAATGAATTAATATTGTATGAGAGCTCATATTAGTCTGTGCATAGCAGGTAATAAGTAAAAAAATAGTTACTGTTATTTTATCATTATTGTTTTCAATTCATTAATCTATTCTTTCCTCTCCTCTGCTATAATATGAAACTTTTCAGGTTTGGGAATAATTTTATTCCTATTTTGATACCAGGTAGTACAATCTACCTCTTAGGGAAAAATGAAATAACCAGTTGGTGTCACTGAATCCATCTCCCCAGTTAAGTGAACTTCCTCCATCACATTTTGGCCTCTAATTAATCCACTTGGTCAGGATAGAAGCTAATAGGGTCCTAAAGAGCTCGATACTGATTTGCATTTTGCTACCACCTTCCAGCTCTCTCTGTAACCGCAGACAGAGTCCTCACAAGCATGAGAGTCTGTTGTTTCACAGCATCCGGCTCCTGTTCAGGTGGGAAAACGTAGGAGCTGGACTGTCAACAATTAGCCGTGCTAGGCTGAGACTGGGAAACGGTCCTGTTTCTTCAGAGGCCAGACAAGCTAGAATGGGTCCTGCTGTTCCTTCCTCCAAGCTTCCTTGAGCGTGAGTGCTTGGTTGTGTCCGACTCTGTGTGACCCCATGGACTGTAGCCCTCCAGGCTCCTCTGTCCACAGAATTTTTCAAGCAAGAATACTAGAGTGGGTTGCCATTTCCTCCTCCAGGAGATATTCCCGACCTGTGCACCAAACGTGTGTCTCTTGCGGCTCCTGCACTGGCAGGCGGATTCTTGACCACTGGGCCAGCTGGGAAATGCCTGAGCTTCCTCAGACGTGGCCCGTTCACCAGCTTCTATTCACTTTGACTGACAGCTAGCCTGGTGAGGGCTTTCAGCCCCTCAACCAACCAACCAAGCAACCATCCAACCACCTGACCCCAATCAAAGATCCAACCAGTCACCTCCCACGCTCACCATATATGGCGGATCCACCATGAGTCTAATCATGCACTGTGTCCCCCAGGGACTACCAGTCTGGTAGAGATGATACACAGTTATAGGACCTGAGGAAGGAAAGTTCTTCAAAGTCCATCAGTCTGGCCTAGGCTGATACTTGAACCTCTCTACAAGAATCCAGGCACATCTTTGCCTAATTTCTGCTCTAATGGTATAAAGACCAAAAAAGGCTATGGAAAAGCTCTAGACCATTATAGAAAAGACATCATGATGTGATGCATGATTAATTAACACATGAATTATGTGGTCACAAGTTATGCTATGATTACAAACAGGGCAAGGGTTTCTGGCCAGGCTGGTCAGGGCAGACTTCCCTGGGAAGCGCAGAATTTGAGTTGGGGTGTTACCATGGCTTCTGTTCTCATCTTCTCCCACATCTTGTCAATTTCAATACTTCTGGTGCTTAAGAACTTACCAAGCCTCCCTGCTGCTCTCTGCATCAAGTTCCAACTAAGGCTTTGTGAGGATGGATAATTTTCAAACATTTTTAGTAGAAGTTTTTTTTTTTTTTTAATTAATGAAATCTTGAACAGAACTGTGATACAGAAAGCAATGAAAAACAATGATATTTTTCTTCAAGTAGTTTTAGTCTTGTATGGTTGCTGGGAAATATTCATTTCTAGCAGCCGGGATGCATTCATTTCTAGCAGCCTCCAGGCATTTCTGTAAATGCCTGGAGTTTGAGGAAGCTTGGTTTACAATCACCTAATTATCGGGACTTCCCTGGTGATCCAGTGGTTAAGAGTCTGCTGTGCAATGCAGGGGACAGGGGTTCAATCCCTGGGTACTAGGATACTAGGACCAAAGTGCTACATAGCAAGTAAGCTGGCACACCACAGCCACTGAGCCTGCATGCCCCTGGAGCCTCTGCCACAAACAGACTTCCTGTGCCGCAATGAAGGAAAAGTCCTGTGTGCCCCAACTACCCAATGCTGCCAAAATGCAGAAACAAACACACACATAGATATTAAAGAAAACACTGGGTTAGATAACTTAAGCCCTTTTTACTTCTGAGCTCTAATAGTTACAACCCTCTTCCTGGATCCCAAGGCCTATCATGTAGCCCACTCTATTCCTGTGTGTGTGCTCAGTTACTCAGTGCTCAGTTGTATCCAACTCTTAGTGACCCCATGGACTGTAGGCCGCCAGGCTCCTCTGCGCATGGGATTTCCCAGTCGAGAATACTGGAGTGGGTTGCCATGTCCATCTCCAGGGGATCTTCCCGACCCAAGGATTGAACCTTGAGTCTCCTGCGTTTCCTGCATTGGCAGGAGGATTCTTTGCCACTGCACCACCTGGGAATCCCCTATACCTACTTAACTTTATTTTGAGCCGATAAACATCCATCTCTGTGGGACCAGTCCTCCAGAGTCTTTGCTGTGTCCTTGCCTTCCTCGTGATGTATCATCCATGTGGAATGTACTCTCTCTCCTGTGGCTTACTCACATTTGGCCCTGCCTCTGTTTACTTTGCATCTCTCCCCAGTCATCCCTGATTGCTCCTTTCTCTGAATTTCTATCGAACTGAAGGCCAATACTGAACATTCGAGTACTTAATTCTTCTCTAATTACCTCCTGTTCAAAATGTTGTCTCGTTGGAAGACCTGTAAGAATCACGAGGACACAGTGCATGTCTTATATTTCTTTAGAACTTCATTACAGGGCTTAGTCGAGTTCTGGGCATGCAGTCATTATTCAAGCGCCCTGGAAAAGCATGATTAGCTCTGTTATTTGTTTGTGCTGCTCTCAGCTTTCTCAGAGCTTCTCACCTCAGTGCTGCAGATAAAGCTCAATTCCCAGGAGTAAGCGATCCGTACCTCCTGTTCTTATCTTTTTGCCAAAAATACATTCCCTCATGGGTCGAGTTGGAAAAGTAAAATTCTGAAAAAAGTAGACAAATTTTTTGGGAGGGTGATGTGATTTTCTGTATTCCACAGGAAGTTTTTCATAAGAAACCCCCTGAACAAGAGAGTCATAACTGTTGTTACTGATTTATCTATGCATTAATACTTATTTTGGGCTGTACTGGGTCTTTGCTACTGTGCTCAGGCTTTCTCTAGTTGTGGCGGGGGGGACTATTCTGGCTGAGGTGTAGCTTCTCTTGCTATGGAGCATACGCTCTGGGCTGCTCGAACTTCAGTGGTTGTGGCCTGAGGGTTCCAGAGCTCAGGCTCAGTAGTTGGAGTCCACGGGCTCAGCTGCTTCACTGCGAACGGGATCTTCCCATACCAGGGATCAAAACCAGGCCCTCTGCGTTGGCAGACGGGTCCTCAACCACTGGACCACCAGGGAGGCCCTTGGAGTCTGTATGATTGATACCTCTCCGGGTGGATCGAATGCCAGGCCAGGTTTGGGAACCACAGGTCAGTATTCACATGCCTTCGTGTGTTTGACCCACTGCTTTGTTCCAGCGTGGGTGGGGGGTGGGCATGGGGTGGAGGGTGTCATGGGAGCGAAGTCCATGATTTGTAACTCAGAAGAAGCAGCTGTAATCTCACGCGGGTCCAACAGACAGGCTTGGTGTAGTTCTTGAAATATCCTGAACAGCTGGAGATGAGAAGTCTTCAGCCTCCAGGATCCTTTGGCCTCTGAGTTGCTACTGGGCTTTAGAGTTGCAGAAGGACCAGCACACGTGGGTGTTCACGGAGTCACAGATGCTGAGGCCACAGGCTCGACGCAGATCTGGGAGGGTTAAAGCATGGCACACGTGCTGCCAGCCTCACTGCCCTGCTCAGGGCAGACACTGCTGATCAGCCACAGCCCGTTTCCAGTGGTGCCTAGACAGGCCTTAGAGTCCCAGCAGTCAGTGCGAGCACGAGGAACAAAAGCTTTTACTCTCCTTGCCGTTCCTACCAGCAATATCCTAGTGTGCTCCTGGGCTTCCCTGGTGGCTCAGCTGGTAAAGAATCCGCCTGCAGTGCGGGAGACTGTATAATCCATGGGGTCGCAAGGAGTCGGACATGGCTGAGCGACTTTCACAGTGTACTCCCAAATTTTGTTGAGCAGATTAACTTGCAGTTATTCACAGGGCACAGTTTCAAAATCAGTAGTAAGGCACACTCTCTGCTCTCTCTACTCTCTCTTCCTAGGTGAACCCCATCATGCCCTTGACCTTACACATGCACACTCGAGTGTGTGTGTTTA
>NW_011494896.1:1840728-1848701 GCF_000754665.1 Bison bison bison | reverse complement strand
CTTTATGTGTGTGTGTGTGTTAGTTGCTCTGTCGTGTCTGACTCTTGGCAATCCCATGGACTGCAGCCCACCAGGATCCTCTGTCCATAGGATTCTCCAGGCAAGAATACTGGAATGGGTAGCCATTCACTTCTCCAGGGGATCTTCCCGACCCAGGGATCAAACCCCAGACCTCTTGCATTGCAGGCTGATCCTTTACTGTCTGAGCCACCAGGGAAGCCCTTGCCCTTACATACCATCTATGAACTGGTAACTCCAAAATTTATATTCCCACCCTAGAATTCTTCTTAAAGAGACTCAGAGGCTGAGAAAGCTTAGAGGTAAGGTCTGAACTCCAGAAGGCAGATAAGAATATCTCTGCATTCATAGATCCTTGAGAGCAGACTGTTTATTTCTCTGAGGATTGCCGACTACACTTGACACAGCATCTTACATACAGCAGGTACTCAATAACTGACTACCAACTGTGTATGAGGCACCTCCCTGTTTCTATGTGGAAGGATGTTGTTCTTTTTCTCTGCCCTTCTTGCATTTCTGGGGCACAGCCTCTGGTAATGCTGGCTGCCCGATTCCTTGTCCCTCCGGCTGGATGGGGTGGTTGTCTGTTACCTTGGTGGCTCCCAATGAACCATGCCTCCTGATGTTCAGACCCCTGTGTTATCCTTCCCCCTTGGAATTGGGTGTGGACCTGTGATTTACTTTAACCAGTAGAATGTGATGGAAGTCACTGTATGCTAGTCCCACCATGGCATGAACCTCAGGTCTCTTGTGTAGAATAGTGTGTGTGTGTGTGCGTGTGAGTGAGAGAGAGAGAGAGAAAACCAGAGAGAAAGATGGAGAGACTCAAAAAGACATTTTCTTGGAGCTAAGACGCAGATGACTTTCTTGTTTTTAAAGTCACGTTTTAAAAAATCTAATATCTCCCTTCTTTGTTATGACTCTTATCAAGAGTTTAGAAATCTCTATATTTAGAGTTTGGGGAGCTAGAGAATGGGGGTGACTTCCTCTCACGGCCTGCATAAAGGCTGAAGCTGCTGCTTCAGACATCAAACGCCTGTCCAGCCCAGGCCAAACATCAGACAGAACTGGCGCTCCGGGGGCAAACTTAGAATAGACTCTGCTGTAAGTAAGAGAAATGAAAAACACAAGTGGAAACCATCAGGAAAAGCCCATGACTCAGGTGCATCACTCTGGGGTCCAGCGCAGGGCAGGGAGAGCGTGGGGAGCATGAAGGACTGGTCTTCGCCATGGGAACACCAGGCTATGCGTCAGCTCTGAGCTGGACACGCACAGTGGCTCACTGCTGCGGTTCACAGGTTACATGGAGATTCCTTCTGCCCACGTGGGTCTCCCCCAGTGGCCACCCAGTAGGGCAGCAGTTGAGCCACAGTAACTTTTTTGTTCTGCCAAAAACTCTTAAGATGAGCGGGTAGAAGCAAGCTGGTGGAGCTTTTACTTGCAGGACTTTTGAAAAGAGATGAGGATGTTGAAGGCAGGAATCAATGTTTCCCAAGGCTCTTTCTTAAAATACACAGTGTCTGGCCTCAGGGGGGCTGACTCATTGGCTGCCCAGGCTGGGCACCCCATCATGGGGCTACTATAATCCCAGGAGACCAGCTCACTCCCCACCTACAGCATCCACAGCATCTGCTTCAGCTTATTAGAAAGTTAAAATAAGCAAGTGTCAACCGCTCATCTTTTCCACTTAAGGACACATTCCTCTTGGCTGACGCACATCCCTGCCCAGGGGTTTACCCCTGGACTGTGGGAGTGTGTCTGTGAGACTGTAAACTGATTTTAATGATAATTTAAGGAGCCTCTTACATCCTAGTTTATTTAACCTTCTCACACGAATAGCAAGGCTTCTCTGTGGGGAATCACGGAATGACTACTGACTTCACTAGATAAGGAGGGAGCCCTGGAAACAGGAAGCCAAAGAAACGTGCTCTCAAAGCCAAACGCATTCCCGTGTGTCATCCACGAGTAACTGCAGAAAGCAGTCTGGCCTTGGAGTCAGCAGACTCAGGGTCAGCTCGCTGTCCTGCCAGATGCTGTGTGACCTGGGACAGGTTCCTTGACTTCTCGAAGCCCTCAGATCTCTCATCTGCTACCCTGCCAGCCACACGGGGATCTTCAGAGGTCTGAATGGGCACCAGGTGGGGAGGCTTCTTAGAGGACAACTGATGCCTCACTTCCTTCTATGACAGCACCACCCAGACGCCACGGAGCCCCAGCTTGAAATGGTTCTCACAGAGCGTCTAATGCACTGCGGGTTAGCTCAGATCTATTCTGAGCTGAAAACTTCCTCCTTTAACATTCTGTCAACTGGTTCTTCTCCCGGTGAAACAAGAGAAGAAATATACAGAAACAAGCCCAGTCCCTCCTCTGTAGGAACACCTTGCAGGTTTCTGAAGGGAGTTCCATACCCCTGTGACCCAGCAGTCCTTTCCCCTGCTCCCCACCAGGCCAAGCCTTTGCTCCTGTTGTGGTTATGGGAGAACAATAACCGTGATACCTGTTGTGGTCATTGTTTTCCAAAGGCATGTTAGGCCATTTACGATAATTTGTGACCTTCAAAGTATCTTGTCTGGAACCATATGTGGTATTCAGGATGATCTAAACGGGGGAGAATTAGGTGAGACATTCACCTCTTCTGTTCTAGATGATTCGCGTCTGCCCATGTGAAGTGCAAGTCGCTCAGTCGTGTCGGACTCTTTGCGACCCCATGGACTAGAGAGTCCATGGAGTTCTCCAGGCCAGAATACTGGAGTGGGTAGCCGTTCCCTTCTCCAGGGTATCTTCCCAACCCAGGGATCGAACCCAGGTTCCTGTGTTGCAGGAACCAGCTGAGCCACCAGGGAAGCCCTCTGGCCATGTAGCTGACCCCTGAATGGGCTGTTTCAGTGGCCCCATCTCAACAGCAATACTTCCTTCACAATCCCAGCTTCGAACCCTTGACTTTCTGATTATCTCTTCCCTTTCCTGCTTATTCCATCTGGTACCCAACTCAGTAATTCTCAGGCCTCACCAGGACCTACTGTCCATGGGCCATACCACTCTCTCAGCCCTCCTCTCCACCAGACCCTCATCTGTCCCTTCTTCCCTGGCCTAGACCTCATGACGCATCATTGCAATCATCCCCTTAAGGACACTGTCCAGCCCTTCCCTTCTCTTTCTCTCGCTTGCCTGGCAAAATCTCAACCCTGATTGAATCCTTCTCTCTGTGTCTTCCTGCCCTGTATTCAGACAGTGGAAACCCACTAGAGAAAATCACGGGTAAGTTAAACTCATGACCTAAGTTAAATTCATGGCCAGTAACCTGAAGGGGGTCCATGAAGCCACCCAGCAACCGTTTTCTAGCTCCGAGTTTGGACATTCCAGGTCCTGCCTCCTATGCCTCAAACCTGCACCCCCTCAGTCCCCATCCTCACTTTCAGCTGATGACCCTGTCATCCAGGAGAGCTCCCACGGACTCCCCCACAACATCTACCCACCTGCCAGCATCTGTGCCCAGCGCACGGCCTTCCCTCTGTGTGGATGGGCTCTGTTCTCCCATCTTGGACGAAGTGCCCAGGTGGACACTGGACTCTCATCCCCTGGCTTACTTGGCCCATCCACCCCAGTACTCCACACTCTGCTATCAATCCCCACCTCATATAATTCACTATTATTTTCCCTCATCTTCAAAAATGAAACCAGGGACTGCCCTGGTGGTCCGATGGTTAAGAATCCACCTGCTAATGCAGGGCATGGGGGTTCAGTCCCTGGCCCAGGAGGATCCCACATGCCGCAGAGCAACCAAGTCAGTGCATCACAGCTGCTGAAGCCCAGGTGTCTAGAGTCGGTTCTCGGAATCATGAGAAGCCACCGCAGTCAGAAGTTTGCGCATCGCAACGGAGAGTGGTCCCTGTTCGCCGCAATTAGAGAAAGCCCCCGCCCAGCGACTAAGACTCAGCACAGCCCCAAATAAAATAAGCAAATAATTAAAAAAATAAAGACAAAAACCACAGCAACAATAAAACGCTTTCTTCTTATCTCTGGATAAGGAATCCAGGTAATCAGGCTTTAAAGTTTGGTAACCTGCCCTGGTGACTCAGAGGTTAAAGCGTCTGCCTGCAATGCGGGAGACCTGGGTTCAATCCCTGGGTCGGGAAGTTCCCCTGGAGGAGGAAATGGCAACCCACTCCAGTATTCTTGCCTGGAGAATCCCATGGACAGAGGAGCCTGGTGGGCTACAGTCCATGGGGTCGCAAAGAGTTGGGCATGACTGAGCAACCTTACTTACTTACTTACTTAACCTGCCCAAGGTCACAGACCTGGAAGTGGTGGGGTGGGTGTGTCCACCCCCAAAGCCCACCCAGACGAGATGTCCTGGGCTGCAGAGGCCAGCCCAGCTCTCTCTCCAGCCAATCGCTGAACTCAGACAACGAAGTCCCTTGTCAAGGATGTGCAGAACAGCTCTGCCCTCCCCAGGCACTCTTGGAGTGGCAAGCAAGGCTGGAGGTTTTCAGTGAGAAGGGATCTCTAGATCTGCAGGGACCAGCTGAGCTGCTGAGACTGTCTTGACTGACAGGCCTGTCAGACTCGGCATGGGAGGACAGGGGCTGTTTCCAGAACAGCCAGTGTGCCATCCCAGCAGCATGCCAGTCCCCGTAGGGGGAGCGGGTGGCAATGATGGCAGACAGATGGGGCAGGCTGGGGTGGGAGGCAGGAGCTGCCAGCGTGGTACACCCTTGCACAGAGATGACACCTCGTAAATCTCGCAGGCCCGCCCGTGTGGCCTTCAGCGGTGGCTCATTAACACCGCCTGGTCCTTGGAGCCGGAAAATGACAGCTAACAAGGTCAGCTGCCTTGCAGGCCATTCCATCAGAAGGACACTCTTCTGTCCCCCAACACTAAGAACATCTCTATTTCTGCCAGGAACCCAGAGCAGCTGGCCAGGGGGGTTTTCCTCCCAGGAAGTCAGATACTTAACTGCCCCCTGATCACAGGGCCTTCAGCTGTCACCCCTTCTCTCCCTTCTCAGCTCCCCAAGATTATCTGAGAGAGCGAGCCCGTTTGCCTTTGAGATTTCCAAAGACATGGGGTCAAGTTGGAATTTTCGGACCACCTGGAAAAGCACGCGTCTCTGCCAAACCCTGTGTTGACTTAGTCATCCTATCTCTTAACAGTCCTCTTCCAGAAGGGGTGGGCTGACCCACTTACTTGTCCGTCACAGCCTGCATGAACTCGTCCAGAAGGTCATCATACTCCTGCCCGCGGACTCGCCGGTGCTTCAGGCCGATGTACAGGGGGTCCCTGAGCAGCTCCTGCAACAGACAGCATCCGTCTCGTGAAGGGTCTCGGGTTGGCAGGAAGGTGGTGGTGAGGAGGGCTGGGGGGCGCCTGTCCCTCACTCCCGCTCCCCAGGTGCTGCCTGGAAGGGTCTGGAGGCGAAGCCACTGACGCAGCATGGACCTCTTGGCAGGGGGTCTGGAGTTTAGGAACCAAGGATGCTTGAAATAGCAAGACTCTCTGATACAGTCTTCCAACCTCTGGCTGCGGCTCTGGGTTCATCCCAGGGCTTCTCAGCAGTGATACCATGGACACGTTGGCCTGGACAGTTCTTTGATGTGAAGGCGAACCTGCGTGTTGTAGAATACTTAGCACAGCAGTGTCTCCAGGTTCTTCCCACTTGAAGTGAGGAGCACCCCCCCATCCCCGCCAGGTTGTGACAATAAAAAAACATCTATAGACACCACCAAATGTCTCCCCAAGGAAATTTCCTAAAGGAAATCAGTCCTGAATATTCGTTGGAAGGACTGATATTGAAGCTGAAACTCCAATACTTCTGCCACCTGATGCAAAGAGCTGACTCATTTGAAAAGACCCTGATGCTGGGAAAGATTGAGGGCAGGAGGAGAAGGGGACGACAGAGGATGAGATGGTTGGATGGCATCACTGACTCAATGGACATGAGTTTGAGTGAACTCCAGGGAGTTGGTGATGGACAGGGAGGCCTAGTGTGCTGCAGTCCATGGGGTCGCAAAGAGTCAGACGTGACTGAAGTGACTGAACTGAACTGAGCTGAAATGTCTCCCTAGGGGTCAAATATTGACCCCGTTAAGAACTGCCACAGGCAACATCTGAATCGAGGTACTGGGTCTCAACCAAAGTCACTGATCTGGACTCAAATTAGGAAGCCTTCCCTTCCTCCCTCCTGTCCTTCCCATGAACGCTTACTGAATACCCATGATGTGCCTGGCACTGTGCCAGGCCCTGGGGACACAAGGAGAGACTGATACAGCCAGCATTTTCCATCCAGGAAAGAAGCCTGCCGTAAGCAGCCCCGTGTCAGGTGCCCCATCTTCTGTGTCTGCACTGGCTGACGGCCCCCCCCGCCTCTCCTGTACCCCCTCACACACACGCCTACACAGAAGCTGCGGGCTCATCCATGCACGACACATTTCCTGACCCTTTACTGACCCTCTAATGGCCTGCTGCCCTTGGGTCTCTCAGAGGCTTTGTGGGTAAGAGATGGTCTCTGCCTTCAAGGTGCTCAGTCCACTGCAGGTTGGCTGATGAGTCAGTAAACTTGACTACAGATAGAGAGACATTCCTTCAGCACAAAGTGCGGTCCATGGTAGCAGAGAAGGAGTGGAGTAGTTCCCACCAGGGACAAGTGGGGATGATGACATGGGATAAATGGTCAGGCATTAAAAGATGAGCAGAGAAGGGGAAAGGACTTGGGGGAGGGGTGGTTAGGGAGTCTGGGATGGACATGTGCACACTGCTGAATTTAGAATGGATAACCAACAAAGACCTACTGTAGAGCATATGGGACTCTGCCCAATGCCAAGTGGCAGCCTGGATGGGAGGGGAGTTTAGAGGACAATGGATATATGTATACGCATGGCTGAGTCTCTTTACTGTTCACCTGAAACTATCACAACATTGTTAATCAGCTACATCCCAATACAAAATAAAAAGTTTAAAAAAAATGACAGATTTTGCCAGGCAGGCTGGGCCCTCCAGGCTGAGGAGTCAACACAAAGAAAGACTGGGAGCTGGAGGTAAAAGCAGGAAAAAGCACCTGGTGAAGAAATAGGACACAATTTTATGTGTTAAGGTTTTTGGAAATTATGTTTTTGTGTCCTCCTTCCCCAAATATGTTTCGCAGGTGGCGCTAGTGGTAAAGAACCTGCCTGCCAATGCAGGAGACATAAGAGACAAAGGTTTGATCCCTGGGTCAGGAAGATACCCTGGAGGAGGGCATGGCAATTCACTCCAGTATTCTTTCCTGGAGAATCCCCATGGACAGAGGAGCCTGGAAGGCTACAGTCCATTGGGTCACAAAAAGTCAGGTATAACTGAAGTGACTTAGCACACACATCCCTAAATATGAGCTCCTTGGGGCCAAGGTTTTGTGTTATCTTCAAATCTCCATCTGGACTGCTCCTGCAGGATTCAGAGGCAAGCATGTCATGAGTCCTGCCCTCAAGGGGCTCGGTGTCAAGTCTCAGCTCCAGTACAGACTAGCTATGTGACCTCAGGTAAATCATGTCACCTCTGGGAGCCTTCTTTTCATCTGTTCAGTTCAGTTCAGTTGCTCAGTCATGTCTGACTCTTTGTGACCCCATGGACTGCAGCATGCCAGGCTTCCCTGTCCATCACCAACTCCTGGAGCTTGCTCAAACTCATGTCCATTGAGTCAGTGATGCCATCCAACCATCTCATCCTCTGTCATCTCCTTCTTCTCCTGCCCTCAGTCTTTCCCAGCATCAGGGTCTTTTTCAGTGAGTCAGTTCTTTGCATTAGGTGGCCAAAGTATTGGAGTTTCAGCTTCAGCATCAGTCCTCCCAAGGAATATTCAGGCCTGATTTCCTTTAGGATGGACTGGTTGGATCTCCCTTGCAGTCCAAGGGACTCTCAAGCGTTTTCTCCAACACCACAGTTCAAAAGCATCAATTCTTTGGCACTCAGCTTTCTTTAT
>NW_011494896.1:1828335-1840628 GCF_000754665.1 Bison bison bison | reverse complement strand
TATGGTCCAGCTCTCACATCCATACATGACCACTGGAAAAACCACAGCTTTGACTAGATGGATCTTTGTCGACAAAGTAAAGTTAGATGGGAATAAGATACCATCTGCCCAGCTTGATGGTGATGAGGAAATGAAATAATACTGATTCATGTGAAAAAGCTTTGTGAATCATAACATATGCTGTAAAGTAATGGCAGCAGCTTTAACTTTCAGTGTTTCCTATGTGCTGGTACTTCAGGAGGGCCAGACACAGCGAGTTTAAGAGACTCGACCAGCCCTTGGGCTAGTGAGTGGAGGAATCTGGATTCAAACTCATGGCTGCAAGCTCCAGAGCCCATGATCCTAACCTCTGGGCCAAGCTGCTTAAGTGGTTTTTCGGTGCATCAACCAGAATTGACATCCTTTTTAAGACATCAGTCTAGGTCCATATTGTCTTGATGGTGCTGTAGGAGGTGGTGGGGGAAAAGCGCAGGGGACAGAAAAGATCAGGAAATATCCACCTTCCCAACCCCTCACCCCCCAATCCTCAGGCCACATATCTGAGGTGGATTTAACACTTTCTCCAAGGAACCACATGGCTACATCTGAGAGACGTGGGACCTAAACTTCATTTCTCACTCTCCGCGCTCCTGGGTTATGCATCCTTGAGACTGTTTAGGACTCTGCTCTAGCAGTTGTGTGTGTGTGGTGTGTGCGTGTGTGTGTGCGTGCACGTGTGGGCAAATGATGCGAATGGGACATATAGCCTTTCACCGGCCACTTTCACAAAATGACCATCTGAAAGCCACTGAGCGATGGCAAACATCCAGCCAAGGAGACCAAAGAAGTCAATGATGATGTAACAACAAGATGGAAAACTAGGCAGCCGCAGAAATTGGACGAAGCCTATGCAGACACCTGGACAGACCTGTATGAGATGATTTAAAATGGAAAAAGCGGGAAACAAAATTGCACAGATATCCCGGTTTCATCTGTCAGAGACACATCAACACAGAAAAGGCGCACACAGAATGATAAAAATGGTATAACTCTTGGCATTTGCAGAAAACACTCACTTTTTCAGTTCTTACAGAGATGAAAGGGTCCACAGTAAGTTATAATTTGTCATGTTTCCAAGAGGCAGATTGATTCAGTGGTACATTAGGCAGCCAAGAATGGCTTTCCTGGTGCTGCATATGTGGTTTCTGGGGGCAAGTCCAATTCTCCAGTGGTATTGAAGAATTTTAGATTTTTCCAAAAGCTTCTCAGTATATCTGCATTTAAGATGAAGGGTTAACCCTAATGAAGTAGTACTGAGTTATAAAAGTGACTAGGAAGCTTTGAAAAAAGTCTTGATATTTTATAGTACTTATTTTATTTATAATAAAACGTTTTATATCTGAAATATTTCAAAACTAAGTGCACCAAAAAATTGGGGGAAAGTTTCTATGTGGAGATGACATGAAAATATAGCTTCTCATACTTGTACAGAGTTTTCAAGTAATTTGCTTGTTCTGAATAAAAAGTAGCTTGATTCAGGACTTCCTCGGTGGTCTCGTGGCTAAGATTCCGAGCTCCCAGTGTAGGGGGCCCGGGGTCAGTTCCTCGTCAGGGAACTAGATCCCACATGCCACAGCTAAAGATTCCGCATGCTGCACAAAGGCAGCAAGTAAGACCTGTCACAGCCAATAAATAAATATTAAAAAGAAACCATGTGTGGAATATGATGCAAACATTTTTCTAAAAAGTAGTTCGAGCTTTCTGTCTTGCATGCTCTCGCGCCCATTTTACAGATGAGGAAGGTAGAGTTCAAGGGTTTAAATAAATTACCCAAGCTCACACAGCCAGAAAGTAGCAAAGCTGAAACTGAGCCTTGCTTTGACTGGATCTCCTGATGATGCCCTTTCCACCCCACCGTTTGGGGACCAGGGAATGTGGGTGTGGCTTCTGACCCCCACCCTGGTCTTCCTGAGAGTCCAGGAGTGGCTGGAAGCTCCAGCTGGTGCTGCCGACCCGGCTGGGGAGCAGCGACAGCCGGGGTGGGGTCTGGGGAAACGCCGTGTCCACATCTCCAGTCAGCTGGTGGACCTTCGCCAGGAATGAAGACAGCTTCTCATAAACAGCAGAGGGTGGAGTTTCCACACTGTGTCCCATGGAGCAATTCACCCTGTGTCCCACTGAGTGACATAAAGTGGGCTCTGGGATCGGACGCACCTGGGTTTGCATTCACGCTCTGTCACCCAACGAGCTTGAGACTCTGGGTACTTGCCCCTGCTTCATTTTACCTCTCTGTCCAGTGGCGATAATAATGATCTCTCTATATATTTTATTGAAATATAGTTGACTTACAATGATGTCTACTGCACAACCTAAGTTCTTTGAGGAAAGGGTCCTACTGACGTGCATCTCCCCAGTGATGTTTACAGTGCTGTGCGTGGCAGGCCGTTTAAGAGCATTTACCATGTGAGTTGCAATTATGACTGGGCTAAGGAGATGCTGAATTAAAAACTACGCAGGTCTTAGAAATCACTTGGTTTGGCTTCCTCCAAAGGAATTTTTGAGGCCCAGAAAGGTTAAGTGAACTGCCTATGTTCACAAAACGAATCTGGTGGAAGCAACAGGGTGGCAATGACTAGAGCATGCGGTCTTCCCAGGAGGGACCAGCGTCCCCAGCTCCAAGCCTGCTGTGTTCTCTCTGCTAGGTTGTTGCCAAGTTCTCACTGGCACTAAGTCATTCTACAACTGTAACTTCAGGTTGAGGCTCTACTCAAAGCAGAGTAGATGAACCAGATGAACCAGAATTTTCTTCACTGCCATGGGAGTTGAGTGTGGCCTCCATGGGTATCTGCCTGGCTCTGACTTTTTTTT
The DNA here is from genome assembly GCF_000754665.1 of Bison bison bison. Lineage (NCBI taxonomy): Eukaryota > Metazoa > Chordata > Mammalia > Artiodactyla > Bovidae > Bison > Bison bison. The sequence goes on along the minus strand of NW_011494896.1, from coordinate 1,837,781 downwards.
TTTTTAAGGGGAAAAAAAGTATTTTATTGAATCACAAAACTGAAGAGTATAGAGGTGGACTGACTTCAGATATAACTGAAGCCAGGTACCAAAATAATTATCATAATGCTCATTCTTGCTATTTAATCTCTCTCTCCAAACCCTAATTTCATAGCTCTTCCTTCTTTGTGTTGCATTCAGTTTTTTTTTATTGTGATAAAAGTCACATAATATAAAACATATTATTTTAACCATGTTTAGCTGTACCGTTCAGTGGCACTAAGCACCACTTAATGTACCACAATTGTACATTATTGTAGAATTCTCACCATAATCCATCTCCCAAATTTTTCAGCTTCCTGAGCTGAAACTCTGTCCCCATTAAACACTAACTCCCCATTCTCCCTTCTCACCACCCTTGCCCCTGACCAGTGGCACCTATCAAATGTACTTTCTGACTCAATGAATTTGACAATTTTGGGTACCTCGTATAAGTGGACTCAAACAGTATTTGCCTGTGCCAAATGTATGTTGGAACGCAGGCTTCTTCGTGGCTTAGCCGTAAAGAATCTGCCTTCTATGCAAGAGCTGCAGGAGACTCGTGTTCGATCACTGGATTGGGAAGATCCCCTGTAGGAGCGCATGCCCACTCCAGTATTCTTGCCTGGAGAATCCCAGGGACAGAGGAGCCTGGTAGGCTACAGTTCATGGGTTGCAAAGAGTCAGACACGACTGAAGCGACTTAGCACACACATGTTGGAATGCATTATTAAGGTTAACTTAATATATGCTGGCTCTGACTTTTCAAGGTGAAAAATCTTGGAGACTAAATGTCATGGAAAACACAATGGCTTGCTCCTCTTCACCTGCTGTGTCATCGAGTGCTGGGTTTAAATTGGAAGATGAACCTCTTGGTCTGGAATACTTATCTTGCACAGCAACAGGCACACAAAGGTGTTATTCAGAGAACATCTGGGGTTCTGAGGAGGTCATGGGGTTGGGTCCACGGTGTGGACACAGGGCTCTTTCTCGCTCCAAGTGGCAGCTATGCCCACCATGTACTTCTCTGGAAGCTTGGTCAACCCAAGGGTCAGCGACAACGATCCTAGGACGGGCCTAGGTCACAGGTGCACAGATAGCCAGCGCCTGACGGCACTGTGGGTGAACCAAATTATTATCTGCAGTGAGGACAGTCTTATCAGGGAGAAGGAATCCTTCACCCTTCGGCTCTGGGGGCGATCCCATGCTGCCTCGGCAACCAGTAGCCCCCAAGGCACCGACAACCAGGCTCTGCCCGTGATCCGTCTCCTCCACCTGCCTCTTCAGTCATTCCAATGAGACTCTCTCAGCGTCTCCTTGAGAGGAGACCCCATCAAAGCTCAAGATCTGGGCAGGAGAAAACGTGAGGGCTGAGAAGCCAAGCCCAGATCTGCCCCACAGAATCCTTGGCACAGAGTGGGACAAGTGCTGGGTTTGCACTTAAATCTGGGGGAAGTCATTTCTGCCCTGGGGCCCCTTTTCCTGTGTGAAACGAGGGAGGGTGAGCCAGAAGCATTGACATCTAATATCTTGTGTGTGTGTGTGTGTGTGTGTGTGTTAGTCGCTCAGTTGTGTCTGATTCTTTGTGACCCCATGGACTGTAGCCCGTCAGGCTCCTCTGTCCATGGAATTCTCCAGGCCAGAATACTGGAGTGGATTGCCATTCCCTTTTCCAGGGGATCTTCCTGATCCAGGGATCAAACCCAGGTCTCCCACATTGCAGGTGGATTCTTTACCTTCTGAGCCACCAGGGAAGCCTAGGGGTGGGGGGTGGGCCAGAGCAGGCGCTCTGCCGAATGGGGCAGGGCTCCCTCTCCCTGGCGTTTGGAACATCATGGGATGCCCCTCCCTCATGCGCTCATGCCTCATATATTTACTTTTCTGAACCTCCTTGGTGTCAGCAGGTAAAAGTGACTCAGAGTTTCAGGGCTGTAGACACAGATGTTTTCCTTCAACAGGAAACCTGGAGGGGTGTTTTCTTTGACTCTGGTTAAAGCTCCTTTTGCCTCAGGAGTTTTTTTTTAAATAGAGACACACACAGTTAGTCTAGTTGTTCTGACACAAGCCTTCACTGCAGCATCCTCCCTGAACTGGCACAGAGATGGTAGCTCAAGCAGACGCTCCCTCTCCCGTGGCTTGCTCCGGGCAAGAGATGTGCCCCCTGATTTCGAGGGGAAAAATCTTGCAGACTGATTATTTTCAAAAAGCCCTCTAGGGTGGGACACCACGTAGTGAATGCATTTGGAAAGAGAGAGATGACTGTCTTCCGTTTCCCCAAGGTGGGCCTCTTTGTAACTTCCTTAAAGATAGTCTGGAGGGAGTTCACCTCTGCTTGCAGGGGGAGGACTGTGAAAATGGCATTGCTAAGCCTTAGTTTGATCCTGACTGTTCTGTGGAACCCAGAGTATGGGAAACACCTCCTTTCCCACTCTTCATCACCCAGTCTATAACACAGATGCTTGACATCTTGGAGCAGTGTGCCATGGTAGACAAGGCAACTCTGGCAGCCAGAGAGAATCTGGGCTCAAATCTCTGCTCCGACACTTAGAGCTGTGGAGCCTGAGGAAAATAGCTCGTTTCAGTCTCAGTGTCCTCATCTGTAAAATGTGGAGACTGATATCTCATATATAGCCGGCATGAGAATGAAATGAGATCAAATCATACAAGGTCCTGGCGCACTGTGGCTGATGGCTGAGGCCTCCCTGGACTGGGTTAGAACCGCTTTCTCTCTCACAAATGGTGTTGCCTGGTCAGGGTGTGCTCTGTCCTCCAGCTGGGGAACCCTCTGGTCCTTTCTAACAGGAGGGAGTAGGCCCAGGGGAAGCTCTCTGCCTTCCACACCCAGGAGTTAGAGGTGATGCGGGGGCCAAAAGCCACGGGTTGGGGGGGAAGCAGACACTTTGAGTAGCTGTACCCCTTGAGCCATTAAAATGATCCATTAGGTTGCTGAGACCAGTCCACCCACGCCTGGCTCTCATTTATCTCCTGCAGCCTCGCAGAGTGCCTGACACCTACTAAACACTTCATAAACTTAAAAAAAAAAATAAGTAAAGAGAAAGTGCTGACAACATAATTCTCATTGAAGAAATCAGAACAAAATTAGGGGCACGGTGTGATGACAACTTGGCAACAAGGACATCCACGAACACGCGCAGGGACACGTGGGATGGGGGCACAGATGTGGCACAGCGGGAGACAGGCCGTTTCCTTCTTCCTTTAGAATTCTGAATAACACATTAAAGTTACTTTAGGAACACAAATTCTCAAAGTCAAGAAGTACCTTCTCATAAAGCGACTGGAACCTGTGAGGGGAGGAGGACACAGGTGGTTAGGCCCCCTCCTGCTGAGGGAGGAGGTAGACGGGCCCCTGGGCTGGACACCTGGGGTCTGTCAAGTGGAGGGAAACTGAAGCTTTGTTCTCACCCAGACACTCCAGGGACAAAGCGAGCGGCAGGAGCTGAGCTCTGCTGAAGTGAAGAGGGAAGGTGACCACTCGGGTGACCACTCCTGAGGTCAGGAAAACTTCCCTGTCTGCACGTGCACAGGAAGGCTCCTCGGGGGTCACAAAGGGAGGGGGTGCCAGCCCATAATAAGTGTGGACATACCCCAACAGGCCTCTGTGGTGGGGTCCATCTTAACAAAAAGTTGTACTCATATCTTGGAAGAGTCCTAGGACAAGTCCCATGTGAAAAAAGAAACAAAATAATTAGCCAAATGTAAACAAAGGCCTTCAGAGAAGGCAATGGCACCCCACTCCAGTACTCGTGCCTGGAAAATCCCATGGACGGAGGAGCCTGGTGGGCTGCAGTCCATGGGGTCGCTGAGGGTCAGGCACGACTGAGCGACTTCACTTTCACTTTTCACTTTCATGCACTGGAGAAGGAAATGGCAACCCACTCCAGTATTCTTGCCTGGAGAATCCCAGGGACGGGGGAGCCTGGTGAGCTGCCGTCTATGGGGTCGAACAGAGTCGGACACGACTGATGCGACTTAGCAGCAGCAGCAGCAAACAAAGGCCTTAAAGGACTGTCCTATGTGAGTGATTTAAGTCACCTCTCTACTGCATGCCTCCTTCAGGACTCCCACACTCCTCTCCAGGTGTATCTCTGCCTATCTTCTGACTTACTGTACTCCTCCTCACTAGAGAGGGCTTCCCCAGTGACTCAGTGGAAAAGAATCCACCTGCAATGCAGGAGCCGCAAGAGACTAGGGGTCAGTCCCTGGGTGGGGAAGATCCCCTGGAGGAGGGCACGGCGACCTATTCCAGTATTCTTGCCTGGAGAATCCCATGGACAGAGGAGCCTGGCAGGCACCTCATTAGAGAGGATGCCTATTCCCTTTGTCTCCAGGTGTGTATTTCTGCCTTGCTTCTATCTTAAATATTAATAAACAAACTGTTTCTCCGTGTGTTCTCCCACATGTTGTGCTCTGCCTCTAATAAGAAACTTTGTACCTGTTATGACAGTTTTTGCCTCCTTGAAACATTCTTGCTTTCAGATGAGGGAAAGAACCAGGGAACTTTGCTTCTAGCCTCTAGCCCCTGGTGGTCTGGTGGTTAGGACTCCTGGTTTTCATCCAGATTACCTAGGGTCAGTTCCTGGGTAGGGAACTAAGATCTCTCTTCAGGACCATTCACTGCTCTGCCTCCAAGATCTCTGCCGTTTCTAGCAGATCTTAGGGAAATTAATCTCTCTGGGCCTCAGTTTCCTCAGCTGTGAAAAGAGGGTAATAACTGATGCTCCACCCATAGGGTTACTGCAGGGTGGTCTATGAAAGGGCCATGGTTACTCCTACTTTTCACCACCTTTTCTGATGGGTTTGTTACAAGTAGTGCAGTTGTTCAGTCATGTCCATCTGTTTGCCACTCCATGGGCTGCAGCCTTCCAGGCTCCTCTGTCCATGGAGTTCTCCAGGCAAGAATACTGGAGTGGGTTGCCATGCCCTCCTCAGGGGATCTTCCCGGCCCAGAGATTGAATCCAGGTTTCCCGCATTGCAGGTGGATTCTTTACCATCTGAGCCACGGGCAAAGACCCTGGTAGTTACAAGTTGAGGCCCACTCTAAACTTTAGCACATCACTGCTGGGTGCTGGACCTTTAACGATAAAGGATGTCAGACACCTGCTAAAGGCAGCCAACACCCTTCCAAGGGATGCAGTGGCCTCAGAATCAACCTCAAGCCATTCCATTTCTTGTCTAGAAACAGCTTTTAGGGGAGAGAGAGAGAGGGAGGGAAAGGTCTCGATTAAATCCAGTTGGAACACAGCAGGAGGTGATGGGTGGGAATAATAACACAAAGTTTGCTCTCCTCATCCACATTTACAGGGCTTCCGCACATGTTCTTTGTGGTTGAGGGACAATTTCAGCAAAATTCAGGCATCTGGTTGGGCGGGGGAAACCACAGCATGGGGCAGACCTTAAAGACTGGTCTTGATGAGCAATGATAAAGCGTGTCCCGCTACCCAGCCTCCCTGCTCCTAGGCTGGTGGGGAGGCATATGGAGAAGTGCTTTGGATGTGGGAGCGCACTCCGTAACCTTCTGGCCCAGGCTCCAGTTTCACTGGCAGGGCTGGAGTCTAGAGGGATACAGGGACTCCCCTGGCTGTCAGGGCTGGGGATCAGGGCCTGTGTTCCCAGGCCAGCACTTTGGCTGCCGGCTTGTCCTCCGCCAGCCCCTCCCACCCCAACGGGTTCCCAGTCTGAAGCCAGGTCTCTCTGTGTCTCCCTCACTTGACTGCATCTGGGGATGAAACCTGAATAAGCATCTCACTAGGGGCTACAGTGCATATTCTTGTTTAGAAATGAGGGTATTGTGCGGTGTCCAGAGGGGAAGGAGACCTTGGAAAGAGCTACGAAAAGTTTTCCTGAGAAAGATCACACAGGATACCAACAGTATAAGCTTTTCTGACAATATGAATAAGGAATGTAAGTAATGACCATTCTCTTTGCCTCAATATTTCTGCTTGTAGGAGTATATCCTTGGGAAATCATCAGGGACAGGAAGACTGACCTGCAAAAATGGGTATGAGAGCACAATTATATTTTCAAGAAGACAGAAACAACCTGAGTGCCCAAGAGTGGAGAGTTTCTTATGTGAACTGTGATACACCAGGGAGCTATGTAAATGACATTGTGGAAGAATGGCTAGTGACCTGGGAGAAAGCTCCTGACACACATTACCTTTAAAAAAGCGGGAAACAAAATTGTATATGCAATATAAACTTAATTTTGTTTCTTTTCTCTAGAAAATCAGATTTCCAAGTCTCAATAGCAAACCATCAGCTAAATGAGATTTCATGTAAATCATCACATATTTAATTTTGCTTTTATAAAAGCTACATTTGGTGGGGTTAAGGCTGGAAAGAAATATTCCAAATTGCAAACAGTGATTATGACTGGTTGTGTGACTAATATTTTATTTTTAATACTTCTCTGGATTTTTCTCAGATGGACATGCATGGATTTTAAATCCAGAGATAGATGTCATTAAGACAAAGATACAGAGCTGTGAATCGCAGACAGCACGAAGAATGTGACCCACGGGGGTGGTACCCAGAGCAGACAAACTCCTGGCTGGGGTTTGAGCTCCTTAAACTATAAATCTCCCAGAAGCCTGCAGGGGCTCCCAGCCACAGTTTGGGTCAGTTTCTCCCCATGGGTTTACAGGACACTCATGTGCCTGATCCAGGCATTTCAGCCTTTGGTCCCAGTGCTTCGAGTTTTAATCCTTTTCCAGAAGTAGTAGTTGTTGTTTATTCACTAAGTCATGTCCGACTCTTTGTGACCCCAGGGACTGTAGCCTGCCAGGCTCCTCTGTCCATGGGATTTCCCAGCCAAGAATACTGGAGTGGGTTACTATTTCCTTCTCCAGGGGATCTTCCCTACCTGGGGACCCAACCTGTGTCTCCTGCATTGGCAGGCGGATTCTTTACCACTGAGCCAGCAGGAAAGTTCTTTACAGAGGTAGTTCACCTCTAAAATGCTGAAAACACTGACCAGCAGCCACTCCCACCTCAGTGGCTTTCTTCATTAATGGATCAGAAAGAGAGAGAGGCCACCAGGGTAATAGAAACTGCCTGGGGTCACAGAACAAGGGAGCACAGAAAGCCTGTGCAGGGGCACCTTGGCAGGAGGGAGGGGAGCAAGAAGACCCAGAAGAGGCTGGGGGAGGACAGAGGGGCTGGGAGGGCGGAGTGGGCGACCAGGATGGAGAGAGGTCTTTGAGTCACTGCTGTGTAGGCGAAATGTCCTAGCAAAGAGGACCCCAGAGAGAAACAGCCCCCTTGTAGGGAAAAGCCAATTCTGTGTCCGTGTTGTAACTGTTTCTTTGACTTGCTTTCCTTTGCTTTTGTTATTATTTTTAAAATATGTAAAAAATAGAATGGCCTGATTCAGAGAATCCTGCCCCTCTGCCTGACTGTTAAACTAAAATGCCTTTGTTCAGGACCCTGTCCACCTGTGGACAGCTGGAAGGAAGAAATGAACACACCCCCTGCCTGAGGCCTGCCATTCTAGGAAATATTTGCAAGATTCATGGCCTTTTTACTTTGCTTCCTCACTTCCCCCATCTCTGAGCTATAAAAGAACCTGGCATCCAGCCCCTGTAAGATGGTTATTTTGAGACATTAGTCTCTCATCTTCTCAGATGGCTCTCCAAATAAATAAAGCAGCTTCCTTGCCTCAGCACCCGTCTCCTGGGTTTACTGACCTGTTGTGCAGAACAGCCCGATGCTGCGTAGACAGATCACTGCACCAAGGTTTTCCCCACCCTAGCCCAGCTGCTACCCTCTGGCTCCCGGCCAGGGCAGCACATTACCTCATTGTTGGTGCCCACGTCCAGCAGCACAGGGAGGCACTGCCGCGGGTTGACGCCTCCGCACGCCGTGTACAGGGCCAGCTTGCCCACGGGGATGCCCATGCCGTAGCAGCCCAGGTCTCCCAGGCCCAGAATGCGTTCCCCGTCAGTCACCACCACCGCCTGGAAGGAAAGGCAGGACATCTGTACAAAGCGCCTGTTTGTGCAGCGTGTTGGGCCTGACGATGATGCTTACTGTGGGAATGGCAGGGATGTGTGTGCTCAGACGCTCAGTCGTGTCCGACTCTTTGTGACCCATGGACTGTAACCCTCCAGGCTCCTCTGCCCATGGGGCAGGGGTAGAGTAGGATAATCAAATAGTTAGCTTAGAAACCCCAGTAGGGAGGGAACTTTAGGGGGCTTTGAGAAACCACAATAAGACTAATGATCACTCAAGAAAATAATGAGAAAATTCTGAAGCACTGTGGGCTTGCTTCACTCACAAAGCAAACGAAGTCCCTTAGCATCAGAGCCAGATTGGCTTGCTTAACAATAAAATCAAGACAACTTGCTTAGCAAGTTAAACTATGCAACAGAAGCACGAGACAGGCCCCCAAACAAAACAATGGAGGCATGAGACCTACATCCTGCCCAGTGAGCTCAGTTAATTAGTAACCCCCAAAACATACTCTTTGGCCCCTAAGACATGTTCTTTGCACAATGACCCCCAAACAATAAAACAGTAGTAGCGAATAAGGCCTACAACTTGCCCAGTGGTGTCTTCAGGTTAATGACCCTCAAAACATGCTGTGTGCACACAAAAAACAATCATTTATGGAAAGGTGACTTTTCAAAATGAAAGACCCTTATTGTCCTGAGACCTGAAAATATTTTTCCCAAGTGCTATGACAGTCCTGGCTGGACCATACAGGGACGAGAAAACTTCCCTGCCCTAGCTGGGGGAGGAACTGATGAAGGAAACATGACATCTACTCAAGAGAGACAAAGAAGATCTTCTCCCTCTCCCCTCTCTTCCTGTGATTATGAAAATGCAACCCACTGAGTACTCAGGGCAGTGAGAGCTGGCCGGGAACCTTGCAAGTGAACCAACTCTAATAAACTTTGTGTGCAAAGTTGTTTCAATCATGTCCAACTCTGCGACCCCATGTAGCCTGCCAGGCTCCTCTGTCCATGGGATTTTTCAAGCAAGAATACTGGAGTGGGTTGCCCTTTCCTTCTTCAGCGGATCTTCCCCACCCAGGGGTTGAACTCACATCTCCTGCACTGCAAGCAGGTTCTTTACCGCTGAGCCATCCCTGAGTCAGGGCACTTTGCAAAAGACACCATGCTAAAACCTGGGGGAAGGAGCTTCAGTTTGCTTATCTCTAAGATGAAGAATGTGTGGACCCAGCCCTTGAAAGGAATGGGCAGAAGAGAGATGGAATGTGTATATTTATACTGACTCTGGGGTAAAGTATGAGAGCCGTGTCACAGCTCAAGAGCAGCAGAGACAGAGAGAAGGGAGAGGCATTTCCTGCAGGGCAACCCTTCTTGGATGAGGGGGAAACACATGCCAGACCTTGGAAAGGTGGAGATTACCCATTTGATGCAAAGGAAATTATGGTTCAGGGTGGA
>NW_011494896.1:1824606-1828199 GCF_000754665.1 Bison bison bison | reverse complement strand
GTCCCAGGAAAGGAAGCAATGGAAAATCAGGCTGGAGTCAGACTGAGGGGGACCCTGAATGTCAGGCCAAGGGGAACCCCTCAGGGTGACAGTGAACTTGTTTATAGGTCATCCCAAGCTGCTCCCCAGCACTGGTTCCCTACATCTTCAAATGAGTGGAGTTTATGGGGCCACCCAGCCCTCCCCTGGAACCAGGTTTGGGTCAGGACGTAGGACCAGCTCTGAGATGTGGATGTCCTGGGCACCATAGGGGTCACTTTACTCCATGTGGCACAGCGCTGGGCCCCGTGGATAAAGAGACGAAGACTCCGTCCTGCCAGGAAGGGTTTAAGATCCAGCACCCACAAGCTCTGCAGAATCTCCTCTCTCTTTCTCCAGGAGTGAGAGCACACAGCGCCTTTTAATAGACACTGGTGCATAGATTTTTAAAATACCCCTTCACCTCTGGAAAGGGGGCCCTCAAGAGGGCAGCCGACGCGGGACTATCATGCTGTCTCCTTGAGATTGGTCTCTTCCCCTAGGGCGAGGGCCCCTCCCCCAACCCTGTCTCACGTCTCACCCGATTCTCCCCACACCCGGCAGGGAGGCAGGTCAGTGATGGTTATCCCCGATGCACAGCTGAGCAAACTAAGCTCCTGGACCTTCACGTTCTGTACATATTTGCTCAGTATCAGCCCCACGCCAGGCACTGCACTGGAAGTTTCCACAGCAGTTATCTTAGAAACGCTGGGTGACTTACCAAGGGCACTTTGCTCGTGAATGTGGCAAGCGGGGGTTCTAGTTAGGCTTCAGGTTCCTGGTCTGGGCTCCCTCCATCCCCGCGTCCCAATCCCCCCACCATTCAGCTGAGAAAAGCACCTGTGCTCTTGGCCAAGTCCCACCCCACCTCCCATCCGACCTCTCTGCGGCCTGCCCTTGACCCCCTCCTGGCCGCTCTCCCCGAGTCCTGTCTTCACACTGTCCCTGGGGGCCCAAACTTTGCACATTTCCCTACCATCTCTCCTAGCTAAAACCTCCTTATTCTGATTCCCAGTCTCTCACACTTTCTCTCTGCTGAGGCACAGAGAGAGACAGGGAGTTCTACAGAGGAAACCAGCTATGACTCCAGGGTGCTCTCCTTATAGCCCTGGGGCTTTTCAAGATGGTGGTGGGGGACTTCCCTGGTGGTCCAGTGGTTGAGACTCCACACTCCCAAGGCAGGGGGCATGGGTTCGATCCCTGGCTTGGGAAGATCCCCTGGAGAAGGAAATGGCAACCCACTCCAGTAGTCGTGCCTGGGAAATCCCATGGACAGAGGAGCCTGGTGGGCTACGGTCCACGGAGTCACAAAAGAGTCCAGCGCGATTTAGTGACTAAACAACAGCAAGTGTATATATTGCAACAGCTTCGCAACCAGGGTCAAAGGCCTTTTTTCGCTGTTGTTCAGTTGCTAGGTTGAGTTTGACTCTTTGTGACCCCATGGACTGTTGCCTGCCAGGCTCCTCTGTCCCTGGGATTTCCCCTTTACTGCCTTCTAACTGTCCATGAAATAGAGTCCAAAAGGCTTATCTCTAATGACAGGAACCCGACACGCCTTCTGGAACTTATCTCCAGTTACTCATCTGCACACAATTGCTCTCTTTGGTCAAACTGGCCTCACTCCCGCCAGAGGAAGGACACACTCTCTCTTCACCTTTGGTCTCTCTCGCCTCTCAGCCTCTGTCTCCTCCTGCGCTTTCCCCAGCAGTGCAAACCCCGCCATTACAACCTAATGTGATTTCTTCTAGCACCTGCTATATATTCCATGCACCTGGCCTGCGCACCCTTCCTGGCTGCCCGCCTGCCTTCTGCAAACAATAATTAAGTACCGACTCCTTGCCAAGCCCTGCATACGGTGCAATTAAATCCTTTGATAGTGATAGCATTTGCGTTCTTATTTAACATTTAAAAAATGCACATTTTATCTCACCCAACAGCCTAAAGGTTAACAGCAGGGGTTTTGGCATCTAATAGCCAGCACTTGAGACTATCCTTCTTGATAATGTACCATATGAAATCTTAGGTCAAACAGTAAATTTTCTGAGTTTTAATTTTCCATAACATTAGAATAATTAAAATATCCAACTCATTAGGCTGTAAAGATGAAAGTTGTTAGTTACTGAGTCGCGTCCGACTCTTTGCAACTCCATGGGTAAAGATGAAATTAAATAATAAATGTCTCATTTAACCAGGGGCCTTGTACAATAAAGTAAATGATTGGCAAATGATCACTGCTCTTATGATTATATTGATGATTATTATTTAGGGCAAAGGCTACATATTAGAATTTTTAATTGTTTCATCGCTCTTTAATGCAGCCTCACCACAGAAAGGCCATGCAACAATTATCTGTTAAATGAGTGCGTGAAAAGGAAACTATGGAAGACCTTGGCAACTTTTAAGAAAGTCTGGCTATATGGGCTTCCCAGGTGGCGCTAGTGGTAAGGAACTCACCTGCCAATGCAGGAGACAAAAGAGACGCGGGTTTGATCTCTGGGTCAGGAAGAATCCCCTGGAGGAGGAAATGGCAGCCCTCTCCAGTGTTCTTGCCTGGAGAATCCCATGGACAGAGGAGCCTGGCGGGCTGCAGTCCGTGGGGTCGCAGAGAGGTGGACATGACTTCGAGACTGAGGACGCATGCAATTGGTCTTTCTACTCCTGGAGTCTCCTTATCCCATTTTGTTTTTCAAAGCACACCTAGATTTGCCACTTCTTTGCCCCCACACCTCCAATGGCTCCTGATGCCTATAAAATAAAGCTGAAACATCTCTGACTGACATTTAAGACCTTCCATGATCTATGTCCAATCTACTCTTTGAATTTCCCCTTTATGCACTCCATGCTCCACCCAAATGGAAATACCGCTAATCTTGTATAAGGTGTGTGTTTGCTAGCCTACATGCTATTTTACACCTCAATCCTTATACCTCCTTGATCCAAATCCTACCATCCTTACATGTTTCAAGAAACAGTTCAAAAGACACTTTCCTCCATATGAAGCTTTCCTTCTGGAACATATCACTCCCAGCTCTGAATTCCTATAGCATTTTAATCTCCCATGTCACCTAAGCCTTTCTTTTTTGTATGACAGTTATATCTATGTCCGTGTCTTTCATAGCAACTCTTTAAGGGCAGGTAAAGGATCTTGTCCTCTTTGATTCTTTAGCACTTGGCTTTGGACCTGCAGTGCAACGATGGACAATGTGATTGGCCCAACAGAGAGAGCAAAGGCTCTTCTCCACGGGACTGAATTCAGACCTGGAGTAGACAGGCAAGTTCAGAGAGAAGATGCTGCCTCCTCTGGGGCTGGGACCACAAGAGCGGGAGGAGTCAGAAGGCTGAGGGCAAGCTTGAGTTGCAGCCTGGGGTTTCAGAGCCTGGTGATGGCTGCCCTGAGCCACAGCATCACAGTTCCCACATCTGGATGGCGTTTATAGCTCGTGACCCCTCGGTATTTCTAATAACAAGGAGAAGATCCAGATGACTGGGGGATGCTGTGTCCCTTTCTTCCTCTGTCCAGCCGGCTTCTGACTTACTGTCCACCTCCCTCAGCCTGCATGGCCCTGGCAGATCGG
>NW_011494896.1:1820150-1822839 GCF_000754665.1 Bison bison bison | reverse complement strand
ACCACGCCTCCCCTCCAGCCAAGAGGCGAACTATGTGAGGGTCCAGAAAGACCTGCACCTTGAAAAGCTCTGCCTGCCCTGCTCAGCAGCTGGGCTCTGGCTGGCAGCGACACTTACTGGCGGGCGACCGTGGGCATCACTTCACCAATAAACAAGAAAGGCTGTGGCTTAGAAGATTCTGTACGTTTGGAAGGGTAGTCCTGGAGTGAGAGGGAGGCACCCTCCAGAAAAACGCGGTCGTGGGGCAGGGTGGCGACTGGGGGCAGCCTGATCGGTCCTAACTGACTTGTATGTGCATGCGTGTGTGTGTGTGTGTATTAGTTTCTCAGTCATGTCTGACTCTTTGCGACCCCATGGACTGTAGCCCACTAGGCTCCTCTGTCCATGGAATTCTCCAGGCAAGAACACTGGAGTGGGTAGCCATTCCCTTCTCCAGGAGATCTTCCCGACCCAGGGATCAAACCTGGGTCTCCTGCATTGCAGGCAGATTCTTTACCGTCTGAGCCACCAGGGAAGCCCAATTGACTTGTACACACGACAAACCATGGGCCCAGTATTCAGAGCTCCTGGCTTTTCTAGAGAAGTCAGAAATCCAGGGTTTTAAAATTGTGGTTTTGTTTTTTTTCAAATGAAGTCTCTTAAATTTAAAATGTTGCCTACAAATTTAAAAAAATCTCAAAAATCACTGAAAAGCAATAGTGTCTGAGAGCCAAATCTCCTGGCCGCGCTTTTGTGGTCTGCTGTCCCCAGGTGGGGGCCGCCCTCCTCGGCCGCCCTCAGGCCCCTGCAGTCTCCATGCAGCCCCGCTCTGTGGGCTTACGGCCCTCTCCAGCGATGGCAATGCCCACCCCAGTGCCCGTCTGTACGGCACAGACTTCATCAGAGGTGGCCCTCACAATTTTCTGCTGTGAGGTCAGAGAGGCCATCGGCCCACACGGTAGCTAAATGGAAGATCCAAGACCAGAACCCAGAACCCAGGTCTGCCTGGTTGCAAAGCCAGAGCCGACTCTTCTACATAGCTTCCAAGACCAACCTCAGGGTTTCTGCAAAGTGGAACAGCAGTTCTGCGTGGAGGGGAGGCGGGGGCCCCAGGGATTCACCCATCTGCTCTGGGGTACCACGGGGTGAGTGGTCAGGCAACCCTGTTGCTCCTCATTCCCACACTCCTCTCTTCGGCGGCACAGAGAGAACGTCTCAAAGTGTTAGCTGCTCAGTCGTGTACAGCTGTTTGCGAACCCATGGACTATAGCCCGCCAGGCTCCTCTGTCCATGGGATTCTTCAGGCCAGAATACTGCAGTGGGTTGCCATGCCCTTCTCCAGGGGATCTTCTTAACCCAGGGATCAAACTTGGGTCTCCTACATTGCAGGCAGATTCCTTACCATCTGAGCCACCAGGGAAGCCCTGTTGGACATTTTATTTATTTAGTCGCTCAGTCGAATTGTTTCTGGGTCAGTCTAACTGGACTTCAAGCTCCTTGAGATGCCTGTACACCATCTTTATCCCCAAGCCCTCAGGGAAGTCTTACAGAATAGATGTTTACTAAATGGCTGTTGGGCTTCCATCATAGCTCAGTCGGTAAAGAATCCGCCGGCAATGCAGGAGACCTGGGTTTGATTCCTCAGTCGGGAAGAACCCCTGGAGAAGGAAAATGGCAAACCACTCCAGTATTCTTGCCTGGAAAATCCCATGGACAGAGGATCCTGGCGGGCTACAGTCCACAGGGTCGCGAAGAGTCGGACACAACAGAGTGACTAAACCACCACCAAATGGCTGTTGAACACAGCTGAATTAGATGCGCTGGCTCATGTAACTCACGCTTTCCCTAGAGGAGCTGGGTGCTTCTCCTTGTCTGAGCCCTGCCTCATTCCACCTCTTCCAGAATGACCCCGAAGCCCCTGGTTCTCCTCTAAAATCACAACAGGTGCTGTCTTCAACTCTCTGGTAAGTAGCACTTCGTACTTGGAAGGTTCTTAAAATATGTCGGTTGAAGTCAACAGATACTGAGCAGCTAAGGTTCAAGTTTGAATTCATATCTCGATTTCCCAAGTGGAGTGAAGCACTTTGGGATCAGGGTATGTGTTCTCCCTATTCTGCACTCCTTGAAGCAGAGCTCTGGGTGCAGCTTTGTAAGTTATGCCCTGACAGGAGGAGAGATGGGAACCTGATATCCAGCCCACGAGCTGTCAAGGCCCTGTGCTAGTCTGGAGGAAGGAAGGAGCACTTTTTTTCCTTACTGGTTAAGAGGGGACGTCTTTTCATCATTCTTTTAAACTCCCCATAGCAGGTGGCGCTAGGGGTAAAGAATCTGCTGGCCAATGCAGGAGACACAAGAGAAGTGGATTTGATTTTTCAGTCAGGAAGATCTCCTGGAGAAGGGATAGGCTACCCACTGTAGTATTCTTGGGCTTCTCTGGTGTCTCAGACAGTAAGGACTCTGCCTGTAGTGTGGGAGACCTGGGTTCGATCCCTGGGTTGGGAATATCCCCTGGAGGAGGGCATGGTAACCCACTCCAGTATTCTTGCCTGGAGAATCCAATGGAGAGAGGAGCCTGGTGGGCTACAGTCCATGGGGTCGCAAAGGGGGGCAGGACTGAGCAACTGAGTATGCATGCGTGTGCATGCGTGCACACACACACACACACAACTCACACACACACATACACACACACACACACATACATACAGAG
>NW_011494896.1:1818322-1820050 GCF_000754665.1 Bison bison bison | reverse complement strand
ATACGAGGGCCCCGTGTCCTGGCCTGCCCCGGCTCTGGTTACTCTGGGCTTGAAGCTCTGGGCGTGGGCCGCCCTCAGCACTGTGTGCGAGGCCCTCTCCCTCCTCCTCCTCCTTGCTCACCCTTCCCATCTCCTCTTCCTCTCTGCCTCTTTTTCTCTCACCACAACACAAATAATGCCCCGGCTGTGGTTTCAAATCTTGGTTCCATCCCTCACCAGCACTGAACCTAACTTCCCAGTTGCCTTGTCTATAACACGGGAATGACAATAATTCCTGCCTCTTGGAGGGTCGCTGGGAGAAGCCAGTGAGTTCATCCGTATAAAGCACTTAGTGGGATGCTGGCAAGTGGATGTGGTGCTGTGCTGTCCAGATCCCCTCAGAGGAGAGAAGAGGTCATTACCTGAGCTGTACTTTCAGCCTGCTTGGGTACCTGCTCAACTGAGGAGAGCCACCTTGACCAATGTCATGCTCCATTCCCAGGGCAGCGGCCCACAGCCAAGGACTGAGGGACTCCTTGGCCCAACTCGGGATGACGGAAGAGCCATCCCCACTCCTTAACCTCCTCAGGCGCCCCGCTGGGTCTCTCGGGGCCCCCCGACTCAGCCCAGCCTCTCCCTCTCCTCTGTCCTGCCTCCTTTCCTTCTAGAGGCTGATCCCAAGTGTCCTTCCTAATACGCTGATCTCCTCCCAAGAGAAATGTTTCCGGGGAAATCCAACTTCTGACACTGATTGGGGCTTACCCCTTGGTGGGTGTGGGCAAGGCAGGCAGGCACTTGGCACTAAGTCTGGTCCAGGTTTAAAGGCCCAAGAGGCTGGTGCCCATAGGCAGGGGATGCTCCCTTGGCTCCAGGGCTCAGCCGCCTCTCGGCACTGTTAGCTGTTAGGCTTGGGATGAAGGAGGGGTTTAGGAGCCTGGGAAAGCTGTTGAGAAAGGGGGCTCTTCTGAGCCGAGCCTTCCTCCCGGCTCGGGGCAATGGCCTCTGTGGGAAAGAGTCAGAAAAGCAGCTCTCAGTCCCCTCTGTGATTTACACCGCAGGGCTCTGGGGAGCGGCGGGGCAGGTGGCTCTCCCTCCCTGCGAGAGAGGAGCCCCCAAACCCCACGGTCCCCCTGGCCCGAGATCATGACCTTGCTTCCCTGACAGCCTACTCCTCTTCCTGCACGTGTGCAGTCCTGCTTTCTGGCTGGGAAACTAGAGAAAGTCCTGTTTTATTTTCTGAGTTCTTTCAGAAGCATCTCTCTCTCTCCTCTTTTTAAAGATTACCTGGCTTTTCTTCCAAAGCTATGGTCCCACTTTATATACCCGTCGACAATGAGCGAGAGTTCCAACTGCTCCGTGTCCCTGCCACCCCTCCTTTTACACTTCCTGCCATGCTGATGGACATGTTGAGGTAGCTCACGGTGGGTTTCTTTAAGTTCGTTCATTTATTTTTGGCTGTGCTGGGTCTTTGTGGCTGCGCTTTGGCTTTCTCTAGTTGCGGTGAGCCGACTCCTCACTGTGGAGGTTTCTTCTGTTGCAGAGCACAGGCTCTAGGGCGCGCTTCAGTAGTTGCAGCCCGTGGGTTCAGCAGTCGTGGCTCCCAGGCTCCAGAGCACATGTGCAATAACGGTGGTGCGTGGGCTTATTGTTCCGCATGTGGAATCTTCCCAGACCAGGGATTAAACCATGTCCCTTGCACCAGAAGTGGGATTCTTAATCACTGGACCACCAGGGAAGCCCACAGAAGCA
>NW_011494896.1:1804933-1815679 GCF_000754665.1 Bison bison bison | reverse complement strand
ATACATACAGAGCTCACACAGAGGCACCACAGATGTCAGTGCAGACCCCATGACTCTGCCCTGGCACAGGCCTGGTATCTGGAAGATGTTCATCAGGTCCCTCTACTAAGTTCATTCAGTTCAGCAAGCATCTACTGAGCACCTACTGTGGACAAGCCTCTCCATGGCTGAACTGTCCAGGAAGGAGGAAAGATTACACAGGACAGGCTGCAGTTAACTTTCCATCAAGTGAGCTGGCTTCCCTTAATGAGCTCAAGATTTCATTATACATTCATCCTGACACACCTTGGAAACTTGCTTCTTCTGAGACTGGGGCCAAAGCCTGCAGGGTCAAGACCTGCCTGTAACCAGAGTCTAAGAAGACAAGCAGGAAAGAGAAGCACCAGGCACATCACGTGTGTGATTGCATACTCAGTCTGGTCCGACTCTTCACAACCCCATGGACTGTAGCCCTCCAGGCTCCTCTGTCCACAGGATTCTCCAGGCAAGAATACTAGAGTGGGTTGCCATGCCCTCCTCCAGGGGATTTTCCCATCCCAGGGATCAAACCCGAGTCTCTTCTGTCTCCAGCACTGGCATGTGGATTCTTTACCACTGAGCCACCTGGGAAGCCCCAGGGCACATCACACCCAGATGGAAATGTTCTAACTGAACTCTTCACTGAGGTCAGGACTGGAATCCAAGGGCCCTGGCTGTGGCGCCAACCTGGATCCCAAGAGCCAAGGTCCTGTCCTACTTACTGTGGTTCTGAACCCCACCACGCCCCCAAGATGGCCAAAAGTGGGTGGAACACAGGAGAGGGGGTTAGAGAGAAGCTGCACTTGGTGCCTGGTGGAGGGAGGTGGCCCAGGGAACTGGCTGGGAGGGAGGGAGAAAACGACTGTCAGCCTCTCAGCATTGCCTTGGGAGGGACAGGAACTGGGTGTGGTCTGCTCCAGTCCCTCCCCTGCTCGTGTGCCCTCACCAAGCAGCCAGGGGATGTTCTGTAATTGTGCTTCAACCATTTGTTTGCAGGGGCTTCCCAGGTGGCGGTGGTGGTAAAGAACCCGCCTGCCAAGGCAGGAGACCTAAGAGATGTGGGTCCATCCTGGGTCTCCAAGATCTCCTGGGGCAGGGCATGGCAACCCACTCCAGTATTCTTGCCTGGAGAATCCATGGACAGGGGAGCCTGGTGGGCTACAGTCCATGGGGTCAAAAGAGTCAGACATGACTGAGAAACTAACACACACACACACATGCAGGTTCCCCTGTCCATGGAGGCCTGATAAGGTGATGGGATCTGACCTAACCGTTACTTCGTTTCGTTTTAAGTATATTCATTTCTAGATACAATCTTTACAGATTTCAAATACAGGATTATAGAATCATAGATGCGAAGAGACACAGAGGAGTATTCCTTTAGCCCAGTGCCTTTCTGCCCTGAGCTGAGGTTCACATCTCTTTTACAATATCCCCATCAAGTGATCATGGGGTCCCTCCTTGGATATCTCCAATAGTAGGCGATTTACAGTCCACAGGGTCGCAGAGTCGGACATGACTGAATTGACTTAGCACACACGCATGCGTGGCGTCATTCAATAAGATTTGTTTGCAGAAGTGACGATGATCTTAGAATCCAGAGTCCCTGAAATCCTCCACAAAAATCCCCACGAGAAGAAATCTGGCTACACAGCCAGAGGCTAACGAGTTTCTTCAAAGCTGCACCGATTTTGCCTTCTATATTATATCGTTTGCTATATAAAAACTACTTTTCTCCTTAAATGTTTTGAGTAAAACTGGAAACAGTGCCAGATTCCTTTTGTCACTCTGCACATCCATCCCTTCTCCTCCACTTTGTACCCTCGCCCAACACATACTGCTGTGCACACCCAGGTGTGAAGACGTTGCTCATCATAAATCTTTTCTCTTGGTGCAGAATGTCCCTGCCCTCCATCCTAGTCTCTCCAATGCCTGACTATCCAAACTCTACCCCTCAACTCAATGCTTTGCTCCAATGTCACCTCTTCCATGAAGTCTTCCCAGATTACCCCGACTAAAAGGAAACTCTCTCTTTGAACACCCCCAGCTCTTCTGTGTGCCTGATTAATCTCTGATCAAGTTCCACCTGTTACTCTTTTGTCTCTCTCTCTCTCTTACTTTTCTCATGAAAAGTTAGCTACTTGAGAAGAGGGTCCACGCTGGATTTTCCCCTGAATCCACCATGGAAACCAGCAGTGAATATTCAGCAAGTACTCAATACATGCACTAGTACTACTATTAATAATGATGATGATGATGACAGACAATTTCACAAGGGTATCTGGTTAACGCAAGCCTTCACTCCATGGTGCGTTCATGCTTGGCTATAACTGGACTATGGTCTGGGACTGGGGGAATGGATTTGGTGTCCTGTCTTCAGTGTTGCAATGGCCCCTCTTATAGCTCAGAATGACTAGCGCAGGCTGAAAGGATTCATCCAACAAGACAGCAATAGCAAAGAAAGCAGGATCATACCTTAATATCGTCTTCCGGCCAGGAGTTGAGCATTGTTGCAAGGTGGCCCTTGTCATGAACGGTGATAAACAGCCCACTGGGAAAAACAAAGCACATGCCCACAGACAGACCAGTCAGACCAGGAACGCAGCAGGGGCCACAAGCACTGTGTATAGTTGTATCGCTTAATTTTGGCCACAGATCGGGGCTGAGGGGGTCCCTGTTCAAAGTCCAAACAGTTTACAGGACCCTGCACTGGGCTTCCTTCAACTGCTCCCCACAGGGGAAGGGCTCCATGGGGCCAAGGGATGTATCCCCCTGGAGTCTGTGCTCGCCGCAGCCTGTACCCTTCTCCCCCTACACCAGGCACCCAGGACCCCAGAATCATCTCCCTGAGTGGTCCCAGGCTGCTTTCAGGGGCTGTGTGGGCCTCTTCTCTGGGTCCCCCCTTCCAAGGACAGACCACACTGCAGTGGGTGGGTCCACAAGCCTGGGGCCATGACTGGAATTGGACATGTGGGCGGTGTTGTCTAGATACCAGTCCACGTGGTCCCTTGCCATGGAGGATGGAGCTGGGGACAGAAAGGGGCGGGCTGCCAGCCACAAGCCTATTTCCTCTGTACCACTTGAGTCTGAGAATTCTAAATTCAAACTTGGCCTTCCAGACCATATGAAGATATATCTGTAAAGCAGGAGGATGAAACATATTTTACTTAACAGTTTGTTAGCTTGACTTTGAACTTCTAATGTTTGGACCTAAGTCTGTGGATATGAATCTTCTGTCCTGGGATCAGCGGTGAGAGGACATGTGTGCCTGGTGGGGAGGTTGTGGGTGGTGCAGAGGATGGCAAGTGGTCTGGACCAGTTCCTTCTTTTCCCTTTTTTTTTTTTGACCAATGCACCCAAGAGAGAGAGGCTCCTTTGACTTGTGAAGTACCCAGGCCTGAACACGCAGTCTGTTTTTGCCAGTGTGAGAGGGTTGGGGAAGTGCGTGTTAGGGGTGTGCTTCCCTGTTCTACTTGCCCTGCCTAAATCAGAGTGCTTCCCCCAAACGGCTGCCGTGGCTTCACGAGGTGCTTGGATTTTGTGAGCCATTACTGCAGTCATGCCCTCGTTAGCACTGTAAGCACCATGGCCCTGTTCTTCGGTCCCACCGGTCTTGTGAAACCCTCACCCTTAAGAAAACCCACTTTCTGCTCCCTGTGCCTTCCCAGCCAGGCCCCGATGGCAGATGGAGACAGCCCTGCTCCAGGGCAGGCTGATCGCACCACCATCCACTCTCGGCATCAACCCACACAGACTCTCAGCGTTGACCGGTCTCCTTGCCTACAGTGCTTCTCTGATCAAAATTCACTCTTTCCACTCTTTGCAAAGACTGTTGCAACTTCTTTGCTCTCAGGCCTCCAACTGCCTCACCTTTCCCCTCACTGCCCTAGTGACCATGTCTGTGATGTCACAGGAAGCATCTCTTGTCAGTTTTCCACCAGCAAACCTATACACTTTCGTATCTGCAGCCAATCCTCCCATTGCAGTGAAAATTACAGAGCCTGAAACAGACAGAAACTGCAGAGGAATCTGCCTCTGAGAGCAGGAATTATACCCTTTGAGATTTGCCCATCTGTGGCTTTTGCTTGAGGGCAGTCTAATATGCAAGTAGCTTGAGGCAGCAGAAAGCCTCAGTCCTACTAGTTTGAGGTGTCAGAGAAGTGAGTTGGAGCTGGAAGAGCACTCAGAAAGTGAAGGGGAAAGTTCTGGAAGGGAAGGCGATGCAGAGAGGATGAACATCCAATTTTGTGTGTAAAACCTGCCCAAATAACTGGCTGATGATTCACCTATACATACCCAAGGGTCTGGCAAAAAAAAAAAAAAACTGCAGCTGGACATTGAAAGAACCCAGCAGAGATTTCCACTGCTGCCCATCAGTAGGGACAGAGTTTGGAACTTGAGTCCAGCCTACTTGGACTCCAAAATTACTGTGCACGGTGACTGCAGCCATTAAATTACAAGAGGCTTGCTCCCTGGAAGAAAAGTTATGACAAACCTAGACATCACATTAAAAAGCAGAGACATCACTTTGCCAACAAAGATTTGTATAGTCAAAGCTATGGTTTTTCCAGTAGTCATGTATGTATGTGAGAGTTGGACCATAAAGAAGGCAGAGTGCCAAAGAATTGATGCTTTTGAATTGTGGTGTTGGAAAAGACTCTTGAGAGTCCCTTGGACTACAAGGAGATCCAACCAGTCAATCCTAACAGAAATAAACCCTGAATATTCATTGGAAGGACTGATGCTGAAGCTGAAGCTCCAATACTTTGGCCACCTGATGTGAAGAGTAGACTCACTGGGAAAGACCCTGTTGTTGGGAAAGACTGAGGGCATGAGAAGAGGGCGGCAGAGGATGAGATGGTTGGATGGTATCACCCGAATCCACGGACATGAATTTGAGCAAACTCCAGGAGATAGTGAAGGAAAGGAAAGCCTGGCATGCTGCAGTTCCTGGGGTCACAAAGAGTTGGACACGACTCAGCAACTGAACAACAACAACAAAAATAAAAATTAGTCTTCTGAGAAACAAAACAATCCAGAGTTCACAGAATTCAGGGTACAGAGAGGTCTATTATAATAGCCTGTTTACTTTATCTATGTTAGACACCATCCATAATAAAAAAATTAAACAAAATAAAACAAGAAAAACACCACTGAACTCCAAACTATTCTTGACTTCCACGGTCCCTGCCAAGACTGTTTCTTCCTTCTCTTCTCTCCCATAGCTAGACTTCTTGGAAGCGCTGTCTACACTAGCCGCTTCCATTTTTCCATCTTCCACTGAAACATGTCGTTACTTAATAATGTGCTGACAACACTGCTCTTGCCAAGGCCCCGGATGATGTCCACTCCAGAAATACAAGCAGCTTTCTAGCCTTCGTCTCCTTTGTCTTCTCAGCAGCCTCTGACACTTTAAGCCTCTGGCTTTGGTGACTCCGCTCTCGTGTTTTTTCTTCTACCTCTCAGGCTGCTCCTTCTTAGGATATTCCTGCTGGATCATCCCACCACTAGGTGTTAGAGTTCCTCCCAAATTTGCACTGCCCCATTCTCCTTCTCTCTTGCCTGGAAAATCCCATGGGCAGAGGGCCTGGTAGGCTGTAGTCCATGGGGTCGCTAAGAGTCAGACATGACTGAGCGTCTTCACTTTCACTTTTCACTTTCACGCATTGGAGAAGGAAATGGCAACCCACTCCAGCGTTCTTGCCTGGAGAATCCCAGGGACGGGGGAGCCTGGTGGGCTGCCGGCTATGGGTCGCACAGAGTCGGACACGACTGAAGTGACTTAGCAGCAGCATCAGCGGCATTCTCCTCACTCTTCCTCTTTCTCTATATGATCTCAACAGTGCCCAAGGCTTTTGGCCAGTGACTCTCAAAGATCTGCAGACCAGAGTTTTTCATCTTTGGTACTACTGACATTTTGGGTGGGATAATTCTTTGCTGTGAAGGGTGAGGATGTCATGTGCACTGTGGAACGTTGGGCAGCGTCCCTGTCTCTCCCCACTAGATGCCAGCAGCACCCCACACACTGCTGTGAGAGCCAAAAATCTCTCCAGACGTTGGTAAACATTCCCTGGGGAGAAAATGTGCCTCTGATTTTAGAGCCATTGTTCTAGACATTTATATTCAACTGCCTGCCTGCCATCTCCCTTCGTATGTCTCGAAGGCACTTTAAACTTCACCTGTCCAAAATCAAATTATGATCTAGATGTGCATCACTATGACTCAAAGACAAGACAAAACAAAAACCCAAGACAAACCTGACTCTCCTCTCCCGCTTCCTTTCTCAGTAACTATTTCCCTCAGGCATGTAGTTTAACAATCCCAGACCCCCAGAAGCATCTTCAACACTGTCCTTTTTCCCTTTTATATAACCCCTGCCAAGTCGTTCACTTCTGCTCTGGAATTACCTCCTGGTTCATACACTTCTTTCACCCATGACACCACTGACCTGGTCCAGACTCCCAGTACAGCTGTTCCCTAAAGCACCACAATAACTCTGTGACACCCTCTCTTGTCTCCACCTAATCTAGTATCTACATAAAAGAAAGAGCGATGTTCTTGAAATCAAAGCCTTACTGTGTTTTTGGCTATGCCTCTCAACTTGCAGGCTCTTAGTTCCCTGACTAGGGATTGAACCTGGGCCACAGCAGTGAAGGCACCAAGTCCTAACCATTGGACCACAGAAAACTCCAAAACCTTACTTTGTTATCCCCTGTGATAAATATCCTTCATGTCTTTCCATGGTTCTTGGGACAAAGACTCAAGTCCTCAGCCTGGTCCACCTACGAGGCCCTGTGTAGTCCGGCCCTTGACAACTTCTTCACTTTATCCTTACTGCTTTCTCCAGTCATTGACCACACTGGCCTTCTTTCCATTCCTCCATGTGTCAAGATTTTCTTAGTCCATGGCCAGTTCATACACTGTTCCCTTTGCCTGGCACCCCTGGCCTCTCTGCATTCTATCAATATGCTTAGTTAATTCCTACTTATTTTTCAGATGACTTCCCAGTCAAATTTGGGGCTCCTTGTTAAAATTCTCAAGTATCCCATCCTTACACACACAAACCTATTACAGTTATTTATGTGGTTATTTAGTTAAATGCTACTCTCATTAGACTGTAAACTTCACTGGGGCAAGGCAAGCATTTACTCTGTTGTTGACCACTGTATACCTAAACCTAGTCCATAATAATACTCACACATTATTTTTGAAGAAGTGAACTACAAGGATGGTTGAAGTTTGAGTGATGAAGGTGAAAGGTGTAGAGTTTGGTATAAGTTTGGTATAAGTTGGAGTGAAAGAAGCTTTCATGTGGGCTATGTTGTATCATGCTCAAGGGATCAGTGTGCTGGGCTGGGTGGCACTGGGCTGTGCTTGTGGCTCAGAGCAGGGAAATGCATCTATAAAGGGAGTGGACAGGCCAGTGGGGAGAAAAATTCCAGAGCCTAAGACTTGGGAGTTGCCAGGCTCTTTCCACCATGTTGACTGGGGACAATGTGGGTCTCCGAATTAACTTACTCATTAGGTTTGAGAGCAAGTTCCAGGAATTTTCTGGGCTACTCTAAAATGACCATAGAGCACTTAGTTGTACCCATCAAGACAAAAACAAGAATCAGATTGATTTCTTGGAACTTGTTGCTAAAGATCATCTCTATGCAGTTTGAGTTTGGAAAAAAAAAATTATACTGTGTTGATAGTAATGAACTTCAAAGACTTTCCTAGATGAGATAAACAGTCACACATGGTGAGCATCCTGAAGTTTAAATACTGGTACCTGCCTTGGGGGCTTCCCAGTGGCTCAGTGGTAAAGAATCTGCCTGCAATGCAGAAGACACTGGTTCCATCCCTGGGTGGGGAAGATCCCCAGGAGGAGGGCATGGCAACCCACTGCAGTATTCTTGCCTGGATAAGCCCATAGACCCAGAGGAGCTTGGTGGGCTACAGTCCATGCGGTCACAAGAGTAGGGCACGACTGAAGTGACAGCACGCACGCACGCACCTGCCTTGGTGTCAGCAGTGGTAAGCGGGCCAAGTTGAGCCTGTATGCCTGGGACCTTTCAAAGAACCACCCTCTCTACTTCCAAACCAACTGCTGCTCTGAGGTTTGGCCTGAGGAGGCCTTGTTGGGGACTGTGACTCTTCCTTAGCTTCTATTTTTCCACAGCTGCAGCTCTGATATTCATAAGCAATTTCCGCACCCCTCCCCCGCCAGGTCATCTGGAGCTAGTCACGTGGAACAACAATGCTAACAAAGGGGCCCATTCTTTTCAGCTGGAAAAACCAGGTCTCAGCCCAAGGCTCACTGATGACTCACCGGGTGACCTTGGGGAAGTCATTTACTCACATTAATTAATCCCTATGACGCATTCCTGGCCTCAAGAAGTTCTTAACCCTGACCTGTTTTGGAAATGTCCCTTAGAGCCAAACAACTTCTCTTCTCAGCATTACTTTTTACCAGATAGAGGCTTAGTAATGATATTTAGCAAAAAGCTCACATGTTAAGGGATAAGATTCAGGCACCATTTTAGATCTTAGCAAAGCTCTCATGTGATTAATTCTAAACACAGGAAAAGTATGATTATGGAAATAATCGGCTACATAAAAATAGGCTCTCTTTGTGGCAGATAAGAAGAGGGTGGAGGGACATTTCAAATGAATGTTTTTAAACTGAGATTTGAGCTAAAAAGTTTCAAAAGATGACTTTTTTTTCTTTTTTGCATATATAATTTTATGCTCAGAGATCACGGTGCAAAAATAAAACTGAAATATATTAACGGCTTTTAATGACTTCTCAAAGTGCATTTCCATTTATTACATAACTCACAGCTACCAGTCTTTCCCAAAGGATTGCCCTGGAAGAGGATTTTGAGACATTCAGTCCAAAGACCTCACTATATAAACGAGGACATGGAAGTTCAGAGAGGTGAAGTGAACCTACTTCACAGCTCACAAGCAGCAGAACCTACTTGAACCAAGATGCTGAGTCCAGTGCTCTTTCTGTTGGCCCCAGACTGCCTATTCTTTCCAGAGACCTAGTTCCCAATGAAGAGCTAGGGACATGGACCAAAATGGAGCATCATAGGCGCTCATTGGAACCACCGATGAAAGATTTCTCTTGATGCATGTTGGTGAGGAAGTAAAATGTGCAGAGTGAGGGATTATGAGGTTAAACAAATGGACTGTGGGTTCCAGCGGGATCCTAGGGGGAAATCCCTTGCCCATCCCTCCACTTCCTACCCAAATTGCATCTAGACCAGCTCAAAAAGAAGATATTTCCAGGGAAGAAGACCTCTTAGATGCCCTCAGCAACCTATTTTCAGGTTTAACTACTTCCACTCAAAGAAGCGGGGTGGGCATTAGTTTTTCCTAGCAATACATGGTGATGGGGTTGGTTCTTATCTCTGCTGTCATGAGGTTCTGACCAAGTGAGAAATGCAGATGCTCACTTCTCTGCATTCCTGTTTAGTGGCTTCAGGAAGAATACTTCAGTGCCTGGGAGGTGCACTGACCCACACCTGCTCAGTCTCACCAGAGATCTCCAGCCCATACAGTCCTGGGCACGGGCATGGGGATTTTCAGGGATTACTTCCAATAAAACAGATCACTAAGAGTGATGAGGGTGCAAGCGACTCCAGAGAAGTTCAGAGAAATGGCAGGGGAAGGTAGCAGAGAGGAGGTGTTAAATGTATGCGCTCTGCGGCCACAGCATCTGGGTTCAGATGCTGCCTTCGCTCCTCACTGGCCGAGTGGCTGTGGACAGGTTACCCTTCCCCAAGCTGCACTTCCTTATCTGTAAAATGGAGAACTTGACAGCAGCTGCTTCATCCCTGTTATAAGGATCAACTATGACAACGCATATTTAAAGAGTTTACTATGGCGCCTGCTGGCGTGTAGTAAGTGCCCAACAAATGGCAGCGCTAAGAGTTGCTGGGTTGGCGTAGTTAGTGGTTAGGAGTGCAGGCTGGGGAGTCAGCATCCAGATGCTGGCGAAATGCCTAGCGAGGAACTGCTCATAGTAAGTGCTCACTAAACACTCAGAGCTAATTATTAATTCATATTTCAGTGAGACTTATACCAAGTCAGTGTGCGTGCTTGTCAGGAGCTAGGGTTGACAGTTCAGTGTGCCTTTGGTGAAACAGGAAGGCAATCAAAGTTTGGTAGAAAATCTTGCAGTATGAGGGTCACCGAACAAGAGCAAGACAGAGTTCTTTGGTGACGCACTGTTGGGACTAAAAGTTTCCATTCCCTGCAAGAACTAGTGTTCAATAAGGATGAGATCAAGGGCAGCTGGAAAGGGAATACACATCGCGGAAGAGCAATATTCATCCACTCTGCCATTCAACCACCCATTCACTCATCCACTGAACAGGCTCTTTGACATCTCTGGAACCCTGTTTAGCCCTTTATGTACATAGTCTTATTTCTCACACAACACTCTCAGATGGGCTTCCTCCCCATTTCTATAGATGAGATTCAGATGGAAGCAATGTAAAGGCAGAGGTGAGGTTTAAACACAGGACTCTTGGAAGTTCGGAAGCGCGGCTCCTTCATGTGTGTGATTTGGGATCGGTCACTTCAACTTCATGGCAAATAGATGGAGAAACAGCGGCTGACTTTATTTTTCTGGGTTTCAAAATCACTGCAGATGGTGACTGAAGCCATGAAATTAAAAGACGCTTACTCCTTGGAAGGAAAGTTATGACCACCTAGACTGCATATTAAAAAGCA
>NW_011494896.1:1799783-1804833 GCF_000754665.1 Bison bison bison | reverse complement strand
TCCATCTAGTCAAGGCTATGGTTTTTCCAGTGGTCATGTATGGATGTAAGAGTTGGACTATAAAGAAAGCTGAGTGCTGAATAATTGATGCTTTTGAACTGTGGTGTTGGAGAAGACTCTTGAGAGTCCCTTAGACTGCAAGGAGATCCAACCAGTCCATCCTAAAGGAGATCACTCCTGGGTGTTCATTGGAAGGACTGATGTTGAAGCTGAAACTCCAATACTTTGCCCACCTGATGCAAAGAGGTGACTCATTTGAAAAGACCCTGATGCTGGGAAAGATTGAGGGCAGGAGGAGAAGGGGATGACGGAAGATGAGATGGCTGGATGGCATCACTGACTCAATGGACATGGGTTTGGGTGGACTCCGGGAGTTGGTGATGGACAGGGAGGCCTGGTGTGCTGTGATTTATGGGGTCGCAAAGAGTCGGACAGGACTGAGCGACTGAACTGAACTGACTTCAACTCTCCGTGTCTCAGTTTTCCCTTCAGTAAAATGGGAACTGTGGCTTCTCCATTACGGAGTGACCAGGAGGACCAAGCAAGGCGAGTTCACACACTATAAAGGTCTGAAGGTGTGTGAATCCTCATAGGTGTCTGACCTTGGGACAGGTCAGACAGCTGCGAGAATCCTGGGAGTTCTATAGGGATTCTGAGCAGGGGAAGGGGGGTGGTTTAAGCGTGCTGGCCTCCCTGGTTTCCTGGCGGCCCTTTCTGGCTGAATGGGCTAGTATTTTGGGTGCCAATTTGCTCTCGGTCTGTTTCAATCTTCTCTTGGTGAGAAGAAGCCACCCTCCCCCACAACCCTGCCCCCTACCCTGAATGCGGCCATGTGAGACGATGCCCTGACGGCTGGTGTGATGCTCTTGGCCTATTCTGGAGCACAAAAGGAGGCAGGAAGGCGGGGAGTTCCAGGGAGCACTGGGCCTGGCTCCGCTGAGACGCGCAGGCACTTCCGGCTTTTGAGTGAATGCAGGCTGCCCTGGGGAACTCCTGGGTGCTGAGCACCCTGCAGGGAGCTACGGTAACCTGAGTACTCATCAAGGCTAAAGACTCCTCTGAGCAATCAGAACAGACGCCCTTGGCCACTCCTGGTGCTGTGAGGATGGGCCTCTGTCTGACAGGCGCTCACGGGGATCTGTCATGTTAACAGCCCTTAACTGAAACAAGAAAAAAAAACAAAAATAACTTTGGCTACTGATTACTTTCCCCAAATTTTTCCTGTTTGCTTCAGGGAAACAATTTTGAAATTTTAGGAAAGAAAAAAATAAATATATATATAAAGAATCCGGCAAGCTGCCAACTTATGGAATCAAGGCTTAAATAAATATATGCCCTGCTTTACAGAACATTCCTGAAGTTGTGAGTTGTCCACCTCTTCGAGGCCCTGTGGACTATAGCATGCCAGGCTCCTCTGTCCATGGGATTCTCCAGGCAAGAATACTGGAGTGGGTTGCCATTTCTTTCTCCAGGGGATCTTCCAGACCCAGGGATCGAACCTGGGTTTCCTGCATTGAAGGCAGATTCTTTACTGCTGAGCCACCAGGGAAAGAAAATACACCTAAAACAATACTGTATGTGTATTTCGGAGGTTACTGTTTAAAGGGAGACTGCAGAGAATTGTCCAGGAATGTAAATCACTGTCCCCTGATTTACAGCTTTCACAAATTTGGACCTTCCTACTTTGGTTTCTAGAAACAGAACCCAGGTTCCTTCTCAGCCGATGCTTGGACATCAGGGCCTGAGAAGGAGTGGTTGGAGATGGGGGGTCAGCCCTCTCTCGCCCAGAGTTCTGGGCTAAATATGTGGCCAGGAAAGGGAAAGGATTCATGCCTAACAAAAACGAAATACCTCCTTTATTCTCTCACACTTGACTCATTTGGCCTAAAAGACATGCTTGCTCCAGGTCTGACCTGATACTTAGGGGTGCGTGTTGAAAGCTAGTATGTAATTCACCGTCTGCTCCTTCGCCGGGGCCATCGGTACTGTTCCAGAGGAGGCCACCTCAGGACCCGGCCCTGGAGTCGGGACGACGCTGAGCACAGGCCCCAGGTGACGCACGGGTCACGATGCAGAAGCACGGAGTAAGCTTTCCACAGCATCATCTAGCCATGGCCCACTCTGTGCCACAACATCCTTCAGAGATGCCTGTTACGTAAATCGAGATACTGGCGCTCTGGGTAAAGCAGAGGCGAGAGCCTTCCTTCTTGGAGGATCTTCTCATTACTCTTCATCTCAGCGATCACTGTTCCTACAACAGAGCTCAGGCAATGACAGCAGAGGAGAAGGATTCCTACCTGGCGCTATAGCATTGCAGGTTGCTGCTAAGTCGCTTCAGTCGTGTCCGACTCTGTGTGACCCCACAGATGGCAGCCCATTAGGCTGCCCTGTCCCTGGGATTCTCCAGGCAAGAACACTGGAGTGGGTTGCCATTTCCTTCTCCAATGCATGAAAGTGAAAAGTGAAAGTGAAGTCGCTCAGCTGTGTCCGACTCTTAGCGACCCCATGGACTGCGGCCCACCAGGCTCCTCCATCCATGGGATTTTCCAGGCAAGAGTACTGGAGTGGGGTGCCATTGCCTTCTCCTTGCAGGTTAGCGGCTGTTATTTAGAACAGTACGTCTTCAGTGCACAGCTCCTCCCTCGAGAAGGCATGTTCTACAAGGGCAGGACGACATCGCTCTTGTTCACTGCTGTAACCCGGGGGCTCAGCATAGCACCAAGCACACAACAGGGGCTCCAGAAGGCGAATACGTGTTGGGTATGCTGAGCGGTCCAGAATGTGCGTGCTGAAATGAGACAGAGCTGAGCCTCTGTGTTTTCAGTTAGAAACTGGGCGTACAATAACACCTATCTCAACGTGTTTCGGTGAGGATTCAATGAAATAACAGATCAGGCACAGGGGTAGTGCTTGGCGTGCAGTAACCACTCGCAAATGGTAACTGATACTGGTTACTTAGACTAGGAAGCAATAACATATCCAAATATTTTCTGGGTGACAGAAAATTCCAAGCCAAGAAAATAAAACAATTCAAAATTGAAGTGTGTGCTTCCCTCTAAAAATATATACTAAAACCTTAACTCCTGGTGCCTGCTGTGGAAATTGGGTCTTTGCAGATGTCATTAAGATGAGGTCATTAGGTTGTTTCCATGTCGGAGCTATTGTAAATAGCACTGCAATGAACACTGGGGTGCATGTATCTTTTGGAATTATGGTTTTCTCCAGGTAAAAAAAAAAAAAAAGATGAGGTCGTTAGGAAGGTCTTTCATTCAAAGTGGGGTTTCCCAGGTGGCTCAGCAGCAAAGAATCCACCTGCCAATACAGGAGACACAAGAGTCATGAGTTCAATCCCTGGGTAGGGAAGATCCTCTGGAGTAGGAAATGGCAACCCACCCGAATATTCTTGCCTGGAAAATTCCATGGGTAGAGGAGCCTGATGGGCTACAATCCATGGGGTCACAAAGAGTCAGACACGACTGGGCATGCACACACTCCATCCAAAATGACTGGAGTCTTTATGAAAAGAGGTGAAGATGGAGACATACGGGGAGAAGAAGGCCATGTGGTGATGGATGCAGAGATTGGAGTGGGGTGTCTACAAGCCAAGGGATGTCAAGGACCACTGGCAAACTACAGGAGCTGGTAGGAAGGACTCCCCTCTACAGATCTCAGATAGACCTCAGCTCTGTCGACCCTTGTCAGACTTGCAGCCTCCAGAACTGTGGGGCAATGAATTTCTGCTGTTTTCAGCCACTCCGTTTGTGGCACTTTGTTACAGGGAAGCTAGTACACCAGTATCCAATTTTTGTGCAGTGCCCACAAGCAGGGTGATCCTGATTTCTTCTCTGAACCTGTCTTAAAACTCAGTCTGTAGGAATTTTGTCAGGGCAAGAGCAGGAGAGGTTTCCTCCCACTGACAAAGGCCTGTAAATGACAACACTATCTCCACTTTTCAACAGGAGCCAGAAAATTCTCTTGAATTTTAGAATTCAGTTACACTGAGAAAGAAAAACAAAGATAACGCTCACTTAGGAGAATGCTCTTTCTTGAGAAAAAGACTCTTAGCCCTTATCTCCCCCTGCAGAGGAGGGACCCTTAGAAGTTTCCTAAAATAGAACTGAGAGAGGAGAAAAAAAAAACACAACAAAACCCACTCAGAGACAACATTCATTTAGGCTTCCTGGCACCAAGTCCAACAAAAAAAGGAGGACTTAATTAAAGCAGGGTCAGTGACATCAGGCAAACCACCGAGGCCCGGCTCAGGAGGAGGGACGTGAACTTTCAATTTGGGAACAAAGGTTTGCTGTTGCCACGGAACCACCATTCCGCACATTTTTGGCAGCAAGGAAACCTGGCCTCCGAAAGCACGCAAGAGACTATTTTTAAAGCCTAGCAGCAGCCTCCTGGTCTCAACAGCGCAGCTGGAGAAAGTAGGTCGGAGAAGTCCCAGGGCCCAGCACCTGGCGAGGCAGAGGCTGAGGATGCGGCGAGGTAGCCGCCCTGCTGGGAGGAGTGTAAGCATCACGTTCTCCCCTGGTTCTGCGAAACGTCCGCGGGGCAGTGTGAATAAAGGGGCGGGGGAACACCTATCCGTGGCAGGTCACTCACAAGCTTGCCTTGGTTTTAGTTTCCACCTCGAGGGACATTTTGACTCTTAACCCACTGAGCCATAGCTCACCTGCCGGCCCTCCTACCGCCCCTGCCGTTCCCCCTTGTCTCCCTCGGAGGCGGGCAGGTGTCCCCTCCCACCCTGAGATGGCCCCCTTTCCTCCTGGCCCTCCAACATGACAGTAAGGGAGGGTGCCTGCCTTCGCAGTGAGGCATAAAGGCGTGAACTGCAGTTCCGACCGCACCACTGGGCTGGGGTGGGCGGGGCTTCCTTGAGGGTACCGCCTGCCTCGCCCCCAGCGCTGGCTTCATGCATCCAGCTTTAGGCAGCCAGCACGGTGCTGGGATCCTGGGAAATAAGGAAGAATGGGACTTTACCTCTGATCCAGTGGAGTTTTTTGTTCTAGGCAGACTAGGAAAAAAAAAAAAAGAGTATAAATGT
>NW_011494896.1:1788377-1799683 GCF_000754665.1 Bison bison bison | reverse complement strand
TACTAGGAAAAAAAAAAAAAATAGAGTATAATGGAGAACAATGGAGATGCGCTTAGAGGATGGGGAGATGACAGAACAGGCAACCTCTGGATGGCTCAGTCATAGAGCCCCAGAGCTGGGCGGGGAGACCCCACTTTGGGGCACTCGGGCCCTTCCTTCTCACCCTCTCTCCTTTTGCTGCTGCTGGACGGTTTCCTTCAAGTAGACCTGAAGCATCTGGAGAGAAGGGACCATGTCTTCCACCTTCACTGACGTCCATGGGTCCCCCAAGTACAGCCCTATAAACATCATGTCTACTTCAAAAGGGAATCTCTGAACAGACTCCTTTCTCTCCTCTGTGTGGGAATGGAGTGGTTGGGAAAAGGGCAGTAGAAAATTTCCACGAGTATATCCAGCTCTGTGAGTGTTGAAAAGTTAAGATGTCTCTGAGCTTGCTTCCCCATCTGAAAAATTTATCAATAGAAAGTAGATCACATAACCTGTAGAAATCTATGGGTCTGTGACATAATCTGGGCTTCCCTGATGGCTCAGTGCTAAAGAACCTGCCTGCCAATGTAGGAGATGTGGGTTCGATCCCTGGGTTGGGAAGATCCCCTGGAGAAGGAAATGGCAACCCACTCCAGTATTCTTGCCTGGGAAATCCCATGGACAGACGAGTCTGGAAGGCTACAGTCCATGGGGTCGCAAGAGTTGGACACTTAGGTATTCAACAACAACAACGACATAATCTAACAAGCCCTGAATGTTAGACCTAGAATGGTTACAAGAGCATGAATTTGCAGGTAGACGGACCTGGACTCAAATCCCAGGTCTTACCCTTATTCACCGAGCAACCTTAGCAAATTACTAACCTGAGTGTCAGTTGCTCGTTACTAAACCGGGGCTTGAGTTAACAGTTAAATCCATCTCATTAAGCCGGTGTGAGCATTAAATAAAATAAGGTCACAAAGTAGCCTCTTGAAAAATCTTAAACTGGAACGTAAGATGTGTTTCTCAAATGAATGAATGTCAGTTTCTCTCTAAGAGACACGGAAATGCATGCTGTGGTTCTTAAGTAGGGTGAGCACATATTCTGGTTTGCCTGTGTCTTGACACAATTATTTGTGTTTCCTTTCACTCTCAAAAACTTACAGAACTGCAGGTCCAGCCTATTAAATTCAATACTGCAAACATTTATGGGGAACCTAGCAGGCAAAGTCAGGGTCATTTTTTTGGTGGCATCATGTGAACCCTTTCCCGGTGTAGTCTCTAAGTCATTAATATTAACCCTACTGGCAACAAGCATCTGTGAAGTGTGTAGCGGCACCAACAGTCTTTTGCTCTCTCTGACTTTTGGGAACAATCTACAACATACCCTGTGCCAAACTCTGCAGAGTGGGTGTTGAATCCACACAGAGGATGTAGCCTTCAAGGCTTTAAACCTACAAAACTCAGGCTTGTCTTGGCTCTCTGAAGGCCTGATCTTTGGCCTCAAGTAAGTCATGTCATTTTTACCTCAGTTGTGATAAGTAAAATGTAGGAAAGAGAGAAAGAGAAGAAACCAGCATTTGTTTCATTCCTGCTAGAGTCTGAATGTTTCCCTCCATATGCTGAAATCCTAATGTCCAATGTGATGGTATTAGGAGGTGGGGCCTTTGGGTGGAGCGCTCCTGAATGAGATTAGTGCCCTTATACATGAGGCTCTGAAGAGTTCCCTAACCCCTTCTACCATGTGAGGATAAAAGGACAAGTCTACTACCAAAAGTGAGCCCTCATCCATGGCATTGACGATGCCAGGGCTCTGATCTCAGACTTTCAGCTTCTGGAACTGCAGAAATAAATTTCTGTTGTTTATAAGCCACACAGTCTGTGGTATCTTGCTACAGCAGCCAGAATGGACTACGACAGCTCCCAGTGGGAGCATTTTACAAATGCTACACCATTTACTCATCACCGTGAGCCTAGGAAGCTGGCATCATTCTCATTCACACCTGGGAGTACTGAAGGTCCTTGAGGCAAACATCCCTGAGACAGGAAGTAGCCTAAGTAGTAAGGCAAGCAGGTAAGAGGTCATCACGCTTTCATGTCCTTCTTGCTGAAGCTTCAGAAGATATCTGTAACACACTAAGCCCTCTAATAGACAGGCTTCTATTAAAATAGAGAAAAACTGGAATAAGTTTCTAAGTGTTTCAACTATTTTTTTTCTTCCTGGAATTTGCAAATATCATTTTCTGCTCTGATGTCTTTGATTATGAGATGCTTTTTGGCAGGAGAAAATTGTTCTAGTTGAATTCCAAGGGTTGAGGAATTTCTCCATCTGTTCTCTTTGAATCAGAAGGATCCTGATAAGGTGTAGAATAAGAAACTGAAAAGAAAGTGTGGTTTTCATTTTTAAGAAAGCCTGTGTACACGGAAAGCTGGTGAAGAGTGTATTTCCATCACATCATTAGCTGAATGAACAATTTATAATCCAGAGGGAAAAAAGGCCCCATAGATGAAAATTTCATCTGAAACTGACACCCCTGTTCAAATAGCAAATCACTTCAGAATCTGAAAATTCTAATTTTGCAACTCACAGACGCTTCCAATTAGAACAGGGAAGGTTAGTGTGGTTTCAGCTGTTAGTTGAAAATATTAAAACATGCCAAGAAAACTCAGAGTTGGTACAAAGGAGTTTCTTTTTCTACTGAAATATTTACTCCTCCAAAAATAATAATCACAGAGACGTCAGGCCCCGTTTCCCCCAAGAAGTCACACTTAACACTCTTCTCTTTCTTTTATGGCTGGGAACGTGGCACAGACCCACATATGCCTCCACTTTATAAAACAAACACACACCTTCCTGCCGTCTGGAAGGCCTTGAGTTAATCTGGGTCTGTGGGCAATAAGTTTTTGGAACGTGGCTCTGTTCTGACACGAACTTCTGATTTATCCAAGCAAATAATCATCAAACCCGGGAGTCTGAAACTGCTATACCTCTGACTCAGAGGCCCTGCCAATGAGTCGCTTGTTTACAGGTATGTGCAAGATTGTGAGAGAGAAACATCCTGTTTTTCCAAAGCAGGTTGGAGAAGTAGCCTGCATATTTTTTTCCAAGTGTGTCATAAAATCTCTGTAGCCTCAGTTTGAGGAACAGACTGGGAGCGCAGATCCCTGTCGAGAAACAATAGGCCTCTAAGTCAAGGGCCAGCTGAAGCTGTACAAGCTCAGATCCATTTTATGCTAGCATGTAGAAGACGATTCTATGGGCAGACATCTGAGCCCTGTCTTGAAGCAATTTGTAAGCGGAAGATTCTGCCCACTTTAATTTGTCCTGTAAACAGTTCTGGAGTTATCACCGCATATTAGTCATGAAAGCTGGAATCTGATAAAAAGAGAGCAGAATGCACTTTTCAGAGAGGACAAAAGTTCACTGGGAAAACATATGTGCAAACCTCAGGGACCCTGATCAGTGGAAGCAAATGCAAGAGACAGCTAAGTGCCTGGAACCAAATGAATGAGAGAGCCACTCATCAGGGGTAATTAGTGGGGATGGGGGGGTGTGGGGGGGCATTTAATATAATTTATCATTTTGACCGAGTTTAGCTTTTAGATCTTGAGAAAACTCAAGATCAGGAATGTTCAAGGCCAAGACAATATTTGCTCTGAGATGACTGGAAAACAACGTATGTTTCTCTGGTCAGGAGAAAGTTCCAACTGCTGCTGCTGCTGCTGCTAAGTCGCTTCAGTCATGTCCGACTCTGTGCGACCCCATAGACAGCAGCCCATCAGGCTCCCTGGGATTCTCCAGGCAAGAACACTGGAGTGGTCTGCCATTTCCTTTTCCATTGCGTGAAAGTGAAAAGTGAAAGTGAAAAGTGAAAGTGAAGTCGCTCAGTTGTGTCTGACTGGTAGCGACCCCATGGACTGAAGCCTACCAGGCTCCTCCATCCGTGGGATTTTCTAGGCAAGAGTACTGGAGTGGCTTGCCATTGCCTTCTCCAAAGTTCCCACTAGATCTACTCAATTCAAAGCCCCAGAGTTACGGTGAAGCTCAAGAGCAGAAGCTCAGATAGACTTCCGCTCAAATCTCAGGTCTTCTGGTTAGTAGCTGAGTGACCTTGGCAAATGACTACATCTGAGCCTCAGTTTCTTCATCTGTAAAGTGGGGATAATAAAACATTTCTAATCAAGTTGCCTGAGACAATTAAAAGAGATAACATATGGAAAACAGTACAATGCCTGGCACATTTAGTAAGTGCTCTATAAATGGAAGCTATTTCTACTATTATTCCATATAAACTATCCTAGAGAATCATTGCTATCCCAGGCTTACCTTGAATAGAAAAACGTAATGAGTAAGGATAAGAAAAGTTAACTTGATCCGATTATATAGGTATGAGCTGTATGCTGGCAATATTACTTCTGTTTCTTGATTAGAATCCCTTGGGTCTATAGAGCTAAACCTCAAACTATTAAATGACAGAAATGTCAAGTGGGGAGCTTAATCATGACTTGTCTGGGAGACTGTGCTTATACTGGTGCTACCATGAAAAATCTGTACCGGCACACCGAGAAACATAGCAGGTCCAGCCTTTTCAATTGGTTGTATAAGCTAAAGCACTCATCCATGAGTTAATTCAATAATTACTTTTTGTGACAAGACCTGTTCTGGGCACTTGGAATGTTCATTTCAGTTAACGAAACAGGCAAAATCCTCTGTGCTTATGGAACGTATATTCATCCATTCACTCAGTCATTCCCTGCAGCATGTGGGAACTGCCATACTAGGAGTTAAAGACAGGGAAAAGGCAAAGCTATGAAGGTTCGTGAGACACACTGTCTGACAAGCTCCTTCAGAGCAGAGGTTGATGGAGCACATCTGTAAATCACTGCTGGATAACACTGCAGTAAGTTCATTACCAGAGTGGTAGTGGAGGCACTGTGGACAGACTTAGAAGAAGGAGCAAAATATTCTGAAAGCAAGGGTGTGGGAACAGAGGGACCTCCCTGGTGGTCCAGTGGCTGAGACCCCACACTCCCAGTGCAGGGGGCCCAGGTTTGATCCCTGCTTGGGGAACTAGATCCCTCATGCTGCAACAAAGATTTTGAATGCCACAATTAAAGATTCTGCATACCACAACTAAGATCCGGCACAGCCAAATAAATATATAACTTAATGAGTTAATTTTTTTAAAAAATGTGTGGGCACAGAGACTAAGGAGGGAGCAAGAGATGAAGACACTTGGGATGATTTTAAAGAGTAAGCAGGCATTTACTGTTGGGTAAGATGGGGAAGGACTTCACAGGTAGAATCCACCTGCCAATTCAGGAGACGTAAGAGACGTGGGTTTCATCCTTGGGTTGGGAAGATCCCCTAGAAGAGGGCATGGCAACCCACTCCAGTATTCTTTCCTGGAGACTCCCATGGACAGAAAAGCCTGGCAGGCTACAGTCCATGGGGTCGCAAAGAGTGAGACACGACTGAAGTGACTTGGCACGCACACACAAAATAAGA
Source organism: Bison bison bison (assembly GCF_000754665.1). Classification (NCBI taxonomy): domain Eukaryota; kingdom Metazoa; phylum Chordata; class Mammalia; order Artiodactyla; family Bovidae; genus Bison; species Bison bison. The sequence continues at coordinate 1,794,207 of NW_011494896.1, read as the reverse complement.
AAGAGCATTAGGCAAAGCAAACAACTGCTGGTTTCTGTCAATTAGGGAAGCATTTGGTAGAATGTGAGATTAAAAGGAAGTATAAAATATAAACTACAGTAGCTTATTTCAGAAACTCATCTGTCATCAGTCATGGACTAATTAAACTCTGGTTTTTATTTTGTTTTTAAACTAAGGCTGAGTAGAAAACAGCTTTTATTTTTCCCTAAATTCTCCCATCAGATGAGAACAGCTGAGTTGGCTCCAACTGAGTTTGATTTCTGATGTTCTATTTACCCAGAGGAGGCTTTATGAAATTATGGTCCATGTGCTACCAATATAGTCCATAAATTTCATGCAGAATAATAAATTGTGGACAGTTTTAAGACAGAGATTCTTATGCTCCACTCCTGACACAATGAATCAGAACCTTGGGAAAGAAAGCTGTAGTCTGTAATTTCTTAAAGTGGACTCTTAGGACAAAAGTTTAAAACCAATGGCCTGGGAAGAGGTTTACTTTTAAACACTCCTCCCCTCCCCCTCATTTTTGGTTTGATCATCAAAATCATTTAATTGCCTATTTAACTGCTAGAATTATCTAGCCAGCACACTACCTGATTTTCTCTACTGCTACTTGAATTCTACTTCAGTGCACCATCTTTGTCTAGAAAGAGAGAAGTTTCTCTGCTTGTCACTCCTGGTTATGCCCACTCACACCCCCATGCGAGCCAAGGAGGTTTACTCCAGCTTCATCTATTCTTCTGATCAGTGAAAGCGTTACCATGACAACCTCACATCCACGTCCCTCCACTTGGCTGCACACGAGAAGCAGAGCTGGCTCATGCCGGGTCCATTCTGCACCGGCAGGCAAGGGCAATCTATTGCCCTCACCACCTACTCGTGTGAGGACTGGACAAAGTTATTAACCCTTTGGAACCAAAGATTCTGGAAATGCAGGTCCTGATCTCATCCCACTCTCACTGTTGACTTCTTCCCAGTTGACAGGCCTGGATGTGGGGATAAAGATATTTTGCAAATAATAAAGTCTGTTCTTTAATTATCCAGTAACATGGAAACTCCTTGCAACTACACTTACGTCCCCAGCCTCGCTTTTAAATCCAATTAAACTCCAGAGACAGCTATCAAGTTCCTACTATGTTCCCAGTCCTAGGCAAGTCTTCCTGTTGAAAATTTTTAAAGGAATCCAATGTAATTTACATTAGTATTAAAAAATTAGGGCATAATGCATTTTAAACAAAATTAGAGTTAAAGCTCTTGGTTTTTAAGTAAGGAGCCATTAATCATAGAAGCTCACTCCTCAAAGATCTATTAGAAGTCATCAGGAAAATAAGACTCCAAGTTTCTTTTATCCTGTTTTATCCTGTTCTATCCTTCCTTTCATTTAACAAGGAGCGTACCTAGGCTCTGTCCTGGGTGCTGGGTATCAAATGATGAGCTAAACAAATATGGCTCCTGCCCATTGGATGCTTACAGTCAGCCCAGTAGTGGAAGGACTCCTCAATAGCAAATAGAAGGAGGCCAAGTCTATGTTCTGTTCTCTTACAGTTTGTACAGCCTGGGGAGTCAAGCTCTGGATCCCTCACTTCCTCATGTGAACAGCGTTGCCCTCTCTGTTTCAAAGCACAGTTTGGTGGGACTGTATTTGAATTCATTTTGAAACTTCAAAGTGCTATACACAGACAAGTAACACAAGTCAAGCTTGGTTCAAATGGTGGGAAACACCCCTCTCTCTCTGCACAGAGCCAGGGGACCTGACTTCCAGCCCTACTCTTTCTACTGACTTGTGACCCTGGGGAGGAGGTGCCATGTCCCACCTAGGCCTTGATTTGAGCTCCATGATCCGGTCACCATAGGCTGCAAAGAGCAACCTGTGACGCACTGAGCTCAAGGGTCTCTTAAGAGCTAATTGATTCTACCTCTTTACAGCTAGGGCCTCACCTAAGACTCCCTGGAGAGATGTAACTATTCTCTAGGTCCTCTGAGGAGGTCGATGTCTCAGCCTGTTTTGGAACCCAGAGCAGGGTGCTGTGTGGGTTTTGGGGAGTGGGCCGCAGGGGGCACACAGGTAACATCTGTGCTGGCTGTGCACGGGGTGGGCTTCAGTGTGGGGCCATCAAATATCTCATCAGTGACTCAAGGACGTATCATGAGAGCAGGATCCATGAAGTCCTTGGTGTGTCCTGGCTACGTGCCTAAAATACTGTGCCTGCCTGTGTGGGTATAAAGATTCTGCAAGGTGCCAACCCCCGCTCTCCTAACCGGGCACCCTGATGTGGCCCCATATCGCCTGTCTCCCCACAGGGGACTCCAGCCCTGCACAAGGGTTCCTGCAGATCCCTGTTGCTAATTTCATTCAGTCTAAGGAACATGTCAGCTTAGCTGTTGTTCTGGAGAGGACATATGTGTGGACACATGACTCGGGAATGTTGAATATCAGCCGTGCAGATCTAGAGGGGGATCCCACGTGGAAGGAGGGAGAGGCTGTGGGGCAGGATAGACCCGGGTTTGAATCCTGCCACTGACCAGCGCTGAGGCTCCAGGCCTGTGGCCCATCACTTCTGAACCTCTCGCCTGTGACTCGGGGACAGGAGCACTTCTGATTTCTCATAGCTGGTTTGAGATGCCAAGAATACAGATCACGTGACCATGGTGGTCCTGAGCCCTTCTGAGATGCAATCTGATCCAGCTCATTGAAGCAGCTCTGGAGCCCGAGCTCCATGCTCCACGCTGACACTGCACGGCCTCGCAGCGCACACCTAATGGTTCTTCCTCTCGCGTTCACCTTCACATCCCACTCGTCTCCACGTCCTACAGGTTCCCCTTTCTAGGCATCCTATGTTTTCACCCTTCACTTCAGCCTCTCAGACCCTGCAAGGCCCTTGTCTCCCTGGACTTCAGCTAACACAGCAATGCCCCATGGGCACTCCTCGTAAGGCCTCCGAGGATGATCCTCCTTGCAAAATGCTTTCCCGGCAGCCCCTCCTCAGCAGCATGACCGTGATCCCTGAGGAGCACAATCCTAAGTCCTCACTTGGCTTCACGTTGGCCTTACCTTCCCCACCCAAGTGATGGAACAGTCTCCTTACATACGCAGTCTGCGAGGTGATGGTGAGTCCTCTGTCCTGGAAGCTCCATCACCAGGGAGGAGAGGCTCAGAAGGATGTGACAGGCTTTGCAGCCGGGGTTGGAATATCGGCTCAACCGGGTACTAGACGTGTAAGCTATTTCAGGTTATTGAATCTCAGTGCCTCAGTTTCCTCTTCGTGAAAATGGGCTTAATATCACAAAACTGAAAGAGACATTGTGGGGCCTGATTCAAGCATCTGGAGCATCGGAAGCTCTGAATAAATGAATGTGAGCCACTGTTCTAAGAGGTGATTCAGACATCCCATCAGGAAGGAACACTGCTCTCAGCTGTAGGTAACAGAAAAACTTTGACTCAACTGGCCGGAAAGAGGAAATTTATTTCTCCTAACAAGACGTGCAGGGGGAGGCGACTCAGGATTTGTTTATTTGCTGGCTCAAAATGTCACCAGGGACACAGGCTCCCTCCATGACCATCCTTGGGGTGACAGGCTTGGTCCCCACACTGTTTTTGTGACTGCAGGATGATCGTCACAGTTCCCAGGCAGACGGAGGACATCCGGGAAAGAAGGAGCTCTCCTGGGATGAGAAAACCTTTCCAGAAGTCCTTGGGCAGAGTACCCTCCCAGCTCTTGGGTCAGAATTGTCACTGGGGAGGGAACTTCTCTGTGACTGGCTAGGGATTAATTAGCTCCCACTCCTTGGGGTTGCGGAGGACCAAGACTTCGCAAAGTACACGGCCATTTGGGGGAAGAAAGAACTGGAAAGAAATGTGGGGTTTTTGTTAAGAGGGAAGAAGTGTCTCGTATATTCCCAGCCCTAAGAGTCTGTGTGATTCTCGTTTGTCCCAATCACGTCTCTTGCTTATGCAGGTCCTCCTGTTTAGAACTCACACAATAAATCTTTATGCCAGGGACTGTGCTGGGCCACCTTCCCACTTGAATCAAAATCCTATTCTCAAGATTTAGATCAAGAACCAACAATTCAGTGGAGATACTTCCTACATAATGAATTACCTCTATGTGTTCAAAGTAAACCAGTCAATCCATACCATGCTTTACTAATTTATATCACCTTAGAGCTGTTCCTCTCTTCAGGTGGGTTGTAAACTCCTTAAGGTCAGGGACCATGAGTAAACTATCTTATTCCATTTGGATCTTCCATGTATTTATGGTGGCCAACCATAAAGATGGAGCTTAATCAACGCTTGCTGAATGGAGTCTAATCAGAAGATAGTCTCTAAGTGCTCTCTCTGCTCAAGGCCTGAAGATACCATGCTTGGCGCCATGAGAGACACAGGGCAGAAAAAACCATAGTTCATTTCCCTCCTAAAGTTTTCAGTACAGGAGAGGAGCTCATATGAGAAGTTGTGTCCAGCTGGAGAAGTCCATCTTTTACCACTCACTTTACCCTTGTCTTTTTAGCTTTTTCAGTTGCTCCCCTCCTGTAACCTTCTGGACAATGCTGATGCTACACTGGGGCTCCCTGCCTGAGTCTTGCTTCATCTCCAGCACCTTAGACACAACCTTCCTGATCTGTTCTTTCCTATTCCTTTTTCTATTCATACAAAACCTCTCCTTCCTAAGTCCCAATCCCTGCGATATAGGCACAGCAGTCCCCGACCTTTGTGTCACCAGGAACCAGTTTCATGGAACACACAGCCTGGGGAAGGGGATGGTTTGGGGATGATTCAAGTGTCTTACATTTATTGTGCCCTTTATTTCTATTATTAGTACGCCAGCTCTACCTCAGGTCATCGGACATTAGATCCTGAAGGTGGGGGACCCCTGGATGCTGGTTTAATGTTAGTCTCTAAGAAACTAGCTTATAGATAAAGTTTTCAGTGTTACCCATTCAGGGCACCTGAGAAATTTGGGGGATTCCTGTGGGTGCAAGGACACGAATATGACACTGGATTTTGGAGACTGGCCAGCTGGTGGTGGGGTTCTTTCTGGCAAGACAGCCTTCACTTTTCTTCAAGAAATTCCACAACACTGATCTTACTTGTCCTCTAGTCTGGGACCTTTCAAAACATTTGCTTTATTTGCAGCATCTCTTAAGAAGCCACTCTTTTGGGAGTGAACTTAGCTTGAGCAAACACAAGCTTTTATTTTTATTGACGTATAGTTGATTTAAAATAATACATTAGTTTCAGGTGTACAACACAGTGATATGATATTGTTATAGATTATATTTCATTTAAATTTATTAAAAAATAATGGCTATTTTCCCCTGTGCTGTATAATATATCCTTATTGCTTATCTATTTTATACATAGTAGTTCCTATCTCTAAGTCCCACACCCCTATCTCACCTCTCCCCCTTCCTTCTCCCACTGGTAACCACTCGTTCATTCTGTTTCTGTGAGCAAACACAAGCTTTCGTGCATTTTACAGGTTAATGAGAGATCAAGGTTATTTGAGGAAAGGTCTACTCAATTGCTGCCCGCATGTACGGATTTCCTTGTCAGTAAGGAAATTCTCCCACACCTATTCTTTTGATCACCAGGGTTGGGATTGCCAGGGACAAGGGAGGAAAAGGACAAAGTCAGATAAAACAGAAACAAAAATCAGTTTGTTTAAACTGCCAGGGAAATCTGCCTTTGGCTAAAGGAAGTCAGACTCAGAACATCCTGTTCTAGTTAATAAAGCTCATCTGCTTCCAGCTTGAACAGAAAAATAAAATCTCTGCATCCATGTGGGGCCACTCAACTTTCCCCCCCTTTTCACTCTCAGCCATCTACACC
>NW_011494896.1:1782685-1788277 GCF_000754665.1 Bison bison bison | reverse complement strand
CCAGCCAGGCTCATGGACGGAAGGGTGGCCTCTGTCCTCCCCACCCAGCAAGCTGCTCCTTCTGAACGCTAAAGGCAGGTCACATGCCATGAAGCACAAACTTACTTGCTTGTATGTAAATCTTTAAGCCTCCTCTAAAAAAGGAAGTCTGGAAAAGAAAATGGCCACCCACTCCAGTATTCTTGCCTGGGAAATGCCATGAACAGAGGAGCCTGGTGGGCTACAGTCCACAGGGTCGCAAAGAGACGGACACAACTTAGTGGCTAAACAACAACAACAAGAACAAAAGCCATGCCCCTCAGTGACTGAAACCGGTGTGATTCAGACACAAAAAAACCAGGATCCTTAGTGGTTTCTGGGAGTGGGGTGGGGGAGGGAGGGACGAACAGGCAGAGCTCAGGGTTTTTAGGGCAGTGAATATACTCCGTACAATGCTATATAAAACTTTCATCCAGATCCACAGAATGTATGACACCAAGAGTGAGCTCCAAGGTACTCTAAGGACTCGGGGTGATAATGAGGTGTCAGTGAAGGTTCATGAGTTGTGACAGAGGGACCACTCTAGCGGGAGATGTTGATTATGGGGGAGGCGATGAATGTGTGGGGGCAGGGAGTATTTGCAAAGTCTCTGTACTGTCCCTTCAATTTTGCAGTGAACCTAAAACTGCTCTTAAAAGAATAGTCTTCACTGAAAAAAAAAAAAAATCCTTCTCTCCTCCGTCTCTCCGTCCCAAAGTGATTCACTGATGTGGGATCCAGATACAATTTCACTTACTCCACGTGACATGTGCATCAATAATAGCCGAACAACTTCGAGCTCGGGGAGGACTCCCTCAGATCTACTCCAGCATCAGTTCCCAGTCCCTGGCATCGAACCATCCGTGAACAGCCCCCGGGCTGCCCAGCTGGTCTGTCTAAGAAGATGCCCACGTGTGAATCAGATTCTCAGCCAAATGACACTTTTGCAGATAAGCCTGAACACTTTTTCTTGTCAGAAAATGTGTGTTCATCTACTTTTGCGTTTTTCTCCCTTAAATGCCAAAAAACTTAGAGGCAAATTTATAGCCACCGTGTTCCAATCTGTTCAAAAATTACAGATTGTAAGGATTGGAGGGAGCCCCCTAGATCACCTAATAAAATGCTCTGGTTTATAGATGAGGAAATTGAGCTCCATAAAGGGGTAGGGGTTTCCTGAGGGGCACTGCTAAAGGGCTTCCTTAGTGGCTCAGTGGTAAAGAATCTTCCTGCCAATGCAGGAGACTTGGGTTCAATCCCTGGGTTGGGAAGATCCCCTGGAGAAAGAAACGGCAACCCACTCCAGTATTCTCACCTGGAGAATCCCCATGGACAGAGGAACTTGGTGGGCTACAGTCCATGGGGTTGCAAAAGAGTTGGACACAACTTAAGCATCTAAACAACAACAACACTTCTAAAACTGAGACCAAAACCTCCATCTCAGGACTCCTAGCTTTTTCTGCGAATGCACAGTGGGGTCTGGAAATAACCTATTTCTTCTGCTTCCTTCAGATCGTCTTAATTCATTTCTCAGCGAGTCACTTTTCATCAGCCTTCGATCAAGTGGCTTTCTTTCCTTTTTCAAAAAATATTTATTATTTTTGGCTGCATTGGATCTTAGCTGCAGCATGCGGGACCTTTTCATTGAAACACGAGGGCTTCTCGCTGGTTGTGGCGCTTGGGCTCAGCAGCTGTGGTGCACGGGCTTAGGTGCCCCTTGGCATGTGGGATCTCAGTTCTCTGACCAGAGGCGGAACCTGAATCCTTGTATCGGAAGGCAGATTCTTAATCACTAGGCCACCAGGGAAGTCCCTAATCCAGCAGTTTTCAGTGTGTGGTCCTCACACCAGCAGCATCAGCAGTGTCTGGAACTTGGTGGCTAGGTCAAGTCTCTGAATCAAGCCCTCCAGGTGACTTCAGCGCAACCTGAAGTTTGAGACTATAGTATCCTTGCCTGGGAAAGTCCACAGACAGAGGAGCCTGGCGGGCTACCGTCCAAGGGGTCGCAAAGAGTCGGAAATGACTTAGCAACTAAACAATGATAACAACAGAAGTTTGAGACACCCTGCTTTACTCTGTTAACTCCGTTCACCAAGGAGATCAGGGGACTGATCAGGTGCATCTAATTTCACAACACTTTTTCAGCCTGGCTCCTCCAGTGACCGAAATCAGAGGTTCACGTAAGTCACTTTTGGAGACACAGAGTTGATGGTAAATTTGTGGAGAACTGGAGTGGAAAGCCAGGGTGAGCTGAGGCAGCTCTGGGGACTGGCCCTCCCTCTGCCTGTTTTTCCCTCTTTCTTTCCATTTTCCCTGTCTTCCCTCCACAGATCTGTTCCTATTCTTCCTGTTCTTTTTTCCTTTTCCTTTATAGCTGGCGTTTGCCTTTGATCTACCATGACCTGAGTCAAAAGTCTAAATCGCAGCATCCTTTGGCCTTGATTTCCCTTCCTACCTGGAAAATTCTCTCCATATAACCTTTCCCATTTGTCCGTTCAAGTTCCTGGAAAGGATTCTGACTGGCTTCCCTTTTGAGCCAGGCGGCACTGGTCATATCCTCACCCAAATGATGGGTCACCTTTGGCCTGAGGCTTTTTCCTGTCTCATCAACTGTTGACAGAGGATGGACTGCAGCTGGGGAGATGGGTGACTTCTGTGCAGTAACAGAGGCTTCAGGAAGACACTGGGGGCACGGACGGGGGGAGAACACGTGTGAGACCCTTCCCCCCGCCTGCCCACTTACCCCCACTCACTGTGTGCATGAGACATGAGGGCACTTGGCAGTGGGACTCAACAGTGAGGTTGCTGAGGGTTGAGCTGGAGATACGTATCTCTAACATTATCATGACCCTAACCTTTTTTCCTTTTTGAATTTTCTATTATCTATTTATTTTTGGTTATGCTGGGTCTTCGCTGTGGCTTCACTGTGGGCTTCTCCAATTGCGGCTCAAGGGCTCGGTAGTTGGGGCATGTGGGATCTTAGTTCCCTGACCAGGGATTGAACCCGGCCCCTTGCATTGGGAGTGTGGCGTCTTGAACCACTGGACCACGAGGGAAAATTCCCCTTGTCTTCAACGTGTTAGGCTTGGGTATTGAAGATCTGGGCCTGGAAGATTTGGGCGGCAGGTTATTGACTCTCAGCAAGTCATAGAGGATCCAAGCTGGAAGGGACTTCAGAGATCACCCCGCTCAGCCATTCCTCACCAGAATCCCTGGGAAGCTTCTGAAAACTAAAGCTGCCTGGACCCACCTCACAGATGTTGCTTAAAAGCCCCCAGAGGCTCTCAGTGCACAGCTGCCATGGAGAACTACTGCTCGAACTGATCTCTTAATTTTTCAGGTGGAGAAACTGCAGCTCAATTCCATAGCTTGACCATGGCTCAGCTGAATATCCTACTTCCAACGTGGTTATGGAGTTTGGGTTGTTGTTGCTGTTTGGTCGCTCAGTCGTGTCTGACTCTTTGTGACCCCTTGGACTGTAGCCCGCCAGGTTCCTCCGTCCATGGGGATTCTCCAGGCAAGAATACTGGAGTGGGTTGCCATTTCCTTCTCCAGGGGATCTTTGCAATCCAGGGATCGAACCTGCATTTCCTGTGTCTCCTACATTGGAAGACAGATGCTCTACTCCTGAGCCACCAGGGAAGTTCAGGGTTTGGGTTACTAGATGCTGAATGTTTAGCACTGAAAGAGATCACAGAAGCCATGCACTCCAGCCCACCACCTTCTCCTGAGTCTACGGAGCTAAGTGACTTGCTAAGCACTCAAGGCCAGAAAGAGGGTGCAAAGGCTAGAATGCGGGTCTCCCGACCCTTTACCCAGAGCTCTGCTCATAACCCTAAGCCTGGGGGACTATAAGGGCCAGATGGGACAGGAAGCGGACCAGCTGCTGACCTGGGCTAACTCTGCACTCGGCAGCCTTTCCAGCCGCACAGCTGAAACAGCCTGGCAGAGGGACCTGGGCAGGACTGGCCTCGGAGCGGGCTCTGGCAGAGGAGTCAGCGCTGGTGCCCTGAGAACAGGGAGGAGGCAGCTGGTCTGAGGAGACGAATCCTTGCTTTCTGCCTGCCTCCCAATTATGCTGGGAGTGTGTGTGTGTGCGTGTGTGTGCGTGTGTGTGTGTGTGTGTGTGTGTGTGTGTGTGTGTATGTGTGTGTGTAGGTGGCTGAAGATGAAAAGATCCTAAGTGCTGATGGTAAAGAATTTGCCTGCAATGCAGGAGTCGCAGGAGACGTGGGTTCGACCTCTGGGCTGGGAAGATGCCCCAGAGGAGGAAATGGCAACCCACTCCAGTACTCTTGCCTGGAGAATCCCATGGACAGAGGAGCCTGGTGGGCCACAGTCCATGGGGTTGCAAAGAGTCGGACACGAGTAAAGCTACTTAGCATGTGGTGTACAAAGAGAAAAATATGAGGCAAGGGCTCCCCAGGCATTGAGAGAGGGAGGCAGGAAACCCACGGGTGTGAGCATGAGCTTTAACCTCATCCTTTCAGGTGGGTTGGGGATGGAGAAGAAATGAGAAAATAAATCCCCCTCAAGCTTGTGAGGAGCTCTCCAGCAGATAAAGCACGTTCTCACACAGTCAGCTCGCCTGACCTTCAGCGCAGCCCCGCGCAGTGGGCAGCTCCTGTGATCCAGGCCCAGGGACAGAGAGCAGCTGGGCTCCGAGGTGACACAGCCATTACCCGGGGAGCTGACCCACCCCCTCGGGGCTCCAGCTGGGGCTCTGACCACCGTGGGATCCTGCCCTCCAGGTGTTGTGAGTGTGTGTCCCTCACGTGTGTCCCTTAAGAATGTGCTTGCCTGTGAGGGGTCGTGTTTACCGGGGCCACAGCAGCTGGACTACGAACGCAGGAACGAACAGGGTGTGGTTATAGGGCGGCTGTGAGGTCTTAGACAAGCTAGTTCTCATCTGAGAAACAAGCACCCTGCGGGGCTGCTGTAGGGCTCAGGGATAAGTACACGAAGCACCTAAGCCAGGCTTGCCAGGAGCCTGTGAGCACTCAGCAAATGGTAGCTGTTAATACCCCGTGTACTTGTTAGTGGACTGGGTGCAGAAGCGCATCTGTCTTCAGATTAAAAAAGAAGAGAGTCTGGCACAGGGCCAGGGCTGCTGGCTCTGTCTAAACGTGAACTTGTCCTCAGGGATCTTCTCCGAGGCTTGACGGGGAAACCAAGTCCCACTTCCTACCCTCAACTTACTAACTCTGCACGAGTGTCTGCTGATGAATCCATGCTAGTTAGGCACAAATACAGATCACTAAGGTCACTGGTGGCTCAGATGGTAAAGAATCTGCCTGCCATTGAAGAAGACACAGGCTCAAGCCCTGGGTGGGGAAGATCTGCTGGGAGAAGGGCATGGCAACCCCTTCCAGTATTCTTGCCTGGAGAATCCCATGGACAGAGGAGCCTGGTGGGCTACAGTCCATGAGGTTGCAAAGGGTCAGACACAACTGAGCAACTTTGACTTCACAAGGTCAGCGTGGGTGGCACTTTGGAGGCCTGAGACGCTCTCAGAAGTCAGCAGTTGAGACTCTGGGGTGGGGTGACTGAGTCAGAGGATCGGCTGGGGCGGGGAGG
>NW_011494896.1:1782140-1782585 GCF_000754665.1 Bison bison bison | reverse complement strand
GGGGGGCCACGCGTATCACAGCCAAGCACATACAAGGACACTTCTCACGTGGCATCGCGCCAAGTCCTCACAAACGGCCATGCGCACAGGCGTTACTCCCATTTCACACGAGGAGGCTGACAGGGTGCTCAGTTACTTGTCGAAAGTCATTTTTTGGAACTGGGGTTCAAGGTCAAGTCTGCCTGGTTTCAAAGGCTATGCTCCTTAAACTACCTGCAACCCAGCCCTTGCCACCCATGCAGGTGAGATCCCACAGGGAGGGGGGAAGTGCTAGGTCTAGAGGTGTGTGTGTATGTGTGTGTGTGTGTGTGCACGCGTGCACCTCACTTGGAGCTCACGGAGGACTAGGAGGGGGAGGCCCAGGCTGGCTCACGGGAGGCGGCCTCCTGAAAGGAGAATCTTTGCTGACATCGGACAGCTACCCACGCCATGCTGGCTTCCTCGC
>NW_011494896.1:1778454-1782040 GCF_000754665.1 Bison bison bison | reverse complement strand
TGGCTTCCTCGCCACACTTGCTGTGGGGTTCAGCTGTATTCCTCGCGCCTCCCCTCCGCTTGGCTTTTACTTCTTCTGAGTCACACACTGAAGACCTTCAGGCCAAGCTAGCCAGGACCCACGGCCCACGGAGGCACAAGCAGAGCGTGTACAGGGGAGAAGCAGGAAGGGGCAGAGGAGGCTCCACGGAGCCCAGATCCTTCTGCTGTGTCTCACCTGCCCGGGGTACTCAGGTGTCCTTGAGATACTCAAACATCTCCCTAGGGGTTCTGAGGTGATGCAGAGCCCCAGGGATGTCAGAGCGACAATTTCAGCCTCATGCATGCTCAGTCACTTTAGACTGAGACCACCAGGCTCCTCTGTCCATGGGATTCTCCAGGCAAGAATACTGGAGTGGGCTGCCATTCCCTTCTCCAGGGGATCTTCCTGACCCAGGGATCGAACCCACGTCTCTTATAACTCCTGTGTTGGCAGGTGGATTCTTTACCGCTGGACACCAGGGCAGCCCATTTTAGCCTCAGCTGGATCTAATTAGCTTTGGGGGTGGTGGTGGAGTGGGGGGGAGGTCTTTTCACAGAGGACTGACAGGAACATTTATCATTTCAGAAATGACGAGGCGCTGGCTCTCTCCCTCCTGCCCTCGGGCTGGCCTCCTGTCGAACGCTAATCTGTGAAGCCCTGCCCAGCCAGGCTCAGAGGACGCTCAGGGCTGGGGCGGAGCCCAGACTCTCCCTTAGGAGGGAGACAGGGATGCAGTCAACACCTGGAAAAAGGCCAAATGGACGCCTGGAGCAGCTGCTCAGAAGGTCACAAGTCAGGTAGCTTGACTGGGTTATCATCTGAGGAAAGGTTCTGCAAAGCATTTGCAGGAAATCTGTACCCAGAGTGTGCGGGATGAATCTGTTGACTTTAAAAAATGCACAACGTGAGAGTTGTGAGTTAAATTTTATTGGGGGCAAAGTAAGGACTGCAGCCCAGGAGACAGCACCTCAGATAGCCCTGAGAAACTGCTCCAAAGAGGCAGGAGGGAAAGGTCAGTATGTGATTTTTGGTGAAGAGGGGGAATACATGCAATCAAGCACATATTTTCCAAAAGATTTCTACTAGTCTCAGGAAGCCTTAGCTAGTCATGAGGAACAGTCGTCACCATGGATTTTAGTGCTTTTCTAGATGTGGAGAGATGGAAGAATTAGGCTCATAAAGTCCGATCCTGAAAAATATCTAAAGACGACCTGAAGACCTGTCCTGCGTTTTTCCCCCCTGAGCACAGAGCACCTCATTTCTGCTTTCCACCCTGAACTCCTTTCAGGGTGTATTGAAGGTCAGCAGCTGCGGCAGCACAAGACTCAATCCTTGTAGAGGTACATGGGCAGATGGCAGGTGCCAATTAGTCACTGACAAACCCACGGCGCCGGCTCACTCTGCCTGTGTCTGCCTCAGCCCTGGATGAGAGGATCGTGCCCTCCCAGGAGAGGCTCTGGAAACGAATACAGCAACCCCCAATTGAGACCCCCAGACAATGTTCCAGGAGTGGCAAGAACACCCCTTCCTGAATACCCACCTAACGTGCACAGCCCCAAACTACAGCAAGCGTCGCGATGTGCTGCTTACCTGTCCACACTCTGGTTCAGACTGTGTGGGTCCGAGTCTTGGCTTTGCTGGTTATGAGCTGTGTGACTCTGGGCAAGTTTTCTCTGTGCCTCAGTTTCCCCGTCTACAAATAGGCTGATAACAGTGTCTATTTCTTAGGGGAGCTGTGATAATTAGATGAGTTTATCTATAGACTGCAAGAAGATCAAACCAGTCCATCCTAAAGGAAATCAACTCTGAATATTCACAGGAAGGACTGATGCTGAAGCTGAAGCTCCAATACTTCGGCCACCTGATGTGAGCAGCCTACTCACTCCAGTGAGACCCTGATGCTGGGAAACATTGAAGGCAAAAAAAGGGGGCAGCAGAGGAAGAGTTGGTTAGATAGATCATTGGCTCAATGGACATGAGTTTAAGCAAACTCTGGGAGATGGGGAAGGACAGGGAAGCCTGGCGTGCTGCAGTCCATGGGGTCACAGAGTCGGACACAACTTAGCGACTGGACAACAACCTATGTAAAGATCTTAGGATAGTGCCCGGCCTTTAGCCAGCAGGTGTTACGATAATACTTTTCTCCTGGTTCTAGTTCAACTGCCAGCCTCCTGCCGGGACTGTCACACATCTGTTTTCCATGCTACATGTCCACCTTCGGCAGCACCCTCCCTATACCCAACTGAGGCTGAGCTGGCTCCTGGGCTCAAGTGGTTTCCACCCACAGGAACCCCCACTCTGCTGTTATGATCCTTTCCATCACTAATGCACTGGAGAACCACCGGTGAGGCCTGGACCTGAGCGTGAAACAGCTCCCTGTTAAGCCAACCCCCTTGCATGGTGAGAAGGAGACCATGTTTTAGGTAGAACCACTGATCAATTCTCCTACCCCGCCCCTCTAGTCTGCTGTTTCACCCACCGTGAGGTCTCACAGGCCTTACATTCTTTCCAGGGGGAGGTGGGCATGCTTGAGTCACTGTAGACAAAGACATTCTGTCTCAGTTCTTCGCACTCATCTTTCAGGCCCAGCTCAAATGTCATCTCCTTGGTGTGGCTTTCCCCAGTTCCCACAGTCAGAACTCTCACTTTACAAATTGCTTGAGAATTGTGATCTCAGACAAGTTCCCTTCCTGTGCCACCTCAGTTTGCTCATTTGTGAAATGAACAACACCATTTCCAGATGAACCTTCCAGCACTTGGGGAAGATCCATTATCAGCCAATGGATGTAAAGGCCCTCCGTGCCAGGCAAAGGAGATGGGGAGATACCTGAGTGAGCTGACTGCCCTGCTGTCTACAGAGCTGATAAAACCAAGCCCTTTCCTGGAATGCCCTTCCCTTGTTCTGCACACATGGAATTCCTATTCATCCTTCAAGGACCAGCTCAAATGTCATCCCTCCTGTGAAGCATTCCTGCTGCCCTCAAGGAAAACAAATTTCCTCTCCCTTTCACTCCTGTAATCCTTTGTCCCTATTAAATCTCTTGTTGCTGTTTAACTTTTATCATATTCAACTTATAGCTTTAGGTCAAGAACTGTATTTTGATCTTTGGAGGTAACTTCACAGCTTGTAACATGATGCCCAGCAGCTTCAAAAATGCTCATTAATTCAAACTTCTGGATTCTGGAGTGGACCCTGGAGGAAAACTCTATCATCACTGTGTGTGTGTGTTGGTTGCTCAGTCGTGTCCGACTCTTTGCAACCCCATGGACTGTAGCCCACCAGGCTCCTCTGTCCATGGAATTCTCCAGGCAGGAATACTAGAGTGGGTTGCCATTTCCTTCTCCACTACCATCACCAGTTTGCTTGTTTTCTCAGTTGCTAAGTCGAGTCTGACTCTTTGCGACCCCATGGACTGCTGCACACCAGGCTTCTCTGTCCATCACCACCTCCTGGAGCTTGCTCAAACTCATGTCCATTGAGTTGGTGATGTCATCCAACCATCTCATCCTCTGTTGCCCCCTTCTCCTCCTGCCTTCAATCTTTCCCAGCATCAGGGTCTTTTCC
>NW_011494896.1:1777543-1778354 GCF_000754665.1 Bison bison bison | reverse complement strand
CCAGGACCCGGCCACGTTATCACATTTCACCTTCACAACGATTATTTCAGGTAGGGAGCCTTATTGCCTTTGGTTGATAAATGTGGACGTTAAGGCCGAGAGAGGTTAAGAAACTTGCCTAAGCATCAGGGAGACGAAACCACAGAGCTCATTGTGAAGACCTAGCTCCTTTTCTCACTCAGTAGGCGACACTGTCCCATCAGAGTGTCAATTACTTGCCCAATGGATCTGATGCGTTTCCAGCTCCCTCTAGAAACTTGTGTCCCAGTACAGGAGGTTGGTGGCTTATCAGATGACTCAGTGGTAAAGAACCCACCTGCCAATGCAGGAGATGCGGTTTGACCCCTGAGTTGGGAAGATCCTCTGGAGAAGGACATGGCAACCCACTCCAGTATTCTTACCCAGAGAATCCCATGGACAGAGGAGCCCGGTAGGCTATAGTCCATGGGGTCTCAAAAGAGTCAGTCATGACTTAGTTACTATACAACAGAGGAGGCTGGTACACAAATAATTAAAAATATAAAGCACCAAAAATAAAACTATGGAATAGAAATATGTGTCATGCACTGGGGTTGAGGGGAGGTGTGGAGGCTGAGAAGAGTTTAGACTGGGGCAGATCAGGGAGGGTTTCTCTGATCAGATCAAAGAAGCTGACTCTTGGAAGATGGGGATAACCTGAGTTTTGCTGGGTAGAGAACAAGGAAAGGAGAGAGGGCAGGAATCTGAGGCAGAGTGGATGGCATGGGCAAAGGCTTGCAGAGAATGCCAGACATGCTTGGGGAGGGAGACTAGACCAGGGGAGCCAGAAATC
>NW_011494896.1:1776809-1777443 GCF_000754665.1 Bison bison bison | reverse complement strand
TGCTCAAACTCATGTCCATTGAGTTGGTGATGTCATCCAACCATCTCATCCTCTGTTGCCCCCTTCTCCTCCTGCCTTCAATCTTTCCCAGCATCAGGGTCTTTTCCAATGAGTTGACTCTTCAGACCAGGTGCCCAAACTATTGGAGCTTCAGCTTCAGCATCAGTCCTCCCAATGAATATTCAGGGTTGATTTCCTTTAGGATGGACTGGGGATCTCCTTGCAGTCCAAGGGACTCTCAAGAGTCTTCTCTAGCAGCACAGCTCAAAAGCATCACTAGTCTGATACTAGTTTATCTGAAGCCAACAGCTGAATTCACAGTCTAGTCCATTAGAGCCTGGGGAGAAGGGCTTCTAGTCAGCCTGGTAGTGGGAGTGGGGAGTGGGGTGGCTGTGTGTTTCTGTACAATCTCAGCTGCAATGCTTAAGGGTTAAAGGATCTTTTCAGGAAACAGTGAATCTGGAAGAGCCAGATCTTGTCTGTAATTACACATTAGTTCATTATGTGTTTGATGACTCAATTTTCTTCACCAACATTGAAAAATACAGACGTGTAACGTAACTCTGCATATATCAGTCCTGCCTTCCTCCTACGGTAGTTGCTGAAGGAAACAGCACAGATGCCAGGACCCGGC
>NW_011494896.1:1769157-1776709 GCF_000754665.1 Bison bison bison | reverse complement strand
ATTTCTGAGGACGAGCTGGGCTGTGCTAGGCTCAGTTTTGTTAAAATGTTGGCCCTTGTTTCTTTAAGCCTCAGGCAGCTGCTGATAGCTGCAGAGGAGGGCCATGACACTGGTGCAGTGTTAAAGCTAATGCAGGAGATGTGAGAGATGCAAGTTCGATCCCTGGGTCGGGAAGATCCCCTGGAGTAGGCAATGGCCACCCACTCCAGTATTCTTGCCTGGGAAATCCCACGACAGAGGAGCCTGGTGGGTTACAGACCATGGGGTCACAAAGAGTCAGAAACAACTGAATACACAGAGCACAGCACACAAGCTGTGTGAGGAGGGAGGCTCTGCAAGGAACCGGGAGGTAGTAAACAGGGTCCTGCATCCTTCAGAAACGTGCCATCAGCTCCCAAGGTCTCGGTCAGTATTGGTTTCAGAGATGACTCTCTTTCCCGTTGAAAGAGACAGGCTGAAGACCAGATCAGCTCTGGAGTTTGGGCGCACTGTCCCCTGCCCCCAGGATGGCTGAAACATGGCTGCTCTGCGTGATGAGGTCAAATGTGCTGCAGCATGTGGACATGCCCACCCACAGGAAGTGGGACACGCTGCCCTCTACCAAGGGTAACACCGGGAACTCCCCGGGCCTGCAGTGCTCATTCCAAATGCTGGCTTCAGAACTGGAATACTGCTTATCCAAATTAATGAAAGATGTTCTAGATCCATGATGACATGTTCCTGACACAGTGCATGATTTATAACACAGATTTATAAATTCTATGTAAATGTAAATTACACATCTGTGCACAGTATTCTAACACAGGCTGAAACAATGTCCCACGACACATAATAAACTCAGGAGCTCTTTAATCATCAGTGCTAGAACTACGTGTTGACAATCACCTTGCACTGAGCACTTTGTGAAAATCCTTCCATTTTTCCTTTTTCATTTTTTAAAAATATATATGCTGAACTCACCATGAAAAAGACAAACCGGTGATCTCTTTAGAAAACTGCCCCCAAATTCTTTGGCTCGGAAAGAAAATGGCGTGCCAGATTTTTGCCGAATAAAGCGACATTTTGAGTGGAATCTGGGTTGAGCCCAAATAAAGGAATGCTGCTTCTTTGAATCAGCAAAAGAATTCAGTCTCCGGTATCCAGCACTCCATTATTCATTGACCCGAATTAGCAGGAGAGCTGTCTGCACTTTGGAGATGACTGGGAAAGCGGGGTTGGAGGGGGAGAGGGAAGGAGGTGGTGGGTAGATAAAGGAGAGGAAAACAAGCTGAAATACCTCCCGGGCCAACTCTGAACAACATGTTGGGTGTTTCTTATTTGGAGGCGGAGAGGCTCTGAGGTCCCCTTGCTAGACACTGTCTCAGCTCACCTCTCTGCACATGGGCTCATTTCCCAGAGCAAAAGCTCAAAACAAATGTCATGCTGGGCTGCTTCTTCCCAGGAAGCCCCTCCAGGGTCCCAGCAAGCAAGGCCAGAGAGAAGACTGAACCCGGCCAGGAGACGGCCCCTCCCCGAGCCCTGGCCCCAGGCCGCTCACCGGGGTCTGCGGAAGGTCAGGCCGTAGTGCTGGCAGGCCAGCCCCACGGTGGGCGTGTACACGATGGGCAGGAACTTCTCCACGTCTGAGGTCAGCACGCGGTAGAAGAGCTTCTCGTTCCGGTCCTGGAGCGTCATGAGGATGATGTACCTTGGGAGAAGAGGCAAGAACCAAGCTGATGACATGAACACCCTACATGGCAGCACGGACGGCCTCGACGTGGAAACCTAGGGCTCCCTGGGCACCTTCACGGGCAAATCACCATCCCCTCTGAGCATGAGTCTCATCATCTAGGAAATGTGGGGAATATGACCTGCATTATGGCGTCCATGGGGTCACCCAGAGCCGGACACGACTGAGTGACTAACAACAACAACAACAATGGCCCTTATTATTACACGATGTAGGTGCCATTCCCAACAGTTTCATTAACGGATTTGACATGGGGAACATGCCTCCCAATGACTCGTATGTGTGCTTAGTCGCTCAGTCATGTCCAACTCTTTGCGACCCCATGGACTGTAGCCTGCCAGGCTCTTCTGTTTATGGAATTCTCCTGGCAAGAATTCTGGAGTGGGTTGCTATTACCTTCTCCAGGGGATCTTCTGGACCCAGGGATCGAACCCATGTTTCCTATATTGCACGGGGATTCTTTACTGTCTAAGCCACCAGGGAAGGCCCCAATTGACTTGTAAGGTGGGTAATGTAATTTTGGTCATTTTATTTTATTTTTTTTATTGGGATATAATTGCTATCTGGCCATTTTAGAGACAGTCAAGCCACAGAGAAATGAAATAATTCACCAAGAGATCTGAACCTATGCAATATAACTCCAGAATCTGTGCTCTCAGCCATGATGCAATATGGCTAGTTAGGTTATAGTTATGTGGACAGTAATGAACAACAGCAGAATAACAGCATTCTGGGGCTGAGGGAGGTTGGGAAAAATGCTAGGCGGACCGGTGGTATATGAACTGGTCCTTCCTGTCACACAGGCCTGGTTCCTGTCACAAGTAGAGTTCACAAGTGTTTGAGCACCAAGTGATCTCAGGAAGCATGTTGCAAACATGCCTACTTCCTGAAGCCTGGAATCAGTAAGCCAGGAAAAGGGCCTTTCATTCACACTTCACACAGAACAGTCTGGGAGAAAAAAACTTAGGGACTGAAATTCCCAGTAGGGTGTGAAATTGAAAGTGTTCGTTGCTCAGTCGTGTCTGAGTCTTTGCGACCACATGGACTGTAGCCCGCCAGGCTCCTCTGTCCATGGGATTCTCCAGACAAGAATACTGGAGTGGGTTGCCATGCCCTCCTCCAGGAGATCATTCTGACCCAGGGACTGAACTCACATCTCCTGCAGCTCCTGCGCTGGTGGTGGTTTCTTTACAGCCAAGCCACTGCGGTAGCCCAATGAGGTTTAAGTGGCAGCTGATATCACAACCTTTAAGTTTTGGAGAGATAATGAGGGCGCGTGAGGCCCTGGCATGGAGTGGGGTGACAAAGATGATCTGGCAGGGGAATGATCCCCGGGCGAGGCGTCAGGTTCCTGGGTGTGAATCTCAGCTCTGCTGTTCACGAGCTGTGTGACCTTGAGGAAGTCTTGTGACTTCTTGGGGCTTCAGCCTCTTCTTCCTCACCAAAGGCACTAGTCCGTTACTATGCTCTAGAAGGCACTTTCAGGAAAGGGGGATTTATGCTTAGAATAGTCAGGATCTTAGCTCATTATGAGTGTAATGATTCCCTTACTAAGCACCCACTAGTACACATCTCTTCTCAATTCCGCATTCAGTGATGTCAAGTTGATAAGCTGAAATTGACCTTGGCGGGAGTATCTGCATCATGAGATTGGCAAATGCTTTAAATCCTCACCCCCTGGCCCCAGAACTGCTCCTTAAGCACTTAGCAGCACACCACTGTCTTTACCCATAAGCTGGGGAGCCTCCTTAGCCTTTCTCCCTAAGCACCTGCTGGAAGGAGGGGCTCCCATAATGAATGGGTCAGAGAGGTCCTCAGGAGCAAGCCCCCTCGAGCTCACAGGATCAGGCACATCCACTGCCCCCAGGTCTTCCCAGGCATGCGGGTGAGGCCCATCTCGCTGGAAAGAACTGGAAAGGGGAGGATTCTGGACTTCGATTTTTAGGGTTTAATATCTTTAGGAAGGTGAATTTCATTTTGGACTAAGGAACTTTTGCTCTTAAGTGATAGAATGAGGATCTGAACTCAGGATAGTTTTGTAGCCACTAAGCTTCAATACCTCTTAGCTATGGTGTAGCAGAGAGGTTCAAAGCACAGACTCTGGAGCTAACTGTCTGCGTTCAAATCCTGGCTGTGCCAAAGTTCACAGCCATGAGACCTGCCAGGTCACTACCTTCTTTAGTAAGACGGGTAAAGCTGACCCTGTGAACACCACTGA
This sequence comes from Bison bison bison, assembly GCF_000754665.1. Classification (NCBI taxonomy): domain Eukaryota; kingdom Metazoa; phylum Chordata; class Mammalia; order Artiodactyla; family Bovidae; genus Bison; species Bison bison. The sequence continues at coordinate 1,772,762 of NW_011494896.1, read as the reverse complement.
CTCTTCTTGTCAACATCCCCACCGGGAGAAACCGGAGGGGAGGCGGGGCTCTCCCTAAACCTCCAATGGATGGCATCCCAGGTCCGCTCAAGGTGACCCTGTCCATTTCCCTTCTGCTCCACCACGTTCCTTATATTTCAGGAACCTGGGCCATGCACCGCTTCCTTAACCCATCTGTCCCTGTATTTTTTCCTATAGATTAAAATTTTTTTTTCACTTGGAGGATAATTGCTTTACAATGTTGTGTTGGTTTCTGCCGTACAGCGTGAATCAGCCAGAAGTACACACATGTTTTCTCCCCCTCAAACCTCCCTCCCACCCCCAGCCCCATCCCACGCCTCTAGGTTGCCACAGGGCACTGGGTTGAGCTCTTCCCACTGGCTACCTATTTTACGTATGGTAATGGATGTTTCAGTGCTACTCTCCCAACTTGTCCCGCCCTCCCCTTCCCCTGCTGTGTCCACAGTTCTCTACGTGTGTGCGTGCTCAGTTGTGTCTGACTCTTTGCGTATAGGCCCACATTTTTGCTCCCTTCCTTCCCATTGAGTGAAATCCTTCCGGGAACCCCACTGCTGAATGCTGAAGTCCATTGGTACTTCCATTGGTACTATTGGTGCTTCCTGGGCTGACTCTGATTTCATCACTTCTGGAAGGCCCAACCAGATCCCCCTGTTTGGAGTTCAGGCAACCTTCTCAGTCCTCCCAGGACACACGGACCATGGCTCGATCACAACAAGCCCTGTCCCTCAGGGAGACCATCACCCTGTAGAAGGCAAGGCTGGGTCTGGGCTCTCTCGGGGCTGTCGGCCTTTCCTAGCTAGAGAGTGTCCAGAAAACCATCTGAGGACCAGAGCTGAGCCCGACGCTGGGTGAGAGAACAGACATCCAGCACTCACTTGTCCAGGTCACTCTGCTGTCGCTCGTAGTATCTCATGACCCGGAGGAGCTGGACATCCTGGCTCAGAAAGCAGGGGGGGATGAGGCCATGGATCCCAAGCTGCAGCCTCTCTTCAAGTGTAAAGGCCATGCCCTGGGGAGAACAGGAAAGAAACGCATGCACATAAATGGGTGTGCAGGAAACCCGGGAGCAGCGGCGGTTCCATCCCCAGACCAGCCACAGGCACTGAGACTCAGCAGCGAGGGCCCTGGGCGCAGAGCCCACTGCTGCCTTTTAAGTAGCCAGGCCATCCTGCGTCAGTCATCTTGGCTCTTCTGGAGTCTAGCTTCCTCTTAAAAAAACATGGAAAATGTGTATATTGCCAGGGTTTTTTGGTTTATACTTCTTTTTGAAAATGTATTTTATTTTTAGAACAGTTTTTTTTTTTTTAAACATTTATTCATCTTTTGTTATTCATTTGGCTGCACCGGATCTTAGTTGCAGCGTGTGGGATTCAGTTCCCCGACCAGGGATTGAACCCAGGGCCCCTGCATTGGGAGCATAGAGTCTTTGCCACTGGATCTACAGGGAAGTCCCCAGAACAGTTTTAGATTTATAGAAAAATTGACAAGACAGTACCGGGTTCCCTTATATTTCCTCATCCAGTTTGCCCTATTAGTAAATATCTTCCATCCCTTTGGTATATTTGTTAGAATTAATGAATCAACAATGACACATTATTATTAAAGTCCCTGGTTTATTCAGATTTCCTAGTTTTTTTTTTCCACCTAGTTTTTTTTTCTTTTTTCGTTGTTCTTTTAGGATCCCATCCAGGGCCCCACATTCCATGTAGTCATCAGGTCGCCTAAGGCTCCTTTTGGCTCTGACAGTTTCTCAGGCCCTCCTTGGTTTTGATGACCTTGGAGTGTCTTGAGGAGGACTGGTCAGGTATCTTGTACACTCTCCCTCCACTGGAATTTGTGTCATGCTTCTCTCATGACAGAAGTGGGCTAATGGGTTTTGAGGAGGAAGACCACAGAGGTAAAGTGCCATTTTTATCACATCAGATCAAGGCACATATGACCAACACAACTTATCATTGTTGCTATTGACCGAGATCACGTGGGTGAAGAAGTGCTTGCCTTCTCTCACCCACAGTGGAGAGCCCTCTCCACTGTGAAGTTACGCCTTGCTTGGACTTCTACATAGGAGATTTGTCTCTTCTCCCTCACTTATTTATTTGTTCAGTCATTTATTTATATTAGAATGAACTCATGGCTATTTGTTTTATGCTCTGGGTTATAATCCAATACTCTTATTTTTTTCACTCAAGCTGTTCCAGTTTTGGCCATTGAAAACTCTTTTAGCTGGCTCTGTATCCCTTGAGGGGCTTCCCAGGTGGCTCTCCTGGTAAAGAACCCACCTGCCAATGCAGGAGACAAAAGAGTCAGGAGTTCAATCTCTGGGTCGGGAAGATTCCTCTGCAGGAAGGCATGGCAATCCACTCCAGTATTCTTGCCTGGAGAATCCCACAGACAGAGGAGCCTGGTGAGCTAAAGTCCATGGGGTTGCAAAGAGTCAGACACGACTGAAGCAACTGAGCATGCCTGGTAAGATTATATTTAGCTTTTTAAGAAACTGCCAAACTGTTTTCTAAAGTGGCTGCAAAACTTTGCGCTCCTACCAGCAACGAATGAGTTTCTGTTGTTTCACCTCCTCTCCAGCAATCGGTGTTGTCAGTTTTAAAAATTTTAGTCTTTGTAATAGATGTGTGTGTGTGTGTTAGTCGCTCAGTTGTGTCCGACTCTTTGAGACCCCATGGGATGTAGCCCACCGTATGTAGTGGTATGTTATTATTGCTTGAATTTGTAACTCCCTATTGACATAGGATGTTGAACAATTTTTTTTCATATGCTCATTTTTCACCTGTACATCTTCTTAGAGAGGTATTGTTAAAAACTTCTTGCCTTTTTTACTCTTTTTTTCTTATTGTTTAGTTTTAATAGCTCTTAGATCTTCAGTTTTAATGCAATCCCTATCAAAATTTGAATGGCATCTTTTGCAGAAATAGGAAAGTCAATTTTCAAGTTCGTATGAAGTAGCAAGGCACCCTGAGCAACCAAAACCATTTTTTATAAAACTACAGTAATCAAAACAGTGTGCTATTGGCATAAGTACATACAGATCAATAGAAAAGAATCAAGAATTTGGAAATAAATCCATACATCTACGAAAATTGGTTTTCGACAAGGAGGCCAATTCCATTTGATGGAGAGAGAATAATGTCTTCAAGAACAGATGCTGGGACAACTGGATTGCCATGTGCAGAAGAATTCAAGGGGATTCCTACTTCACACCAAAACAAAAATTAATTCAAATGGATCAATGGCCTAAATATAAGAACTAATATCATAAAACTCTTACAGAAAACACAGGGGTAAATCTTAATGACCTTGGGTTTGACTATGGATTCTTAGATATGCACCAAAGCAACAGCAGTAAAGAAAAAATTAGATAAACTGACTCCATCTAAAAACTTTTGTGCATAAAGGAAAACTGCCAAGGAAGGGAAAAGACAGCCTACAAAATGAGAGAAAATATTTGGAAATCACAGGTCTAATAATGGCTTAATATTCAGAATCTATAATTTCTACAACACACAACAAAAGGAAAAGCAACCCAAGTAAAAAATGGGCAAATGACTCAGATATTTCTCCAAGGAAGATAT
>NW_011494896.1:1762078-1769057 GCF_000754665.1 Bison bison bison | reverse complement strand
TAAACAGATATTTCTCCAAGGAAGATATACAAATGGCCAATAGCACATGAAAAAATATACAGCATCATTAATCATGGTTGTTTAGTTGCTAAGCAACCCCACAAACTGCAGCCTGCCAGGCTCCTCTGTCCATGGGATTTCCCAGGCAAGAATACTACAGTGGGTTGCCATTTCCTTCTCTAGGGTTCTTCCCCACCGGGGGAAGGAACCCACGTTTCCTGCATTGGCAGGTGGATTCTTTACAACTGAGCCACTCGGGAAGCCTATCATTAGTCATTGTGTGTATGTTAGTTGCTCAGTCATGTCCGACTCTTTGTGACCCCGCCCGCCAGGCTCTTCTGTCCATGGGATTTTCCAGGCAAGGATACTGGAATGGCTTTCCCTGCCCTCCTCCAGGGTATTCTCCTGACCCAGGGATCGAACCTGGGCCTCCTGCATTGCAGGCGGATGCTTTACTGTCTGAGCTAATAGGTAAGCCCATTAGCCATCAGGGAAAATAAAATCAAAACTACACTGAGATAACCATTTCACACCCACTAGGATGGCTGTAATGAAAAAAAAATAAAAGTGAATAACAAGTGTTGGTGAAGATGTGGAGAAACTGAAACTCTTGTACATTGCTGGTAGGAATGTAAAGTGTTGCAGCCTCTCTGGGAAAACGATTTCGAATTTCTTCGAAAAGCTAAGCACAAAATTACCATATGACCCCAAAAATTCCATTCCAGAAACTGAAAGCAAGGACTTGAACAGATGTTCACTGCAGTGTTATTCACCACAGCCAAAAGGTGGAATCAAGAGAGGTGTCCACCAACACATGAGTGGATAAACAAAATGTGTATATACAATGAAAATTATTCAAACATAAAAAGGAATGCAGTTCCGATACATGCTACTTCATGGATGAACCTTGAAAACATTATGCTAAATGAAATAAGCCAGATACAAGAGGACAAATATTATACGAATCCACGTACAGGAAATATCTAGAATAGACAAATTCATCACGACAGAAAGTAGATTAGAGATTACTAAAGGCTGGGCGGTGGGGAAGCCGTGGGTGCGTTACTACTCAATGGCAACAGAGTTTCTATTTAGGGCAATGAAAAAGTTTTGGAAATGGATAGTAATGATGGTTACACAACATTATGAATGTACTTAGTGGCACTTAACTGTGTACTTAAAAATGGTTTAACCAAATTTTGTTTTATATATATATATACTTGACCACAACTTAAAAAGTTAAAACCAGATTATCTCCCAAAACCACTGAACTGTATCTGTAAAATGAGTGAATTGTATGGTATGTGAATTGTAACCCAATAAAGCTGTTTTAAAAGAATTCTTTGCATATTTTGGATACAAGTCCTGCATCAGATGTGTGTTTTGTAAATATTTCTTCCAGTCTGTGGCTTATCTTTTCATCGTCTGACCAGTGTTTTTCACAGAATGGCCCTTTCTGGTTTGGGCACTGGCAGGGAGACACGAGGGATAAGTAAGACATCATGGAATCTGCTCCCTGGCCCGGTTAAACCCTCTGGAGATGGTGTCTGCTGGCAGAAGCTGCAGGAACTGTTCTCGTAAGGGATACTGGGGGATGTGAGCAGTCCAACTTCCCTGCCTTTATCCTGAAGTGATGAAGAGCAACATCCTGTGGAAAAAAAAGACACCTCTTCCATGTAGAACTCCGGGTGGCTCTGCTGAATGAGGGCTGCCCTAGAACTGCCTAGAAAACAGTGTAGGCGCCCTCAACCTTCTTACCCTGGCAGTGGCCAAAGGGGTCAGCCCAGAGTGGCTCCATGGGTGGCAGACATTAACAAGGAAGGGAGCAGAATCCCCAAGTGGGGAGGATTGTGTAGGGGACTGAGAACAGTCCTTAATTAACTAATTCATTAATTAATACTGCTAGTCAAGGCTATGGTTTTTCCTGTAGTCATGTATGGATGTGACAGTTGGACTGTGAAGAAGGCTGAGCACTGAAGAATTGATGCTTTTGAACTGTGGTGCTGGAGAAGACTCTTGAGAGTCCCTTGGACTGCAAGGAGATCCAACCAGTCCATTCTGAAGGAGTTCAGCCCTGGGATTTCTTTGGAAGGAATGATGCTAAAGCTGAAACTCCAGGACTTTGGCCACCTCATGTGAAGAGCTGACTCATTAGAAAAGACTCTGATGCTGGGAGGGATTGGGGGCAGGAGGAGAAGGGGATGACAGAGGATGAGATGGCTGGATGGCATCACGGACTCGATGGACGTGAGCTTGAGTGAACTCTGGGAGTTGGTGATGGACAGGGAGGCCTGGCGTTGTGCGACTCATGGGGTCACAAAGAGTCGGACACGACTGAGCGACTGAACTGAACTGAACTGAACTGATGACCCCCACTGTAGTCAAGGCTGATGATCGCTGGGGCAATGCGGGTTAAGCCCTCTCTTCATAATGAGCCTCAGGTGATGAAGGTTCCTTGTAGAAGTGAAGGCTGTGTAGGTGATAAGTAAAAACTAATTGACACTTACGGGTGTCTAGCGTCCCCAGATTTCCTTGGGGAGGAGGAGCTTGAATGGGTAGGAAGCACCAACTCTTCCCATTCTTCCACCAGCTGGAAAATGCCTCATCTACAATGAGTACAAGTGCCTCTTCTTGTTTAGGCATGAAGTTGTGTCCGACTCTTTTGTGACCCCACGGACCGTGGCCCACCAGGCTCGTCTGTCCGTGGGATTTTCCAGGCAAGAATACTGGAGTGGGTTGCCGTTTCCCTCTCCAGGGGATCTTCCTGACTCAGGGATCAAACACAGGTCTCCTGCATTGGCAGGCAGGTTCTTTACCACCGAGCCTTTACAGGGAATTTAACAATGACAGGGCAATTCAAGTCCATATACTGATTATCCCACCTAGCTGATGCTATCATCAGTTCTAAGAAAAGGACTAATAAATACCCAATCTCACGCCATCCTTAATAATCACCTTGTGAGGAGGTCTTGTACCCTCTACTGTCCAGAGGACACAACTGAGCACCAGATGTTATTTGATGCTCCTGAAGTTGCACAGCTATTGACCCATATTTTATTGTTTCTTAAACCAAGATGCATCTTACAACCATTCGGTGTGATAACTTTTTTCCTGATGATTTCTTTGACTAGAGGTAAGTGACAGAACCAAGAGTGGATCACAGGCTGCATTTTTTTTTTAAATTGGGGTGTAGTTACTTCACAATGTTGTGTTAGCTTCTGCTGTACAATGAAGTGAATCAGCTATATATGTACATACACCTCCTCCCTCTTGGACGGCTCTCCTGCCCCCTCCACCACCATCCCACCCCTCTAGGTCACCACAGAACACCAAGCTGAGCTCCCTGTGCTATATAGCAGTGCGCACTGGCCATCTGTTTCACACATGGCAATGCTCATACATCAGTTCCAATCTCCCAATTCACCCCCCCTCCTCGTGTCCACATGTCTGTTTCCTCCTTCTGCGCCTCTATTCAGGAGCGGCTGCATCTTTGCCACTTATATCATGTACACCCTGCCAGGACCTTGGTGAGATGGACCTCAGAAAATGTGAGTTGGGATGGTGCTGGTGAAGGAAGGGTGGGAAAAAAACAGAAATAGAGGGGAAAAGTAAATAAAAGTTAGATTCCTTGGCTATTCCCAATTCCTCTTCGTTTTTGTTTTGTAACTTGGGAATCTCTGAAACTATGAGTTCTGGGCTGCGGTTATATTTTTATAAAGGAGCAATGATGACTCGGCTTATAAAAATCCTGAGGCATTGTTCCTCCTCTCAGAACTGCTGAAACTGTAAGAAAAAACCTATCTTAGGATAGGCTCGGCTCTGAAAATATGACTCATGGCGTTTTGCAAAGCACTCTGGGCACATAAAATTCCCAGTTTTCTTCATCAAAGCCCAAAATCACCAGTTCACAAATTCCCTGTGCTGGCCATCACCTCTGCAAGCTTGGTATGACACCGAGGTCTCTGATCCTTTTGCAGGAAACATCTCATACTTTCACTAAACACTATTAGGCAGGTGAGTCTTCACTGGTTTAGTAAAGAATGGAACTGTCTTTCCTTGGACCCAGGATCCCAGGCAGGCCAGGACATTTAATTATGACATCATCTTTGTTAATGACCACTTGGCTTTTAATAACAGCTCGAGTCTCTCTACAGGCTGTTTCTCTTGGCTGACTGCCACCAACTTCTTTGGTATTTCAGGAAAAAGTATGACTGTTTAGCAACTGGTAATTTCAGGGATTAAAAAAAAATACTTCTATAAGCTTCTTTTCACCCTGAAACTAATGTTAAGGCAACCTCAGATTTACAAGTTTGCAGAGAAGAAATGCAGGTACTTTAGCTTTACTGTGGCTTCCAAAACAGGACAGGCCAAAGATGATTCACTAGGGTGTAAGGGAAAAGTATTAGAACTCTATAGGAGAAAGCACTCAGGCTCTTGGCCTGGATAATTTCCATGTTAATATGGAAATGAATATGGTATTCCATATTAAGGTATACCAGGAGTCCTAAGGCAGGAGTAAGGTTTGTACAACATGGAGAAGCTGATAGTGGTGGGGGTGGGGGGGCAGTCCTTAATCCTTCTTACTGCATTGAGAATTTATGGTTTCTGTATGCCTAGCCAAATAAAGTGTTGGGTCATATTATCCAGTTTTCGTTGTTGTTGTTAAAGACTATTTTATTCGATATTTTGGCTGCGCTGGGTCTTCACTGCTGCATGCAGGCTGTCTCTGGTTCGGTACTTGGGCTTCTCACTGTGGTGGCTTCTCTTGTGGCTGCAGGTGCACAGGCTTCAGGAGTCACAGCACGTGGGCTTGGCTTTTGGGTTTAGTTGCTTGCGGCATATGGGATCTTCCTGGACCAGGGATTTAACTGGTGTCCCTTGCATCGCAAGGCAGACTCTTAACCACTGGACCACCAGGGAAGCCCCATATCATCAAGTTTTAACAAAGTCTTCAAAATAGGACAAGGGGGTTTTGAAAAATGGCTGATTCTCTTAGCAGAAAGTGACCTTGGGGTGTTCAGCTACGACACTCCGGTAGGAGTCTGCCAGTTGTGACTCTTTTGAAATATTTGAATTGCTACAGAGCCACTTCTCTGACTACTCCCCCCAGCCAGGTGCCCCTCCCAACCTGCTCTGGCTTCTCCCAGGGAACCTTTGGAACCTCCCCAAGATCAACAAACAATGGGTTAACGTTTGGCAAAGTGGGTGGCTTCAACATCCTGCTCTAGCACCAAAAGTCTGGGACTGTTTTGATTGGTTGGTGCCTACGCTGCGGCAGGGTTAAGCTTTCAACCATCACTCCTGACCTTACCTATCTCATCGTCTTCCCTGAATGACCATCTCTGGCCCAGCTGCTGAATTTCACCTGTGGGCTCAACCCAGGACAAACTTATTGGCATCAGAGACTGGCACCGGAGATAAGACATTTGCTTCCAGCATCAAATCCTCTGGAGAAGGGAAAGGCAACCCACTCCAGTAATTTTGCCTGGAAAATCCCACGGACAGAGGAGCCTGGTGGGCTACAGTCCATGGTTACAAGAGTCGGACATGACTTAGCAACTGAGCACCCACACCATCAAGTGGCTTGAAGGCAGTGAGCCTGTCAGGCCGGGCCCGGCCCCAGCCTCCTGCTGTCCAGAGACCCAGGCTTCCCAGTGGCCGGCTCCTCAAAAACTAAGCCTTCCCAACAGGAGGGCTCCCTGCCCCTCTTGGCAATCTGCCTATTGCCTCTGGCTCCAGAGTCCTGCTGTACACTTGACACTCTCTTTTCATTCATTGTTCAAACATTTATGAGTTCCTACTTTGTGCCAAGGTGTACCCCGTTAGGCACCCCGAAAAGAAATGCGCTTCTAGGTTGACCAGCAAAGACACGTGGATTAACGTGTACAGGTGATCCGGGGCCTCCGCCTCGCGCAGGACACTTCTCCAACCTAAGAAATGGGATGCGGGCCGTGTCATGTGCGGTGGGATTCACTGAAATACCGGTGTGAAATGCTCAGCACAGGTACTGGCACACTGGAAGTGCTCAGGGAACACCGCATATTCTCTTTATTACCACTGTTATCTGTTCATGGGGCAGGGTGACACAAGAGAGTTCAGGAGCGATCCTGGAGACAAGCCCTGGAGGGTGGTCGGGAGCTCGTCCAGCAGAGGGGGCCTAAAGGGACGTCACCACATCCAGCATAATTGCGCCTCCGATGACTCAGGCCAGGCTCCTGCCTCTGCAGCCCCATGTGCTCCCCACGCCAAACTGCCCTCCGCCCCCAGCAGGCATGCTCACTCTGCCTGTCATACTCTGGTCCACATTAGGACCCCTGTCCAGCATGCTCTGATGCGCTCCTCTCCCATCTTCCAATCCCCAGTTGAGGCCACCTCCTCCAGGAGGTCTTCCTGATACCCTACCTCATTCAGCTCTCCCCTCTCTCTTAGAGTCAGTGCCATACATTTTAGCACATGAAGGGCATTTCTTGCTTGGTTTCTCGAGCATCAGTTAATTAACAAACGTGGGGTAGTGCGAACTAGACACTTGGAAGCAGCTAATACAGGCAGAAGCACAAAACTATCATCACCAATAAAAATAACAAGAGCACCCACTGGGTTAGGTCAGGTACTGAGACAGGCACTTTGTACTATCGTCTCATTTAATCCCCACTGCAACCCTGAGTTAACAATCCTATGATGTTATCCCCATTTTATGGACTAGAAAACTGAGGCTAGATGCTCAACATCACTCATTATCAGAGAAATGCAAATCAAAACCACTATGAGGTACCATTTCATGCCAGTCAGAATGGCTGCAATCCAAAAGTCTACAAGCAATGAATGCTGGAGAGGGTGTGGAGAAAAAGCAACCTTCTTACACTGTTGGTGGGAATGCAAACTAGTACAGCCACTATGGAGAACAGTGTGGAGATTCCTTAAAAAACTGGAAATAGAACTGCCTTATGACCCAGCAATCCCACTGCTGGGCATACACTCT
>NW_011494896.1:1760898-1761978 GCF_000754665.1 Bison bison bison | reverse complement strand
GACGGCAAAAGAGACACTGATGTATAGAACAGTCTTTTGTACTCTGTAGGAGAGGGAGAGGGTGGGATGATTTGGGAGAATGGCATTGAAATATGTATAATATCATATATGAAACAAGTCGCCAGTCCAGGTTTGATGCACGATACTGGATGCTTGGGGCTGGTGCACTGGGACGACCCAGAGGGATGGTATGGGGAGGGAGGAGGGTTCAGGATGGGGAACACATGTATACCTGTGGCAGATCCATTTTGATATATGGCAATATTGTAAAGTTAAATAAAATAAAATAAAAGAAAGGTAGTTAGGCAAGGTCACACAGCAGGTGGATGGAAGAACCAGGAGTGGAACCCAGATCCACTTGTTTCTAAAGTTCACACTCTTTGCTCTGAACTGCTCCTGAGAGTGGCCAGGTTAAACAGTTTGTTGACTGAGTTGAGCTTCCCTGGTGGCTCAGATGGTAAAGAATCCGCCTGCAATGTGGGAGACCTGGGTTCAGTCCCTGGGCTGGGAAGATTCCCTGGAGAAGAGAATGGCTACCCACTCCAGTATTCTCACCTAGAGAATTCCATGGACAGAAGAGACTGGCGGGCTACAGTTCATGGGGTCGCAAAGAGGTGAACACGACTGTGTGACTAACACTTTTGACTGAGTTGACTTGATTTGATTGGAGACGGAATTATTCTGCTTCTCCAAATACAGCCAGTTACCTTAGTGGTTCAGCCACTGCTCCTCTGTGTTAGCACCGGGCCCATCAGCCTATGAGAAAAGCAGGTGTGCTTGTGCCGCTGCGATTACGTGCTTGGTCCATGACATGCACGGAGCCATGTTTCCTTGGAGCAGTGTCACTGCTGGAAGGAAGGATTAGCACACACACGTGTAACAGTAAAGGTTTCTGTTCCACCACCATTACGTCATGCTTTGGGCTGAAGGCTTACGCTGTGGCCTGCTTCCTCCACCAATCAGCTGCAACAGCAGAGAGGAGCCATGGCTGGGGGCAGTTAGCTGTGAAACAGTACAATTAAAGCTGATTAGCTGTTAGGGGACGGGAAGGCATTTCCTCCTGCTCTTGCATATTTTTCC
>NW_011494896.1:1760389-1760798 GCF_000754665.1 Bison bison bison | reverse complement strand
TCATCGCAGCACTGTTTATAATAGCCAGGACATGGAAGCAACCTAGATGTCCATCAGCACATGAATGGATAAGAAAGCTGTGGTACATATACACAATGGAGTATTACTCAGCCATTAAAAAGAATACATTTGAATCAGTTCTAATGAGGTGGATGAAACTGGAGCCTATTATAGAGAGTGAAGTAAGCCAGAAAGAAAAACACCAATACAGTATACTAATGCATATATATGGAATTTAGAAAGATGGTAACAAGAACCCTGTATAAATGACCGCAAAAGAGACAGTGATGTATAGAACAGTCTTTTGTACTCTGTAGGAGAGGGAGAGGGTGGGATGATTTGGGAGAATGGCATTGAAATATGTATAATATCATATATGAAACAAGTCGCCAGTCCAGGTTTGATGCAC
>NW_011494896.1:1755886-1759242 GCF_000754665.1 Bison bison bison | reverse complement strand
GGTGAAGAGTTGACTCATTGGAAAAGACTCTGATGCTGGGAGGGATTGGGGGCAGGAGGAGAAGGGGACGACAGAGGATGAGATGGCTGAATGGCATCACTCACTCGACAGACGTGAGTCTGAGTAAACTCCGGGAGCTGGTGATAGACAGGGAGGCCTGGCGTGCTGCGATTCATGGGGTCGCAAAGATTCAGACACAACTGAGCAACTGAACTGAACTGAACTGAAGCACAAGCATCGGGAAGTCTTAGCAGACACAGACCTGAGAATGGCCTTCCTCCCAGACATGCTTCTGTGAACAGGGGCAAAATCACAGATCCAGAAACAGATTGTAAATGCCCAAAAGGAGAGTGGAAGATACATTGCTCCTGAGCACTGAGAACGAACCCTAAAGTTTTGGGCTCGAAGACTGGGCTTTGGTGCCATAGGCTGCAAGGGTACAGAGGCTGCCTGGCTTCAAGGTGCACACAGGGGCACATCTCGTTCCAGCGGGACCTGCAGTTCCGTCTCCCTTCCGTGGGACGATGACCAGGACGTGGAGGTGCTGCCCTCACACAGCCAGTATTGGCGGGGGACCGAAAGACCAAAGCGCTACAGTAAAGCCCTCCACTCTCCAGCTGTGTGATTCTGGGGGCAGTGACCTCCTCTCTCTGAATTTGCTGACACGACTGGATGGTTGTGCCGATCGAGTAAGAACACTGACGTTGGGATCTCTTTATAAACTCAAAGATGTGGCAGGATCTAGGATTTTGTCCTAACCTGAACAAGGGAAGAGAGGTGGATAGTGGGAAGGCTTAGGAATCATTCTGTTGGCAAAATTCCCTGTGGCGGTTTGAATGCTTCATGGCCCTCTCTTCCCAAGAGGCTATTATTTAAAATTTAAATACTATTGCTCTTGGAACCCCGTTGGCCCTCTAACTCAGCTAACCCTCAACAGAGGATTGGCACAGGAATGTGATGGGCAGGGGACCCACTGAGGACCAGGGAGTACCACTTCCTTCTTCCAGCAGCACAGTGTCTCCTTGACCCTCTCAGCCTGGGAAGACTGGGTCATAATGTAAACTATGACCTGGGGGAATAAGACACACACTGAATAGCCACTGTATCAATATATGCACGCCTGGTGCATGCCGATGCTTGGGTGGGATGCCAGAGCCGGACATGAGAGCGACCAAGGACAAGCTCATCTTACAGGGCAGCTGTCCAGCAGATGACTGTTAACCTGTTCCACCCTGGTGTTAACTGAACCCTCCTTCTCCTCCTCCTGGGCTTGAGCTCAGCTCTGCAGCCCATCAGGTGGAGCAGGAGGAGATCATTTCGTCCTGGAGACAGATGACCGATGGGCACACAGGAGATCAGGTACTCAGTCTCCTCTGTGGTGACAGTGGGAGACAGGAATTGTAGGTCCACAGTCACTTTGGACTGACTTTATAACAACTGTTTATAGTGATGGCTTCTTTAGGTTGCATGAAGTGATTGCATTTCCTTTGTTATATTTGACAATCACAAAACCCCAAAAGAATATCCTGATGACAGAAGCTCCCGAATTTTGCTACCTAGCAGAACCACTAATGCATGCATGCTAAGTCACTTCAGTCGTGTCTGACTCTTTGTGACCCTACAGACCGTAGCCCTCCAGGCTCCTCTGTCCATAGGATTCTCCAAGAAAGAAGACTGGAGTGGCTTTCCATGCCCTCCTCTGGGGGATCTTCCTGACCCAGGGATCGAACCTGCATCTCTTAATGCCTTCTGCATTGGCAGGCGGGTTCTTTACAACTAGGGCCTCCTGGGAAGCCCCACTAAGGGGCTGTTAAATGCCCAGGTCACACCCTATACCCATTAAGTCAGAATTCTGGGAATGGGAAGTCTGGATGAAGAGTTTTTAAAGGTCCACAGGTTAAGTCCAAGGTACAGCAATAGGGAACCACCACCCTAGAGGTAGGCTATGAAAGTGTTTTGTTCATTTTATAGACAGTAACTCGGAGGCTAACAGAGTTTAATAATTTACCTAAAATCAAGACCCTAACAGCACCTTAGGATAGGACTTGAACCTTGAATTCCACTCCAAATTACTGTCAATTCATTTACATAATCATTCATTTAACAAGCATGTTTGGAGAACCAGCCACGTAGGAGGCACCAGACATATGAGAGACCAAATAGACACAGCCTCTGCTGCCAAGGAGTTTCAGTGTAGTCCTCTTTCTAGCCAAACCAGTGGACTCTGCACCCCTTGATACTTTGGAATCAATTCAGAAGTAAGCAGATTAGTTCAGTGCCTGGCAGGGTGTGGTGCTCAGCACAATAGTGCTAATGGTATTTTTGTTGGAGTTCTGGCCTGTAGTGTGCAGATGACCCAGAACAGGCCATGGAGGAGGGAGACGAGGTTTTGAAGGCACCAGTCCTCAATTCAAATCATGACTCTTCCTCCACCAGCTGTGTGATCCTCAGTAATATTCTTAATGTCTCTGAACCTCAATTTGCTCATCTACAGAATGAAGATAGTAATTTGTTGTTCTTGTTGTTATTATTCAGTCACTCAGTCGTGTCCAACTCTTTGTGACCCCATGGACTGCAGCACGCCAGGCTTCCCTGTCCTTTACCATCATCTGGAGTTTGTTCAAACTCATGTCCATTGAGTCAGTGATGTTATCCTACCATCTTATCCTCTGTCACCCTTTTCTCCTCCTGCCCTCAATCTTTCCCAGTATCAGGGTCTTTTCCAAAGAGTCAGCTTTTCACACCAGGTGGCCAAAGTATTGGAGTTTCAGCTTTAGCATCAGTCCTTTCAGGGTATCTGCAGGGTTGATTTACCTTAGGATTGACTGGTTGGATCTCCTTGCTGTCCAAGAGAATCTCAAGAGTTTCTCTAGCACCACAGTTTTCAAAAACATCAATTCTTTGGTGTTTAGCCTTCTTTATGGTTCAACTCTCACACCTGTACATGACTACTGGAAAAACCATAGCCTTGACTTTGTCAAACGAAGTATCACCTTTGTCAGCAAAGTTATGTCTTTGCTTTTGAAAATACTGTTTAGGTTGGTCATAACTTTTCTTCCAAGGAGAAAGCACCTTTTAATTTCACGGCTGCAGTCACCATCTGCAATGATTTTAGAGCCCAAGAAAATAGTCTGTCACTGTTTTCATTTTTTCCCCATCTATTTGCCATGAAGTGATGGGACTGGATGCCATGATCTTAGTTTTTTGAATGTTGAGTTTTTAAACCAGATTTTTCACTCTCCTCTTTCACTTTCATCAAGAGGCTCTTTAGTTCTTTGCTTTCTGCCATAAGGGTGGTGTCATCTGCATATCTGAGGTTATTGCTATTTCTCCTGGCAATCTTGATTCCAGCTTAA